>NC_134024.1:6196657-6504782 GCF_040712315.1 Castanea sativa
CCTTAGATGATTTAATGAATCAATACTACACATAAAAAGATTCATTGATCGAATTTGGAGGAAAGATTTATGAAGAATTTGTTTATTCATGTTTTGAGAAGAAACTTTAAGAAGGAAATTGTACTAGATAGAATAGGATTTGGCTTAATTAGAAGAACTTTGACAATTTTGTAGTGATGATTGTAAATAAAAGAGACAATATTGTACACATTTGTTTAGTTTACAATCTAAGTCTTACATTGATAGTACAATGTAAAAATATAATTATCCTAATTCGAAATTACAACTACTCTCATGCTATTATTATTATTATTATTAGACAAAATTTAGAGAAAATTCAATTAGAATTTGAAATTAAAATTTAATTTTGAGTCACATGTCTAAATTTATGTAGCTAGGGATCACACTATAACTATCCACTTAAGTTTGTGTCATATGTCAACTTTAGTTTTTTAATCTTTGTGTCCAGTGAGTTAATAAATGCAAAATACTAAGAATTTAATATTACTGAAATATAAATTTTTTTAAAAAAGTCAATCACATATACTCAATAAAAATCACCACACAACAAAGATCACTGCACGTTCTATTTTATTATAAATTAGAAAAAAAAAATCATAAGTAGTATTAAATTTAGGTAAGAATTTTAATATGTTTACTTAAAAAAAAATAATTTGGCTAATTATTTATATTTTGATTATAAAATTGTGTTTAATTTTAAATATATTTATATATATGCATGTGTTATATGCCATTTTTTTTAATAATTTAACTAATAATTTATATTTTTATAATAAAAATTGTGTTTAATTTTTAATATATCTATGCATTTGCATTGATTCCATACTAGTTATTATTATTTATGAAAAGCCTAAAACTTTTATTAAGACCGAAAAGCAACATATAATTAATTCTTTTAATTGGAAAAGTAACAACCGATCGACTAAAGAGAAGAGAAGTGAGGAGGACCCTTTTCCTAGCTTAAAATTCTCTCTCTTTCTTTTTTTTTTCTTTTTTTTTTTTCCTTTGACCTTCATGTGACAAATCCTGAAGTAATCTTCTTTCCAATCTTTTTAGAACAATTCAACAAGATCTTGCTTTTACATGTGTTGGTCATCTCTTAGAGGTTGGTTGGTTTAAGTGTTTTTCATCACCCGATACTTAGTTTTTATAGCTCAATATCCAAATTTTGTTTACCCCACAACAAGTTGCTTTGTTTGGATGAGTTTTGAGTCATAGATTTCATCACTTAATTCTCTGATTTTTAAGTAATGAGTTATGAAAACTGAAAACACATTTTAGGTATTTTCAGTTTCCATAACTCTTTTTCAATGACATTTTCGTAATTACACCCACATGCATGAACCCACTGTCAGTGCAACACACGTGAGCGCTGCTTTTGATGCCTCTTCAACTGCTTTCTTCTCCACAAACATTTTCATTTTTCTCTCTTCTTTCTCTGGTCTATGCTACAATATTCCTTCTTTCTTCTTCTCTTTTTTTTTTGTTCATCATCACAAAACCCATGAACTCTTCGTTGCAGTTCTTTCTTTTTTTTCTTTTTTTTTCCTTCTTCTTTCATTGGGTTCAGTGAGTTTGCGTTTTTTTTTTGTTTTTTTTTTCTTCTTCATCATAGAACTCATAAATGGTGCCGCCGCTGGAGATCGTCGCAGGTTCGATCTTTTTTTTTTCTTCATTTTCGCCTTTCTCATCTCAAACCCATAAAAAAAAAAACAACGATTGGGGTAATGAATTGGTTGTTGTGGGTTTGTGAATTTTCTGGGTGCTTCAAGGATGCTAATGAATTTTGTGGGTTTGTGCTTCAAGTTCAGAACTGAAGTGGTTGTTGTGGGTATTGGGGGTTGAAGGGAAAAAAAAAAAAGAAAAAAAAAAAGGAATGCTTGGGTTGAAATCTCTGGTTTTGGGAGGAAATGGTGCGAGACAAGTAGGCTAACAAGAATGCGTATGGGTCCCACAAAAAGTAAAAAAAAATTGAGTGATGAGAAATTGAAAACGTGTGCCAAACAGGTGGGAATAAGATATTGTGATATTTTGAGTGATGAGTGATGAGTGACGAGTGACGAAAATTGAGTGTTGAAAATTCTCTAACCAATCAAGGCCTTATTATTTGGGAATAGTTTCATCCAAACTCCAGACACCTGTATAATTAATAACGTGGCCTCCATTTTTCTATTCTTTGCTACAGTTCTCGAACCTTTTGAGTTTTGCCATGATTTTTTTTTTGTCACAACTTTCAAAGCACAGGACAACATTTATACAGGGCTTAGGCTCAGCAATTAGGATCTAGATTTAGCAATTTTAAATAGGATTATGATAAGGGTTGTTTAGGAAAATTAGTACTCCATCCGTCTAACTTTATTTGTTCTGTTTGAAAAGTTAAATTTTTTAAGAGAACATCATTTATAGTCTTGTCTACCTTATAAAAATGTATAAATTTACAAAACTACCCTTAAATAAATTTATCAATTTAAAAAAAAAATTATTCTTAATGAGGTAACTAAAAAGGTACCCCAATTAGTTTGATTTTAAAAAAAATATTAGTTAGTTTTCTTTTTAAATAGTTTTGAAAATAAAGTAGGGGTATAATAGGAACATTAATAAACTAATAACTTTTACTTTTATAAACAGGATAATATTTTGAGACATCCTAAAATGAAATAAAGGACAAACAAAGTAGGATGGAGAGAGTAATAAATAATTTTATGAAGATTTTAATACTATTTTTATGAAAAATATAAATAGCTATCAAAAATTTATTTTCTCGTAAGTAATTTTTTAAAATGGTTTACTAAATAATGCCCTTAAGTAATACCTTAACTTTTTGTAATCTATATATAATAATAATAAGTGAAACTGAGAGAAAATACAATTAAATTCTAAATTAAAGTCTAATTTTATACCACGTGTCTTATCTAATTTTAAATTTATGTGTCAAGTAAATTATTACGTGCAAAAATCAAAGAGTCTAAATTCAATTAGATTCTAAATTTAATTTTAATTGAAGTTCAATTTTTTGCCATGTGCCCCATCTAATTTTTTAATTTTTGTGACAAGTGAATTATTGGGTGCAAAAATCGAAGAGTTTAGATCCAATTAAATTCTAAATCATGTCTAATTTTGCGTCATGTATCTCATTTAATTTTTTTAATTTTGTGTCAAGTGAATTATTAGGTGCAAAAATCAAAGAGTCTAAATCAATTAGATTCTAATTTGAATTTTAATTGAAGTTCAATTTTATGTCATGTGCCCTATCTAATTTTTTAATTTTTTTGATAAGTGAATTATTGGGTGCAAAAACTGAAGAGTCAAAATTCAATTAGATTCCAAATTATAATATATATATATATTGTAAGGACCAAAAGCTCATAAAATCAATCTTCGAAACGTTATTATTGCTCTATTCACTTAAGAGTCCTCATACAATACATTTGGTAGAGAGGGTTCAACAACAAAAAGCCCCCTCCTCGTAATCTCTTGATTCCTACTTATACTATTCTTTGCTTTCATCATAGCCTTACACCTTGCAATCTGCGGTCCTTTTCCCGTGACACTTGTCCGTCGGCAATGGAACAAGATTCCATTTTGCATCCCTGTACTGTTCAGGTCATGTCCACATTAATGCGACGGATAGAGGAGATGCTTGCTAATTAATGCGGCCAGAATGGTTGTTGCCCAGCATTTAATGCAACTTTGCAACCTTCCAAATCAGCCTATTACAACCAGATATTTGTAACATGCCCCTTATTTAGTTATCGTCCACGCCACCTCATCTTCGGGCACACCTGGAGAGACCTCATCTTTC
The DNA here is from genome assembly GCF_040712315.1 of Castanea sativa. Taxonomy (NCBI): domain Eukaryota; kingdom Viridiplantae; phylum Streptophyta; class Magnoliopsida; order Fagales; family Fagaceae; genus Castanea; species Castanea sativa. The sequence goes on from NC_134024.1 coordinate 6,200,481, forward strand.
ATTCTAAATGTTGGCCTTCCTTTCTTCGGGTCTTCGGGTTCTCAGGTCCTCGGGTCCTCACAACAGCCCCTTTAATACTTGAGTTATGAATCATGTATTCATAACTAAGTTTTAACTTCTTATACACGCTTCTTACCCATTTTTTGCTTTCACACGTACATACGTCTCTTCACTGCCCCATGATCCGCATCTGGCGCCTCGTATCCCACGTTGAGGCATTTATGGTGCCTGACGCTTCCTCTCCCGCGCACGTTCTACGGTTGGATGAGAAATGTACGGTTCAGATTCTGCTCTTAATTATGAGCGGGAAAGTTACCGCTCTTATTATTTCTTTTTACCCCATTACCTCCACTTCCCCCACCCCTATAAAAGCAACTTTTTACGCTGGATAAAGCTCATTTTGCCATTTCGAAGGATTGAAAGAAAAGTGAGCTCCCGAGGACCATCCTTAAGCGATCTTCAGAGGTGTGTTCATTTTCCTTTCCTTTTGTCTCTCCTTGCTTACTTTTCTCCTCTTGTAGCGGGGGTTAATGGGTAGATACGCTAAGTTAGTGAATACGGATGAGGCGAAGGCCGCTTTTAAGGACCGATATCGGATCCCCAATGACGTAGATATTACGTATTGTGAGATAGAAGATATTCCACTGGTGTCTCGGCCACCTGAATCCGTTTTGATTCCGATGATTGCATTTATTGAGGGGGGTATGGAAATTCCTATGGGTAGAGTAACTACGGATTTTCTAATAAACTATAGACTTACCCCTTCGCAATGCTCCCCAAATGTCCTTAGGATTTTAGGATGCGCGGATGCCCTTAATCGAAAACTGGGAACCAACTTGACTTGGCAGGATGTAAATTGGGTATATAACTGCCAAAAAGGGGATAGGACTAAATGCTATATGAAGTGTAGAATCCCTTCTGTTAGGCTGATTTCCTGTTTACCCGATTCAAGCAAAGGGATGGATGAAGATTATCTCGTCATCTCGGGCAATTGGCATGACGGATTGCATTGCCCTACCAGAGAAGGGGTACCAGGTAGGGTTCCCGAGGACTAACCTAGCACTTAGGACTAACCATATTCTTTTCTGTGCTTTACACCACACTACGTATTTGTTTAAATGACTTCATTTTTATTGCAGACGATTACCATACTGCCCCGAATCTGTCTGCCGTGAACCGTGCTGACTTGAACAGGATTCTTCGATCGGAGATATTCGTTCATAGGGACGGACAGCTTCGAGCAGTCCACCTCATCCTCGGATACAACCCCTCTACTAAACGCTTCCAAAGCCCGAAGAACGTGATAAGAGCAAGAGATTTAAGGCTAGCTCAAATTGACGTTGCCGCCCCGGGATTTTTATCAGCCGTACCTCCCCCTGCAGGAATTCAGGACGCACAACTCCCTGCTTCACTCGCCGCCCAACTGATCCATCCTCCTTTGGAACAAGCTGCTAATCCTGACGTCGAAGAAAGAGCTGCCACACCCGAGCTCCCTTCTCTCGAGGTGACAGAGGAAGACTTTGAGGTGTTCTACCGCCCAGACGCTCCTTCCAGTTCCCAACCGTCCACCAGTCAAATGGGTTTCCAAGAAAAAGAGCCCGACCTGTTGGCCCTACTACAGGCGCACGCAGGCAGCTCCTCGCCAGCCGTGTCGGTTCCTCCTCGTCCCGTTACTCCAGCTGTTACTCAGGCACCCCCCTCGGAGGCAACAGATAAAAAACGTAAAAGGGGTCAGAGTAGTAAACATGTCATAGACATCGAAGAGGGGGAAAACCTTGACCCCTCTGTTAAAGATACCAGGGCTACAAAGGCCCTTTCCAAGAAAGTTGTTTCTACTGGTTCGTCTAAGGACCCCAGTAGTGAGCCTACAAAGAAGGCGTTAGCCTGGCGACCCAATTTCACTCTCAGTTTGGGCAGCCCTGTCATGGATGACGCGAACCTGAGGGACCCAAAGAAGGGAAGCTCGAGCCTGGTGGCCGAGTGTCTAGAGAAGGCTCTGTGCCTCCCCGAGGATATGGCAGAGTTACGATCCTTCCGTAAAAGGGAGGTTTTCTTGTCTTTGAAGCAGGACTTGGCCAAGGTATTTTTAAGCCTTTGCACAGTTTATACATAAGTTTAACTCTTTATTATGGCTAACTCTTCTGTTTGTACTTGAATACATCATAGGCGGTCCAAGCTTCATTTATGGCTGAGGAATGGGTAGATCATTCACTGGATCTTGCCCGCAAAGCTGATCGAATGCCGAGGCGGCATTGAGGGCACAAAAAGAAGCCGAGTTGAATTTGAAGGAGACCCTCACTCACCTGTCCGAGGTAGAAAAGGCTCACAAGAATGCGAGTCGGCCACGAAAAGCTACGAATCTTAAGCAAACCTTGCTCTTGAGGCTCAAAAACAAGCCCAAAGTAGGCTCGCTCTAACTGTTGTTGAGCTTAAGCAAACGCAAGAGAAATTGGCCGCCAAGGAGCAGGAGCAGGCAGTAGCAGAACAAGCTGCGTACGATGCAGGAATAAAAAAGGCTTCAGATAGCCTGACTGCCCAACTCAAAGGGGTTGCTAGGGCGTTCTGCTTGGAGGTATGGGGTCAAGCCTTGGACGCTGCTGGGGTAACTGCCGATGCTGAACTTCGAGCCCCAGACAATGTTTACTACCCCACAGCACTTCGGATTGCTCCTGTTCCCCCTATGCCTCCAAGTGAACCAGCTGAGCCTATTCCTGTTCCTGATCCTTCTGATGTTGCAGCCTCAAAGGGCCCTTCTCCCACAGTACATCCAGTGGAAGAAACAACCATGGGTGATGTGGCCGAAGAGCCAAAAAAGAAAAAGAAAGACAAAGAAACAGAGAAGAGGAAGGACAAGCAACCTGTCGCATAGTCAATCTATCATAGTTGTCTCCTTCTTTTGTTGTTGTTGCTGTTTTGCTGTTTTTTTTTTTTTTTTTTTTTTTTTTCGGATGTAAGGGGCTGTATGATTGCCCCAATTTTGTAATGAATACTTATTAAGGAATTAACATTTGGCTCTTCTCTTTTTGTTTCACATACGAGTCTTACTACAATATGCTACCATCCGATTATCACTTTACACGAATTCATAGGCTTACCTTAAAAATCATAATACTACTTTAAATTGTTCATCATACTTGTGATTTGAAGAAACACAAAAAACTTAACCTGGATACCATAATCCCACTACTTAATCTTTTTTTGACATTTGAAAGAGCAGGCATGATAATGAGCGACGAGGCTTTATGATTCATTTGTGCTAACGCTTTAGATGTTTGGGATCCTTTAGCCCGAAAAAGAACAAAAAATCAGTTTAGCACTTATGCTCTCGTAAGCGTTTTAATTCCTCTTAGACTCGTAGTCCGTGGAGCCGAACAGGCGTTAAAGTCAACTTTAACACTTATACTTTTTGCAAGTGATTAATTTCTCTTAGACTTGTGGCCCGAGGATCCGAACAAGAACTAAGGTCAGTTTAACACTTATGTTTTTTTGCAAGTGATTAATTTCTCTTAGACTTGTGGCCCGAGGATCCGAACAAGAACTAAGGTCAGTTTAACACTTATGTTTTTTTGTAAGCGATTAATTTCTCTTAGACTTGTGGCCCGAGGAGCCGAACAAGAACTAAGGTCAGTTTAACACTTATGCTTTCTGTAAGTGATTAATTTCTCTTAGACTTGTGGCCCGAGGAGCCGAACAAGAACTAAGGTCAGTTTAACACTTATGCTTTCTGTAAGTGATTAATTTCTCTTAGACTTGTGGCCCGAGGAGCCGAACAAGAACTAAGGTCAGTTTAACACTTATGTTTTTTGCTAGTGATTAATTTCTCTTAGACTTGTGGCCCGAGGAGCCGAACAAGAACTAAGGTCAGTTTAACACTTATGCTTTCTGTAAGTGATTAATTTCTCTTAGACTTGTGGCCCGAGGAGCCGAACAAGAACTAAGGTCAGTTTAACACTTATGTTTTTTGCTGGTACGGAATTGAAATGAACAGAAGCTTCATATAAAAGGAAATTCTTTTCTTAATAATAATATCGTCGTAAGTTATTTACATTCCAAGGGCGAGGAATCACCCTCCCATCCAGATCCTCTAAACGATAAGCCCCTACACCTGCCACTGAGGTAATTCTATATGGCCCCTCCCAGTTAGGACCCAACTTTCCCCAGGCAGGATTCTTTGCTACCCCCACTACCTTTCTTAGTACTAAATCTCCTGGTACCAAGGGCCTGGTCCTAACTCCCTTGTCATACGTCTGCTTGAGCTTCTGTTGATAGTTGCCCATCTTCACATTGGCTATTTCTCTACTTTCCTCAATTGTATTCAAACAATCATTCATCAGATCATGATTACTTGCCTCGTCATAATGGTCGGTCTTCAGGGTGGGAAAACCTGACTCTAACGGTATTATAGCTTCCATCCCATACGTCATTGAAAAGGGAGTCTCGCCTATCGATCTTCGGGGTGTAGTGCGATAAGCCCATAGTACATGAGGTAATTCTTCTACCCAGCCTCCTTTAGCGTCATCCAATCGTTTCTTCAAACCTGCCAAGATGACTTTATTTGTTGCTTCGGCCTGTCCATTTCCTTGGGGATAGTACGGTGTGGAATATCCATTTCTTATTCCCATTTCTGCGCAGTACCGCCGGAAAACCTTACTATCAAATTGAAGACCATTATCAGATATCAAGGTGTGTGGGACCCCGAAGCGAGTTATGATATTTTTCCAGATGAATCTTTTTGCATCCACATCCCTAATGTTGGCTAATGCCTCGGCCTCCACCCATTTCGTGAAGTAATCCGTGCCGACAATGAGCCATCTCCTATTACCTGTTGCCCGAGGAAACGGCCCGACGATATCTAAACCCTACTTAGCAAAGGGCCATGGGCTGGACAACGGATTTAAGTTACCTCCTGGTTGATGTACATTGGGTGCAAACCTTTGACATTGATCACACTTCTTGGCATACTCTTGAGAGGTTCTCTGCATGCTTGGCCACCAATACCCTTGGGTCATGGCTCTATGAGCTAATGATCTTCCTCCAGTGTGGCTCCCACACACACCCTCATGCAATTCTTCCAGCAAAGGTTCTACGGCTTCAGGATGTACGCAAAGGAGGTATGGACCTGCATAGGAACGCCTATAGAGTTTTTTCTCCTCCGATAGCCAGTAACGGGGTGCGCTTCTTCGTATCGACTCGGCCATCTTTCTATCCTCAGGTAGTATCCCGTGCTGTAAGAAAGCTATAATTGGGTCCATCCAGCTTGGGCCTACATGAATGCTGTGAACCCGTACTGCCGGGATGCTGGTTAAGCTAGAAGACAGCAAATCCTCCACCATAACCATACGCGGTAACTTCGATCCCAACGAAGTGGCTAACATTGCTAATGAATCAGCATGAGAGTTATGTCCCCTTGGGACTTGCTGTACCTTGAAACTGTCAAACAAACCCAACACCCCTTGGACTCGCTTCAGATAACTTTTCATCCGCTCATCTTTTGCCTCAAACTCTCCATTAACTTGCCCGACCACCAATCGGGAATCACAGAACACCCTCACTACTTTTCCTCCCAAATGTTTAACCATCTGGGAGCCCACTAAAAGAGCCTCGTACTCGGCCTCATTATTAGTTGCTGGGAATCCCAACCTCAATGACTTTTCAATGACTAGTTTCTCGGGGGATATTAACACAACTCCAACCCCGGCTCCCTTTCGATTTGACGCCCCATCCGTGTAGACTTCCCATGGAGTGATGTTTTCCGTTCCAATGGACATTATTGACATCACGGCATCTTCGGGATAAGCTTGACCGTCCGTGAACTCGGCTACGAAGTCGGCAAGGATTTGCCCTTTGATAGCCGTCCGGGGCATATACTTGATATCATAAGCTCCCAGCTTGGTTCCCCACTTTGCTACACGACCCGTATAATCCGATTTCCGTGTGATAGCTTGTAGAGGAAATTGAGTGAGTATCACCACGGTGTGAGCTTGGAAGTAATGAGGCAATTTCCTTGTTGCATGCACCACGGCTAGAAGCGCTTTTTCCAACGGTAAGTATCGCTGTTCTACTTCTTGCAAGGACTTGCTGACATAATATATTGGTTTCTGGACCCCGTCATCATTCCGTATTAAGACAAGACTTACGGAATGATTTGTGACGGCTAGATAAGCATATAGCACTTCTTCCTTCTCGGGCGTTGAAAGTATCGGCGGTCTAGATAGGTATTGCTTTAAATCCTCAAAGGCCAAATTGCACTCGTCAGACCACTGGAAATCTTTCCACCTGTGCAAAAGGCGATAAAATGGGCGGCACCTATCTGCCGACCGCGAAATGAACCTATTCAAGGCTGCAATTATGCCAGCTAACCTCTGCACCTCTTTAGGGCTCCGAGGAGGATGCAACCCTAAGACAGCCTTAATTTGGTCAGGATTAACTTCAATTCCCCGATGAGTAATCATGTACCCCAAAAATTTTCCCGAGCCCACTCCGAAAGAACACTTTGATGCATTCAAACGTAATTTATACTTTCTTAACACCGAGAAGGTCTCCTGCAAATCTGTCAAATGGTCTTCTGTCTTCTTACTTTTGATTACCATATCATCGATATAAGCTTCCATGTTACGCCCTAACTGCGCATCGAACATTCTGGTCACCATTCGTTGATAAGTGGACCCTGCATTCTTCAGACCAAAGGGCATTACTCGGTAATGGTAATTACCATTCGGGGCACGAAAAGCTGTCTTCTCCTGATCATTCAGTGACAACGGGATTTGATGATACCCTTGGAACGCGTCCAAGAAGCTTATTCGGGGGTGCCCTACAGTTGCATCCACCAATTGGTCAATTCTAGGAATAGGGAAGGGATCCTTGGGACATGCCCTATTCAGATCCGTAAAGTCAATACAGACTCTCCATTTTCCATTCTTCTTTTTCACTACGACAGTATTAGCCAGCCATTCAGGATAGAAGATCTCCTTGATCGCACCAGCTTGCTTTAGCTTACCAACCTCCTCTTTAACTGCCCTGGCGTGCTCGAGAGATGCTCGCCGAGGAGGCTGCTGTCTAGGCGTCGCATGAGGGTTAACATTCAAATGGTGGCAGATAACTTCTGGATTAATTCCTGGCACATCATAAGTCGTCCATGCAAAAACATCAATGTTATCTCGCAAGAATTGAACTAACTCTTCTCTTTCCTGTATCGGCAACTTGGATCCGACCTGAAAATACTTCTCTTTATCTTCCCCAATAATTACCTTGGTTAGCTCCTCGGCAGACCCTTCATCTTCAACTGGGCCGACTTCCCGAGCAGCCTCCTTTAATTGCTATGATGTCTCAGGAACTTCTGCCTCCAACGAACCCCGTCCTGTGCGAATAGTGGCAGACATTAGACATTGCCTAGCCACCGTTTGACTGCCATGTAACACTCCCACGCTTCCCCCTGTAGGGTACTTCACCATCACATGTAAAGTTGATGAAACTGCCTCCATTGCATGCAACCAGGGTCTAGCCAAAATGGCCGTGTATGGAGAATATGCCATAACAACTATGAAGTTTACCTGTACCTCAGAACCCTCCACCTGCACGGGCAGCCTAATCATACCTCGTGGGATCACCTGGTTTCCGTCAAAACCAACCAAGGGATGGTCATATTTTTCCAAGTCTTCCTCTTTCAACTTTAGCCCATTGAACAGGTCCGGATACATAATCTTGGCACCACTTCCATCATCCACCAATACACGTTTCACATCATATCCCCCAATACGAACCATGACCACCAAGGCATCATCATGGGGTTGAAATGTTCCCTCTTTATCCTTATCAGAAAAACCCAAAGTAAGCGCCACCGAGGATCTGAGTCTTTTGTTTGTTTGATGATTCTCTTCCACGTCTTCAGTCCCACATTTGTTTTGAACGGTCATAACCCGAGGAAATTTCCCAAAGTCTCCTCTTGGCTGGGTTAAGATAACGTTAATAGTGCCTAAAGATGGTTGAGGGGCCTGACCCCAATATTTCCGAGTATCTAGTTGTTCCTGATTCTCATTCGGCTTTGCCAACAAGTGATTGATCTTCCCGGCCCTAATCAATTGATTTAAATGGTCACGTAACGTCCGGCATTTCTCCGTGGTGTGTCCCTTGTCCTGGTGGTAGTGGCAGTGGAGGTTTTGGTTCCTCGTAGATGCATCTCCACTCATTTTGTTTGGTGGCCTAAAATAGGGCTCATGCCGAATTTTCTCCAGTATGTGATGCACAGGCTCCTTAAATAGTGAGTTAACTAGAGGAGCCTCGGCGGTCCTCGGATGGCTTGTAAAGTCTCGCTTAGGCCTAATACCTTGAAACCCTTCCCCCCGAAGATCTTTCCTCTCTAGATACCCTTTCATTTTGCCTTTGCTTTGCATCTGATCCTCTTCCACCCGCTTATATTTATCTATCCGGTCCATAAGCTGACGCATGTCTACCGCAGCCTTCATTGTCAAAGACTTCCTTAACCCATGTTCCGTGGGAAGACCTACCTTGAAAGTTCTCACAGCTACACTCTCCACATCCCCGTCGATTTCATTATACGTTTCCCAGTACCGGTCAGAATAAGTTTTGAGTGTTTCACCGTCCCTCATAGACATAGACAGTAGAGCATCCAAAGGTTTTGGAATCCTAGTACAAGTTATGAACCTTGCTCCAAATGCCCTAGTCAATTCCTCAAAGGACCTCAGGGAACCCTCTGCCAAAGCATCAAACCACCTCATAGCCACGGGCCCCAGGCTGGAGGGAAAGACTCTACACATCAATGCCTCATTATTCGAATAAACGGCCATCTTCTGACAAAAATGACTAACATGCTCTACAGGGTCAGTCCTTCCATTATACACAGTAAAAAGGGGTTGGGAAAACCTACGAGGTAGCTTTGCTCTGTTTATCCTTGTCACAAAAGGGGATTTGGCAATTTGTCTCAGGGCTTTACCCATTGCATCACTCCCGTCCTCGCGATATATTCCATCAGTATCGGGCATCTTCGTCACTTTCAGCTGCTTTGCCCTAACACCCGAAGACACACTAGCACGGGTCATACTTCTGGTAGGCTCAAACATTGGGGGATGAATTCCTCCTGGGTTCGCTTCCGAATTATCACTGGAAGAGCTAGCATCATCCTTGCGTCTCCGCTTCTTACTATCCAAACGCTTGCGTAAGTACGCTATCTCAGATTGCATCTGTCGCAACACGTCGTCGCGAGACATATGCCCCTCAGTTAACGATCGTTGCTCAGCCCTATGATCGCCATCATATGCCTTCACCACCCCCGAAGTATGTCCTTTCCCTTTATCACGTTGGAGACTAGCAGCTACCTCCCCCCCTCGTGAGCTTACTGATTCTTCCCCTTCCAAATACACCTCCGCCATATACTTCTAAATGGAATATGCTACGCTGTTGTTGTTCCCACAGACGGCGCCAATTGTAAGGACCAAAAGCTCATAAAATCAATCTTCGAAACGTTATTATTGCTCTATTCACTTAAGAGTCCTCATACAATACATTTGGTAGAGAGGGTTCAACAACAAAAAGCCCCCTCCTCGTAATCTCTTGATTCCTACTTATACTATTCTTTGCTTTCATCATAGCCTTACACCTTGCAATCTGCGGTCCTTTTCCCGTGACACTTGTCCGTCGGCAATGGAACAAGATTCCATTTTGCATCCCTGTCCGTTCGGTCATGTCCACATTAATGCGACGGATAGAGGAGATGCTTGCTAATTAATGCGGGAATGGTTGTTGCCCAGCATTTAATGCAACTTTGCAACCTTCCAAATCAGCCTATTACAACCAGATATTTGTAACATGCCCCTTATTTAGTTATCGTCCACGCCACCTCATCTTCGGGCACACCTGGAGAGACCTCATCTTTCATTCTAAATGTTGGCCTTCCTTTCTTCGGGTCTTCGGGTTCTCAGGTCCTCGGGTCCTCACATATATATATATATATATATATATATATATATATATATATATATATATATATAATTGTGAATGGTTTTAAATATACCTGTGCATTATGCATAGAGTTACATGCTAGTTTAAATAATGCAAGCTATATTAGCCACTTTTACTAATACAATTGACCAATTAAATTAATTTTTAGAATAAACAAAGCCTTCTCTTTAGGGAGCGCTTGGTTCGCCGTGAAATTACATTACGCTGTAATGTTACATTATAATAATCTTATCTCAATATAATAATATAACATTACATTGTTTAAGAAGATGATGAGATTAAGATGATATATATTTTGTAATTTTAAATTATGGTAATGTTAGAAAAAATAAAATAGACCAAAAACCTTAATGTTACATGATCATAATATACATCACATAAAGGGTATATCACAACAAACCAAATGCCCCATTTATGCCATTTTTTGTCCCCATATTTCGGGGTTACTCTTTTCAGTTTGGACTTTGGAGATTATTATGAATGGGATATTGGTAATACCGTGGTTAATTTTTTGTCTCATTGTTCAGCAAAACAAACTAACAAAAATATGGGATGCCTAACTCACATACTTCACCAGAAGGATTAGCTCTATTTATCAAGCTTTACAGTAATAGGATTTTTCAAAGTGAGAGTTGTCTTCAAGACTTGTAGTTAATCTTGATGATGTAATCGAAGGAGTACTATAAAGTATAAACGATTTCAGTGAGAGTTGTTCCACAATCATAACTTCTCTTTTTGCAACGAAATTATTTTGGCGTGACTAACTAGTGTATATTACATTATTACTTTCACATAAATTTACTATTCTTTTTTACATTACTTATTGTCAGTAAGATTATAACATTAAAATTGTGACAAAATTGTGCTAGAAAAAGTTGTGATTCTAAATATTTTTACGTTGGTGGGACGAGGGATAAGATAGAGCAAACAGTGTTTGAAGTTTTAACTCGTAAGTTTGTGAATTAGATAAGAAACTAAAGAGGCGAGTTATTTGGGTAAGAAACTATAAAATGACTAGTACCATATAGGTCCACGTCATGACAAGACAAGATAGTCAAAAGACAAAAAAAACTCCGTACCATGCAAAATCCAAATTTTTATTGCATGTAATTCTAATACTACGTAAATTATCATAATTTTTACCACAAATATTATATATGTTAAATTGTGATTAGTTATTTGTTATTTTTACATAAATTTATTATTTTTTCTCTACTGCTCATAATTGGTTACATAAACAATTTTGTTATTTTATATGGTCTTAATTTTTTTTAATTTTACCACCTTGTGTATGCAATGGGATTGTCAAAAGTCGAAAGTCCAAACATTCAAAAGTCGTACTTGTTTTCCTAGATAGCCAGGGCCGTAGGTACTCTTTTCATTTTTGGTAAAAGTCACCGGCCACACTAATTGTCCTTCATTTTTGCCACAATTCTTTGCATCATGGGGTTGCAGAGTAGCACTAAATTTCCAAACCTTACAACATCAACCTCTCTAAACCTTTTGCCATGCCTTGTAAAACACATTCTCATATTGCTACTCTCATACCTGCTTCAACTTTGAAAATTCTTATCCTTTAGACATCGAAACCATGCTGATTATCAGCCAGAGAATCGACCATCTCCTTCATTGGTACCTCTCCCCTTCCACCTCATAGATGAATCAATCAAGAAGCAACTTCCAATAACAGAATATGGTGACTTGCTCAAAAGAAGAGGAGCTAACTGTAGTGCAGAGGGCTTGGTCTGTGTTGTGTGCTTGAATAACATGGAGGCAAGTGATGGGATTAGAGAGCTTTGCAATTGTTCTCATGTGTTCCACAAGGAGTGCCTAGATGTTTGGATTGGTCAGGGCCAGGTAACATGTCCTTTGTGTAGATCCAAGCTATCACCTAGCCAAAAAATGGTGCCAGGGTTGGGAGGAGATCCATGGAGATTGGAGAGGTTGAGTTACTTGTTTGGTGATGATTATGATATGATAACTTTTTGATTTTGATTCTAAACTACACAGCAGTAATTGTATCTTCTTGTCCTAGAAGATTTTCAAGGTACTTTACCATTACTTCAGGAGGATTGTTGTTTCTGTTTAGGCAGGAAAACATGATTGCCACCTTAATTTGTGCAACGAAATGTATTGCTAGCTGTAAATATTCCTCCAAAAGTGAGGCACAAGGTTTTTGTAATTTATGTCAAACTTTCATTATGTTATATATATTTTCTTATTTGAATGCTTTCATGCATAGATGTTCTCTAGTTTTCTTTTTTAAATTCAGACTACGATCAACTCCTCATCCTTTTCTGTTTAGAAAAAACAAATAAAACAGAAACAAAAATTGGACTAACCACGCAATGATCACGCCTGGTATGATTTTAATTATATTATTATATTAGAAAAGGAGTTGTTTGTCTTTTTTATTTCTGTTGAGATGGATTGCATTTTTTGTTTTTTCCGTGCATAAAATAAAAATACCATAAAATTTTTTTTCATGATGCGCTCTTTCCAAAGACCGGTTACCTCTTAGAAAAAGAACACAGTCTAGGATTCATTTGAGAATAGTTTATTTAATGAATAGGGCATGCATTAATTTATTTATTTTTGAAAATTTTTTTTTGAAAATTGAAAAAGTTGTTAAATTTTTTTCAATTCTCCATGATATTTTTTCAAAAATGATAAATTATTGTATGCCCTAAGAGCATACATTAGTAAAATCTTTATTTAATTAAAATTGAAATTTTTTTGCTGAAAGTGTAAAAAATAGAAGAAGTTAAAAACCAGTTAAATAGTATAATAGAACTCATGAATAATGCTAAAAAGTATAACAGAACCCATAAATAATACCAAAAAGTTAAAAACTTGAATAAGTTAAAACTTCCATAAACTCCCAAACGGAGTTTTACTGCCACACACTCACAAAAAACTGGACAAAATGTGACGTAAAGTCACAATTTCGAACTAATATGTAGTGTGTGATAGTATTTTTCTCATAAAGATATATTCTCAACTTTAAAGGTTTAAAATACAAATTGTGGCAACTGATCAACCAAATAAAAGAGGAAATCCATTTCCAGGAAAGTAGGTAACCGTGTATTGTAATCTCAAGATGATGAATCTTTTTTCGTGATTGAATTAGGAGTAAAGACCTTATGGAAGATATTCAAACCCAACATGAACGCGATGACATATGAAAATAAAAGAAAGTATCTTGTGAAATGATCTAATGAGATCATCCTCCCAGAATATTTGAGACTCATAAGACTCATAATTTCACTCAGGACAAAATTTAATTACAAAACTGGTTATGAGCTAAGGTTACAACCTTACTCAATATCTTTTTATTGGAAATGAATTTTAACAAATCCATCATTAGATTAAATCTTCTTCTTATATCTCCCGTACTTGTAAAATTTCTAGAAAATAAAAAATCAATAGTTTTGTCATTAATAAATTGTTTGTAGTTTAAAATTATGTATAAAATATAAGATTATAGATAATCACATTGTAAACAATATCCGATTTATACAAAATTTGACATGTTTATTAAGAGCACGAAGAACATGCAATTCAACAATTAGATTTTCAAAATATGTAGTAATATTTATTTTATTGAGTAAGGTTGTAGCCTTAATTTACAATCAATTTTGTAGCTAAATTTTGTCCTTTCACTCATACTATAAGGGAGAAATCTTATGAGACCGTTTTATGAGATAATTTTCTCATGAAAAATTACAACTTCTTGACTTCTATTGTCTAATAATTTAAAACTGGCTGATAATTTTCTCATTAGATATAAAGTTTTCAAAAAATGCAATTCCGCATAATCTCGCATTAAATTTTGGGAAAATTGACACTTTACCACTCTAAACTTTTTTTTTTTAATAAACAGTAATACTTATTAAAACACACACGAAAATAGTAATATTAGTGTTTTAAACCGAGTTTATAATATATAATTTAACCAGAGTACAATTACAAAAAGGTTTAACCTTTGTAGTTGTAGACTAGAGTTATAAATAGCGGTCACTAGATACACACAACCAATGTGGGATAAACATCCCATTTTTTTTAGTAAATAGTATTACTTATTAGAACACACACGAATGCACACTTTGCACCCTCAACTATCACACTTTGCACCTTGGTGTTACTTTTGCTGTTATGTTTAACGGAATCCTACTGCATGTGATAAGCACATGCAATTTGCTTAGATGGAACAAACTTAAAAGACTGAAACACCATTCTTCAAAATCAATTAAAACAAAAGCCAATTTTTTTTCACTTCTCTCTTCCTGTCTCATGTGCGTGACAACTTCTTCCCTAATCAGATTCTGGTACCTAAAGGATTAAAATTCAATGATACTACTGCACTTTTTATCTATAAAAGATTCTAGCACAGGCAAGTTTCTATAAAGATCAGTTTTTGGTGCCTACGAAGTATTCTATGTTCACTACCCAGGTTATCTATTGTTCCTCAACTTTGTGTCTTTATGGACAAATTCAAGAAAAAATTGATTTTAACAATATTTTGGATATTTTACCCCTGTATAACTTTTAACTTTTAACTTTTAAGGGCATTAGAAGTTTAATAAAGTTATTTCTCAAAGAAGCATGCTTCTTTTAGCAGTTTATTTGGGGATTTAGCATTTTTCTTTTTGTTACAATCATGAAAGTACTAAGCCCGGCGAGAAAAATTGCAATGCACTGTATCTATCTTGAAGTTACTTTAAAAAACTTTTTTTTTTTTTTTTCATTTTTCCTTCCAGTGTCTCTATTTTTACTTCTGAATCTCTTTCATCTGTGTATAGGCATCAGCCCCTTCAAGCATTTCTACAATAGATGATGGGCCATATGCTGGCCATGGAAACAATGGAAGGATAATAAAACCTCTAGGAGTTGATGTGCCAAGGAGAAAAAAAGACGGCCTTAGTGGAAGCATGATTTCTTTAATTGTACTAACATCTTTCACTGTTTTGATTATATGTGTGGGATTCGCTTGCCTTTTTGTGTTGAACTGTGGCTCTTGTAACCCTTAAATCCCCAATTCGGAAGAGGTTGGCACGCACATGAGACAAGGAGATAGATATGGAAAAAATTGGCTTTTGTTTTAATTGATTTTGAAAAAGCAGAGTGTTTCAATCTTTCAAGTTTGTTCCATTTAAGCAAAATGTATGTGATTGTCATGTGTAGTAGGATTCCGTTAAACATAACAACAAAAGTAACACTGGGATGCTAAATGTTTTAGGGTATAAAGTGTGTGTTCGAATAGTTTAGGGTGCAATATGTAATCAGATGCATAATTTAGGGTGGCAAAGTGTAATTTCCCTTAAAATTTGTTGACTTTATTTTTGAGTGAATCAATATAAATCTGTGAAACATTAACTAGAAAGAAACTTTTGCTCAACATTGGCTTGACCCAATGTTAGGCTCTATCAAAGTCACACAAATACATTTTCTTTTCTTTTCTTTTTTTCTTTTTTTTCCTTCTATCTCTGCTACTTCCAAAGTAAGATAAAACAACAATTTTTTTTCACTATCAAACTTGTGTTACAACCTACTTGGATAGACAAACTCGCCAAAATAACAACACATCTTTTGTATGGGAGACTTCAAGAGGGATATACATCTACAAAGAGTAGCCCATACCTAATTACCACCTTTACATAATTTTGGTACAAAGTAACACATTTTTCAAAGTCCTAGCCACCACCTACATCAATTCAATTTACAACCATAAAGAGTATGCAAAAATTTGTAGATACTCTCAAAATATAGATAAATAGTGTTCATTCCTCTCATATTCATGGTAAATCTCACCATAAATTTAATGAGTGAAACCTATTATAAATGTGAGAGAAAGAGACATTATTCTTCGTGTTCTAAGAGTACCTAAAATTTACTCAAAAATATGACATCTTTTTCTACCTATTGAAAACAATTAATTTGCTTGTACATTATTCCAAAGGGCGGTGTTCAAAAGTTTAGAGAAAAAGGGACCACATAAAACGAGTGGCAAGTTTTAAACAAACAAAACTAGAGTCTTCAAGGCTTTAGGTGATGTGTGGCTAATTTAATAGTTTGGTGAAGAAGTTTTTGGTCATGCATGGACTTTGCTTTGCATGCACTTCCCTTAATTTTAAAGAGAGAATGGGTCACGGATGTTAATATGCCCTCAATCCCAATCGGCGATGATTCGTACTGATAACGAAACTTCTGGATTTTGATGTTATCAAACGAGAGTGGCACATCAAATCAAAAAAAAAAGTGGCACATTGACTTCTCTCTACATAAATTTGGCTTGCCTGCCAGCTGCCACTAGTCAATTTTTGCACTACAAGTACTTGCATTCTAGACTCTCAAGTGCTATACTCTGACAAATTTGAACTAGTGGGGTTTACGGTTTAAACGTCACCGCTTATGCTTCAACTCCATCCTTTTCTTCTCGAAGAAAAAACTTATCATTGATATGATATTGTCCCTTACAGTTTTAATTATCAATTAGAGTCCAATACCTTCATATAAAGCACATGACCTCTCCATACTTAGATGGATTTAGTTCACCTAATTAAGAGGTCTTTAAGACATTTTGATCCCCACACTTTGAGAGAGAGAGAGAGAGAGAGAGAGAGAGGAAATAACTTGTGATTTTACAAAAAAAAATTTCAAAGTATGTTTTTAATTAGATTTTTAGATATATTTTTTTTAAGATATTCAAAAATACCAAAACAACATCATTTTATGGACATCTAATGGCACAATGTAACAAAATTAGATGAAAGAATTGTAGAATATGGCTTAAATTAGGAGTTTGGCTCCTTGTTGGATTTAAATAAGGAAGGAATTTTAGTCCTTTTGGGTTACTGTTGTTTGAAGTTATCAAGCTTTATTAGAAGTTTTGTCTACCACTTGATTTTGAGTTCTATTTGGAATATGAGTGATTCTCTTTTTGTGTGTGGAAAAGAAGTCTAGTTCTTCTTGGTTTTGGATATACTAGCTAACTCAAGTCTCTTATATAAGCATAGTGCTGCTATGGAAAATTAGAGAGATAAAAAGAGTAGTGTGGGTGTGAGAAAAAGAGGCTTTCTTTTTTTGGGTTATTTGATATTTGTGGGTTGCAATTTGGAATGGTGAGACAAGTTTGATGCCGCTTGGTTTTGGTTCTACGGTTTGGTGATTTGCTCTCTCTTGGTGCGTTGCAACTTTTGGATTTGATTTGTGACTCTCTCTTTGGTTTGTGCACAATTGGTATTTGGTATTTGTATTTGTTATTTGTGAACCTTTGGTTCTTTGGTTTGTATTTGGTTCTTAGGTTTTGTATTTATGAGAGAGAGCTATTTAGGTGTATTTAGGATTTAGGTTTGTGAGAGTGCCTCTACATCAATTTGTATTATCCCAAATTTGATATAGTGAAATTTGTTCGTCATTACCCGTGGATGTAGGCTATTGCCGAACCACGTAAATCTTGGTGTTTTGTGTCTATTTTCTTCGTTCCTATTATTAGTTTGAAAATCTTTCACAAGCCTAAAATATTTTCACAATCAATCTTGATAATTTAAGCTTTCGCTATTTTACAATAGACTAGTATCAGAGCCAAGGTTCACTACCTAGGCGTTTGGATATGTTCTCTTTGGTGATTTTGGTGATTGGTTCGTGCATCTAATTTTTAGGGAGAAAGATGTTAGGTGATTCATCTACAAAATCTTCGACGGATTCTTCTGGAAAAGCTTTGTCAGAGTCTTCTGCAAAACCTTTGGCAGTTAGGACCATGGTTTCTAATGCTAAATTTGAAGTAGAGAAATTTGATGGAACAAATAACTTTGGCATGTGGCAATGCGAAGTTATGGATGCCTTGGTCCAACAAGAGTTGGATATTACTTTGGAAGACAAACCTGAAGGGATGTCAGACAAGGATTGGGAAAAGATTAATAGACAAGCTTGTGGCACTATTCGTTTGTGTTTGGCCAAGAATGTTAATTTTGGTGGTGACATGGTGATTAAGCCTTTGCACAAGTTCAAGTGTTGCTTGGACTTGTTCGGTATTTGCAATTTGAATTAGCCCGTAGGGGCTTTGGTGCTGGCAACGAAGAAGTTTCATTTGTGGTGATATGCACTTTGTTTTGGACTCTTATTTGGATTTGGTACCATCTTTGGGTGCATTGGATTTGGATAAGAAAGGAATTTTATTCCTTTTGGGTTACTGTTGTTTGAAGTTAACAAGTTTTAATTAAAGTCTTGTGTACCACTTGATTTTGAGTTCTATTTGGAATAAGAGTGATTCTCCTTTTGTGTATGGAAAAGAAGTCTAGTTCTTCTTAGTTTTGGGATATACTAGCCGACTCGAGTCTCTTATATAAACATAGTGTTGCTACGGAAAATTAGAAAGAAAAAAAGAGTAGAGTGTGGGTGTGAGAAAAAGAGGCTCTCTCTTTTTTGGTTATTTGATATTTGTGGGTTGCAATTTGGAATAGTGATAGAGGTTTGTTGCCGCTTGGTTTTGGTTCTGCGGTTTGGTGATTTTATCTCTCTTGGTGCGTTGCAACTTTTAGATTTGATTTATGGCTCTCTCTTTGCTTTGTACGCAATCGGTATTTGGTATTCGTATTTGATATTTGTGAACCTTTGGTTCTTTGGTTTTGTATTTGTGAGAGAGAGCTATTTGAGTGTATTTGGGACTTAGGTTTGTGAGAGTGCCTCTACACCAATTTGTATGATCCCAAATTTGATATAATGAAATTTATTTGTCGTTGCCCATGGATGTAGGATATTGCCAAACTATGTAAATCTTGGTGTTTTGTGCCTATTTTCTTTTGGATTAATTTTTTTCATTCCTATTGTTAGCTTGAAAATCTTTCACAAGCCTAAAATATTTTCACAATCAATCTTGATAATTTGCGCTTCTGCTATTTTACAACAAGAATTACAATATTGAGTAAAAGTAAAAGTTATAGATGTTACAAAACTAAATAGAATTTTGACAAAAGTTAAAGAGTACAATTTATAATTTAGTCCTTAAAACATTTATAAAAAAAAAATGATTTGAATCATTTAACCATAACTAACACATCATTTTCTCAATCTTTTGACATAATGATATCATGCCCATGACAATGCCATGAAGTTTAGCCGCCCCCCAACCAACGGAAACCAGGTCATTGCTGCCAACTAATGATTCATACTAGGATATAACAATGGCTAATCTCAAGTAGTATGACTGTATGAGCCAAATTTCAGAAGGCTAAAGGCTTGCGAGGTGCTTGGCAGGTATGATATCTGACAAGATAAGAGGAAGATATATTGATCTAATCATTGAGTTTTCATGTAAAAGAAAGTTTAGGGACACAGTTTTTAAATCACAACTCTGACGTGATCGATTGTGAGTAGTGGTTTATGTGTAAGTGATTGTCCGCTACATACGCTCAACCACTCCAACAAGTTGTGACCAAAATTGTGACAAATGATGTAATCTTAAAAGGTGAAAGAAGACTTTTATGTAAAAGGGAGACAATTGGCCTAAATCAACTTATTTTAATGTGATTGGTTTCATTGCTTCATGAATGGATCTATTCGTCCTGTTTGTAAATTGTAATGCCCTACATAGATTGAATTTTGAAAGTAATGTCTGTTTTTAAAGTCATAATTGCTGCGTTGAGCAAGTGTACACAACACGTGGCACTCATTGCTCACATGACTATAGGAATAACTAGTGCTCAGAGTAGTAAATGGGACTTGTGAGTCACGGACTCACGAGTCCTAGCCGTCCTACACAATTTTGTTGACCAAATAAGAGTCATAATATAATTCGTAACAAATTTCACATCTCTTTAAAGTGGCTAATTGTTAACAGCGGGTAATAAATATTACTAGCAGTAGATTCATTTGAAATCAACATTAACCTGTTAATTCAACAATTATGAAATTTATATATTATGAAAACTATTGTGTCTCTATCGTTAATTTTTGTTGTGACGACTTTCATCAATGGTTTGAGTTGCAATATATATATATTCTAAGTTTAGATATATAAATTTACGTCTAAACATAATTGACACACAATTAAAGTATAATTAGAAGGAAACTTGACATGAAATTAAAGTCTAATTAAATATAGAGACACTAGTTATCAAATGATTGTAAAATTAAAAAATGCACATGACACATAATTAGAGTATAATAAAATTCTAATTTGGTTATAACTTTCTCCCCACATCTAATTTTATATATTATTATATCATATTACAACAAAAAAACAAACATATATCATATTACAATAATAACGGTCTTTATGTAAATATAATTTATTAATTTATTTTAAAATAGGAAAATGGTTTTTTGATTTATAAATTCATTTCTTAACCCTTTTTTTCATTCATAACACGCACACACATGTAACATGAGAAAGTGAATCTTAAAATAACAATTTCCACTCAAAATAACATCCTTATAAATATATATAGTGTTTAGGTACCATGATTAATTTTGTTTCATTTAATTGAAAATAGTAAGGTATTACAATGTTAGATCATATCTGTTAAGTTTGAATCTTAAAATAACAATTTTTACTCAAAATAACATCCTTATATATGTATATTTAAAGAATAATTTTGTGAATTTTATAATGTTTAGGTACCATGGTTAATTTTGTTTCATTTAAAATGAAAATAGTAGGATATTACAACGTTAGATCATATCTGTTAAGTCCTTCTATTAACTCTACTACAAGTCTACTACCTTGTGGATAAATATACATAGAACCTGAAGTGAAGGATACTCCTTGCAGAAGTCATGTACCAAGCTTATGGTTATGGGATTGTCCCAAGTCCAAATTCTAAATAGCTTAGTTGTCCTTTTATATATATATATTTCAACTTGGCTGTTGTATACGTATACACTTCCTTTTTCCTATTGTTAAATCAAATACTACCTCTTTTCTTGCCGACTTAGGCAGAAGACTTTCCAAGTAAACCCCATTTAAGATGCTTCTCCATCAATTTCAATTTCAATTTAAATCATTCAGCAGCAACCCACACTGATTGTCGTTCATTTTTGCCTTGCTTCATGGGTTTGTCTAGTGTAAGTGTTTGCAATAAACTTCCAAAGCTTACTACATTAACCTCTCAAAACCATTTGCTAGGCCTTGTAAAAGACATTCTCATATTGCTACTCTCGTACCTGCCTCAGCTTTGGAAATTCTTATCCTTTAGACACCGAAATCATGATGATGATCAGCCCGAGGATCGGCCATCTCCTTCGTTGGTCTCTGTCCCTTTCCACCTCATAGATGAATCAATCAAGAAGCAACTTCCAATAACAGAATATGGTGACTTGCTCAAAAGAAGAGGAGCTTGTAGTGCTGAAGACTTGGTCTGTGTTATGTGCTTGAATAACATGGAGGCAAGTGATGGGGTTAGAGAGCTTTGCAATTGTTCTCATGTGTTCCACAAGGAGTGCTTAGATGTTTGGATTGGTCAGGGCCAGGTAACATGTCCTTTGTGTAGATCCAAGCTATCACCTAGCCAAAGAGATGAGCCAGGCTTGGGAGGCGATCCATGGAGATTGGAGAGGTTGAGTTACTTGTTTGGTGAGGATTATGATATGGTTACTTTTTGATGTCTAAACTACCAAGCAATACTATGTTATATGCAGCAGTTGAAAATCTTGTCATAGAAGATTATCAAGGTACTTTTAAGGCCATTTCCTAAACATCCCTACTTCTTGTGGGGTACTGTTCTTTCCTTTTAGGCTGGATAAAGTTCTGGATCTATCAAGTATATGAATGATGAATTGTAAAGTTTTTTTTTATTTCTTATTATTTATGTTCAAGCTCTAAACTCTTATTTCATCTGTAGAGGGGAGGAGAGGCAAGGGAGCCGTGCATAGTCTCCTTATTGGCTTTCAAAATCTCCATCCTCCTGTTGCAATTTAATAATACATATCACTAATTGACCTCCCTTGAAAGAAAACAAAGTCCAGCTTCATCATTATCTAATCTTAAAGTTGTTTTTAAATCTGAAATCTGATCATTTCAACTAAAAAAATAATCCAAGTTGGCCTACCTCCCTGGAAAAAAATTTTCAATCCTCCAAAAGCAAAAACAAGTCTAAAATAATCCAAGTTGCTTTCACGACTTCGAGAATTAACAATTAACAAAGCTAATTGAAAATGTCACTCTTAAGTGCAACAAATTGGATTATTTGTCTTACTTTATTTATAATTGATTGTTTGTTTATTTTGAGACAGATTGCATTTGTTAAGTTATTTAGACCCCTTAAACACAATTACATTAACTTAATTAACAAGCTAAGTTATTAATTAGTCCAAATTCTAGATCTAGGTTAAGACAATCATATAATTATATCAATGTAAAGTGCGGAATATAAAAATACAAAGATATGATGACCCAGGAAAACCAAACCGGTAAAAAACCTAGTGAGGATTTAACCTAGCTATCCTCAAGGTAAACCTGAATCCACTATGAAAGAATCGAAGTTGTACAATAGCGACTTAGACTACTAACATCCTATTGCTACCCATCAGTAGAACTTACTGACATGACCACGTGTAAGCTCCGAGACCATGGACTCCTTCTTTCTTGGATTCTCTAGCAAGTTCAAGCACTCCCACTTGTGTATCTTTAAGCTCTTATGGCAGCAACTGAATGATCATCAAGTTCTTGAAGAAATCTCCTTTTTGATAATCCTAAGCTTGTGTGAAGGCAAGCACCTCTCATATTTCACAAGAGATTCACACAAACAACAATATGAGCAATAAAGACTCTAGAGAACTTTTAGGTACAAACCCTAGATACAAAAAAAGACACTCTCTTTTTTCTCTTAGAAGTCTTTAAAAACGTGCTTAGGGTTTCCTTTATATAGTGGGAGAAGTGGATCTAAAACCCTAATCCTTAATGGGCTTGAACCGTGTTTTGGTCGACTTAAAATTCTGCAGAAAATTTCTGATGCACGATTCTCGATCGATCGAGCCGTTCAGAAATAGAACAGTAATTTCCCGCAACTACTCGATTCCAAACTTACATTAAACCAAACTTTGAGCAAGTCTAAACCTAGACTAAATGTTTTGATAATGGTTTGCCAATACAATACACATTGAAGTTCTAATACATTAGTCCCTAAGGTCTTAAAACCTAACAACATTTTTTTTTTCTGAATAAAATAAAGTATCATATAAAATTTCATGATTTGGTCTTTTTTGAAAAGAAGTTGTCGGGAACTGATTGCTAGAAGATTAAAGAGTTTTAGAAATGAAAGAGCTGAGGGAGAAATAGTGCTAATGATAGATACGCAAGGAAGCCAAAGTCATTGAGTCTAATGGATTAGATTGTATTATTGACTCACTGTTTATAGCCTATGACTGTGCGACAGTTGAATAAGATGCATTCTTATGCAGCTGGTTTGAAACTAAAATAGCCTATTTTTTTATAATAAAAAAAAAACAATTTCCCAATAATTGAGTTGCAATACAACATGATTGAAGATGTTCAAAGTTCAAATCCAGAATGTATGCCTATCTCTTTTCATTTTCCAATGGGTTCATAAAACTAAAAAGGCAAAGGTCCTTACAAAATTGAGTCAAAGTCAATTTGGTCCTTACATTTTGGTAGTAGTCAATTTAGTCTCTACCGTTAACTGCTAATAGAAAATGCTTATGTGGCTAATGGTGCGTACAGTTAGTACATTTGATATTGACATGGAAAATAAATTAATGAAAATAATTTTTAATAAATATTTTAAAATTCCACATTGGCATTTTCCCCCAATTTTAATAAAAATAATTTTAATTTTGATTTCACATTTTTAAAGATGAAAATAAAAATAGAAATCTCAGATTTTCTTTGCATCTTCGTGTACTTTCTTGGCAACCAAATACAAAAATACAAATATCAAATTAGTAGATCAACAAAAAACCATTTCATTCGAGACCACCTTAAACCCGTAGTTTATCCCTCACAATCTCAATTAAAAATGTAAACAACCAAGACTAAAGCCAACAGACCCACCCTCTTATATCACCAAACCAATTTTGAGACCAGAAAACCCCACATGCCAGCTAGAGCCAAGGTTACCAGATTAAAGAGAGATATAGCAAGAGTTTAGGGTTGCAGGTTCTGGGTTCTGGGTTTTGGGTTTGCACCGGGCCGCCACCAGCCACACCGTGACACCAACCGAAGCTCCACACGTGCTCCAACCCGGGATGATTCACTGGGTTTGGTGTTTTGATTTGGCTTTTTGAGGTTTCAAGGGGATATTTGGCCACCAAATTATCTAGGTTTTTGTAAGCATATTTAGCTAGACTTGTCCTCATCAAAGCCATAGGATTGGACTCAACACAAATATACCAACCCAAAATTAAAGGGTTTCCACTGGATTTATTCTAAAGTGGAGCGCTACACATAAATTTACTATTTTTTATTTATTACTTATTGTCCGTAAGATTATAACATTAGAATTGTGACAAAATTGTGCTAGATAAAGTTGTGATTCTAAATTTCTTTACGTTGGTGGGACGAGGGATCAGATAGAGCAAACAGTGTTTGAAGTTTTAACTTGTAAGAGCAACCACATCAGCTCTTTTAAAAATTTCCTCTATTTTACACAAAAAATCTACCTTTTCTATTTTATACTATCACTTTTACAAAATACCTACATCAGTTCATTTATTCTAACCCATCTTTTAATTAAATAATCAACTTTATCAAATTTTTTATTATTTCTCTTTTAACTACCTATATACATACCCGCCTCATTCTCTCTCTACCCATCTGAAATTGCTCTCTCTCTCTCTCTCTCTCTCTCTCTCTCTCTCTCTCTCTCTCTCTCTGTGTACCCATTTTCCAGACCACAGCTCCGACGAGCTCCGATCCGACGATCCACCACAGCTCCGAGCCACAAGCTCCGATCCGACGATCCACCACAGCTCCGACGAGCTTCGATCCGACGATCCACCACAGCTCCGAGCCACGAGCTCCGATCCGACAATCCACCACAGCTCCGATGAGCTTCGATCCGACGATCCACCACAGCTCCGAGCCACGAGCTCTGATCCGACGATCCACCACAGATCTGAGCCACGAGCTTCGATCTGAGCTCCGATCCACCATCCACAGCTCCGATCCGAGCTCCGACTCACGATCCACACTTCGATCCACCATCCACACTCCGATCCACCATCCACAGCTCTGATCCGAGCTCCGACCCGCGATCCATACTCCGATCCACCATCAACACTCCGACCCGAGCTCCGATCCACGATCCACGATCCACGAGCTCCGTGTTTGTGTATCTCTGTCTTTTTTTTTTTTTTTTTTTTTAGCAAGTGTATCTGTGTGGATGTATTTGTGCATGGGGATGAGCAGTTAACTGGGAGAAGAGAGAAAAAAAAAACGAGCGATCTGAAAATTATTAAAAAATTGGATAACCGAGTTACAGTACCCGTGTAAATTTACACGGTACTGTAGCAATTTGAAGGAGCATGTAAAATATAGACAATTATGCATGAGCTGATGTGGGCTGTTTTTGATAAAAAAATGTGTAAATTTAAGCATTTTTTTTATTATACACACTTATACAAGAGCTGATGTGGTTACTCTAAATTTGTGAATTAGATAAGAAACTAAAGAGATGAGTTATTTGGGTTAGAAACTATAAAAAGACTAGTACCATATAGGTCCACGTCATGACAAGACAAGATAGTCAAAAGAAAAAAAACTCCGTACCATGTAAAATACAAAGTTTGATTGCGTGTAATTTTAATACTATTTAAATTATCATAACTTTTGCAACAAATATTTTATATGTTAAATTGTGATTTGTTATTTGTTATTATCACATAAATTTATTATTTTTTCTCCACCATTCATAACTTGTTATATGAACGGTTATGTTATTTGATATGCACTCAATTTTTTTAACCACCTTATATATGTAATGGGATTGTCAAAAGTCCAAAGTCCAAACATTCAAAAGTCGTACTTGTTTTCCTAGATAGCCAGGGCCGTAGGTACTCTTTTCATTTTTGGTAAAAGTCACCGGTCACACTACTTGTCCTTCATTTTTGCCTCAATTCTTTGCATCATGGGGTTGCAGAGTAGCACTAAATATCCAAACCTTACAACATCAACCTCTCTAAACCTTTTGCCATGCCTTGTAAAACACATTCTCATATTGCTACTCTCATACATGCTTCAACTTTGGAAATTCTTATCCTTTAGACATCGAAACCATGCTGATTATCAGCCAGAGAATCGACCATCTCCTTCATTGGTACCTCTCCCTTTCCACCTCATAGATGAATCAATCAAGAAGCAACTTCCAATAACAGAATATGGTGACTTGCTCAAAAGAAGAGGAGCTAACTGTAGTGCAGAGGGCTTGGTCTGTGTTGTGTGCTTGAATAACATGGAGGCAAGTGATGGGATTAGAGAGCTTTGCAATTGTTCTCATGTGTTCCACAAGGAGTGCCTAGATGTTTGGATTGGTCAGGGCCAGGTAACATGTCCTTTGTGTAGATCCAAGCTATCACCTAACCAAAAAATGGTGCCAGGGTTGGGAGGAGATCCATGGAGATTGGAGAGGTTGAGTTACTTGTTTGGTGATGATTATGACATGATAACTTTTTGATTTTGATTCTAAACTACAAAGCAGTAATTGTATCTTCTTGTCCTAGAAGATTTTCAAGGTACTTTACCATTTCTTGAGGAGGATTGTTGTTTCTGTTTAGGCAGGAAAACATGATTGCCACCTTAATTTGTGCAACGTAATATATTGCTAGCTGTAAATATTCCTCCAAAAGTGAGGCACAAGGTTTTTGTAATTTATGTCAAACTTTCATTATGTTATATATATTTTCTTATTTGAATGCTTTCATGCATAGATGTTCTCTAGTTTTCTTTTTTAAATTCAGACTACGATCAACTCCTCATCCTTTTCTGTTTAGAAAAAACAAATAAAACAGAAACAAAAATTGGACTAACCACGCAATGATCACGCGTGGTATGATTTTAATTATATTATTATATTAGAAAAGTAGTTGTTTGTCTTTTTCATTTCTGTTGAGATGGATTGCATTTTTTTCCGTGCATAAAATAAAAATACCATAAATTTTTTTTCATGATGCACACTTTCCAAAGACCGGTTACCCCCTAGAAAAAGAACGCAGTTTAGGATTTATTTGAGAATACTTTATTTAATTAAAATTGAATTTTTTTTTTGCTGAGAGTGTAGAAAAAAAAAAAAAAGTTAAAAGTTAATTAAACAGTACAATAAAACTTATAAATAGTACTAAAAAATATAACAAGATCCATAAATAATACCAAAAAAAATTAAAAACTTAAATAAATTGAAACTTTCATTAGCCCCCAAATGGAGTTTTACTACCACACACACAGTACACACTCACAAAAAACGGGACAAAATTTGACGTAAAGTCACAATTTTGAACTAATATATAGTGTGTGATAGTATTTTTCTCATAAAGATATATTCTCAACTTTAAAGGTTTAAAATACAAATTGTGGCTACTGATCAACCAAATAAAAGAGGAAATCCATTTCCAGGAAAGTAGGTAACCGTGTATTGTAATTTCAAGTTGATGAATTTTTTTCGTGATTGAATTAGGAGTAAAGACCTTATGGAAGATATTCAAACCCAACATGAACACGATGACATGCATATGAAAATAAAATAAAACATCTTGTGAAATGATCTAATGAGATCATCCTCTCAGAATATTTGAGACTCATAAGACTCATAATTTCACTCAGGACAAAGTTTAATTACAAAACTGGTTATAAGCTAAGGTTACAACCTTACTCAATATCTTTTTATCGGAGGTGAATTTTAACAAATCCACCATTAGATTAAATCTTCTTCTTATATCCCCGTACATGTAAAATTTCTAGAAAATTAAAAATCAATAGCTATGTCATTAATAAATTGTTTAAATTACAATTCTTTGTAGTTTAAAATTATGTATAAAATATGAGATTATAGATCACATAGTAAACAATATCCGATTTATACAAAATTTGACATATTTATTAGGAGCAAGAATAACATGCAATTCAACAATTAGATTTTCAAAATATGTAGTAATATTTATTTTATTGAGTAAGGTTGTAGTCTTAACTTACAACTAATTTTGTAACTAAACTTTCTTCTTTCACTCATACTATAAGAGAGAAATCTTATGAGACCGTTTTATGAGATAATTTTCTCATGAAAAATTACAACTTCTTGACTTCTATTGTCTAATAATTTAAAACTGTCTATTAATTTTCTCATTAGATATAAAGTTTTCAAAAACCGCAGTTCCGCATAATCTCGTATTAAATTTTGGGAAAAATGACACTTTACTACCCTAAACTTTTTTTTTTTAGTAAACAATAATACTTATAAGAACATACAAGAAAATAGTAATATTAGTGTTTTAAACCGGATTTATAATATATTATTCAACCAGAGTACAACTACAAAAGGGTATAACATTTATAGTTGTAGACTGGAATTATAAACAGCGGTCACTAGATACACACAACCAATGTGAGATAAACATCTCATTTTTTTTATTAAATAGTATTACTTATTAGAACACACACGAACGCACACTTTGCATCCTCAACTATCACACTTTGCACCTTAGTGTTAATTTTGATGTTATGTTTAACGGAATCCTACTGCATGTGATAAGCACATGCATTTTGCTTAGATGAAACAAACTAAAAAGACTGAAACACCCTTCTTCAAAATCAATTAAAACAAAAGCCAATTTTTTTCCACTTCTCTCTTCCGGTCTCATTTGCGTGACAACTTCTTCCCTAATCAGATTCTGGTACCTACACTACAAGAAATCTGGGTTTAGGCGACGTTTGTAAAACGTCACTAAAAACCCAAAAAATGTCACTATAGACACAAATGGTCTATAGCTACGTTTGTTTTTGCGACGTTCAAAAACGTCGCAATAGAGCAGTCACTATAGGTTTATTGCGACGTTTCAAAAAACGTCGCCATATATTACTCTTTAGTGGTGTTCAAAAACTTTTAGTGACGTTTTCTAAAACGTCACTAAATAATATACCATTTTAGTATGTAATGTAGGAAAATACATTTAGCGACGTTTCAAAAGCGTCGCAAAAGCTGCTCATTATTTTAAAAAAAAATTAAAAATGCTATATTAACCTGCTTAAAATTCAACAATAACTAACACAAGCTTATAATATATCAAATGTACCTACTAATCATCAATATTCCACAATAACACACTAACCATAGATATATATATATATATATATATATATATATATATATATATATATATATATATATATATATATATATTTGTATAATACCAATACATGTATCACTTTAACTAAGTGGGTTGGTTGCCTAAGATTAATTGTAGCTATTAAATTAAGTTTCTTAGTTAGTTAAAAACCCATTAATATATATGTTTGGAACATAGTCTATTTTGCAATCCTATTGTTCATTCCTTGCCATTGCTAGAAAGTATAATATTGAAAAACAAATACTAACACTCTAAAGAAATACTTACAATGATTCAGCCCTTGATCCTTAAGTCCTTTTGCCCAAGAAGCCAAATCTGAATAAGAGAATTTTCTACCAATTTCCAACCAAAATAGAAAAAAGCAAAAATTAGTACAAAACTCCATGACCCATTAAAGAAAAACCAAATCAAAGCAAACCCATAAGCCAAAAAAAAATACTTACACTCTAAAGAAACTTGAACAACAAAAACTCTAAACCAAAACTGAAAAATAGCAAAAATTAACACAAAAGCTCCATGACCCATTAAAGAAATACCATATCAAAGCAAACCCATAAGCCAAGAACAAATACTTACACTCTAAAAAAACTTGAACAATAAAAAAGAGGGAAAAAAGTATGGTGGTGGCAGTAGGTCCTAGTGGAGGTTGATGACAGCCACGGTGGCAATGGGTGGAAGGGAAAAGATGTGTGGTGGTTCTAGAGAAAATGTGTCACAAAGAAAAAACTAGGAACAAAGAACAAAGAAAAGAGAAGAAAAGAAGGGGACAATCAATGGTGAGCCTAAGAAAGAAAAGAGTGGGACACGGAGTGAGTTAATGGAAAGAAAGAAAAAAAAAAGTGTAGGCCAAAAAAAAAATAAAGAGGGAAAAAAAGTGTGGGAACCTGAAATCCAAAAGTTTAGAACACATAGCGACGTTTTCGAAACGTCGCTATAGAGTATTTGAAAGTGTTTGCTTTAATTAATATAGCGCGTTTTTTTTTTCCCCACCAACAGGTGGAGACCATTGGCTGTAATCACTATAGCGACGTTTTCAAAACGTCGCTATAGAGTATTTGAAAGTGTTTCCTTTAATTAGTATAGCGCCTTTTTTTTTTTTTTCCCCACCAACAGGTGGAGACCATTTGCTGTCATCACTATAGCGACGTTTCGAAAACGTCGCTATAGAGTATTTCCTTTTTAGACACATGCTCAGTACATTTTCTTTAATCACTATAGCGACGTTTTAATAAAACGTCGCTATACACGAGATATGCGCTGCTAAAACTATACTTTTTGCGACGTTTTAAGAAACGTTGGTATTGTTTTGAGCTACAGCGACGTTTTTTAAAAAACGTCGCTAAAAGCTCAATCTTTAGCGGCGTTTTTAGAAAACGTCGCAGTATGCCACTTATAGTGGCGGATTTAAAAACGTCACTAAAAAAAACGCCGCCTAAACCCAGATTTCTTGTAGTGCTAAAGGATTAAAATTCAATGATACTACTGCACTTTTTATCTATAAAAGATTCTAGCATAGGCAAGTTTCTATAAAGATCAGTTTTTGGTGCCTACGAAGTATTCTATGTTCACTACCCAGGTTATCTATTGTTCCTCAACTTTGTGTCTTTATGGACAAATTCAAGAAAAAATTGCTTTTAACAATATTTTGGATAATTTAGCCCTGTATAACTTTTAAGGGCATTAGAAGTTTAATAAAGTTATTTCTCAAAGAAGCATGCTTCTTTTAGCAGTTTATTTGGGGATTTAGCATTTTTCTTTTTGTTACAATCATGAAAGTTACTAAGCCCGGCGAGAAAAATAGCAATGCACTGTATCTATCTTGAAGTTACTTTAAAAAACTCTTTTTTTTTTTTTTCATTTTTCCTTCCAGTGTCTCTATTTTACTTCTGAATCTCTTTCATCTGTGTATAGGCATCAGCCCCTTCAAGCATTTCTACAATAGATGATGGGCCATTTGCTGGCCATGGAAACAATGGAAGTAAAATAAAACCTCTAAGAGTTGATGTGCCAAGGAGAAAAAAAGACGGCCTTAGTGGAAGCATGATTTCTTTAATTGTACTAACATCTTTCACTGTTTTGATTATATGTGTGGGATTCGCTTGCCTTTTTGTGTTGAACTGTGGCTCTTGTAACCCTTAAATCCCCAATTCGGAAGAGGTTGGCACGCACGTGAGACAACGAGATAGATATGGAAAAAATTGGCTTTTGTTTTTAATTGATTTTGAAGAAGGGTGTTTCAGCCTTTCAAGTTTGTTCCATTTAAGCAAAATGTATGTGCTTGTCATGTGCAGTAGGATTCCGTTAAACATAATAACAAAAGTAACACCGGGGTGCTAAATGTGATAAGTGTGATAGTTTAGGGTATAAAGTGTACGTTTGAATAGTTTAGGGTGCAAAGTGTAATCAAATGCATAATTTAGGGTGGTAAAGTGTAATTTATCCTAAATTTTGTTGACTTTATTTTTGAGTGAATCAATATAAATCTGTGAAACATTAACTAGAAAGAAACTTTTGCTCAACATTGGCTTGACCCAATGTTAGGCTCTATCAAAGTCACACAAATACATTTTCTTTTCTTTTCTTTTTTTCTTTTTTTTCCTTCTATCTCTGCTACTTCCAAAGTAAGATAAAAACAACAGTTTTTTTTTCACTATCAAACTTGTGTTACAACCTACATGGATAGACAAACTCTCCAAAATAACAACGCATCTTTTGTATGGGAGACTTCAAGAGGGACATACATCTACAAAGAGTAGCCCATACCTAATTATCACCTTTACACCTCCCCCCCCCCTAATTTTTTTTTAAAAAAATATTACTATGTTAATAGGTACTAACTGTGGGGAGTAAAGGGACCTGAGCAAGTATTTGGGCCTTGGGCTTCATTGACGGGTTCCAGACCGTTTTTTGCTAAAGGCCTTTAAGATTGTAAGTCGGCCCACAGGGTGAAGGTCCGAGAATTCGTCCAAGGACTAATCTCCCCTCGGAAAGACCCGCGATGACCCTGGGATTTGTCAAGAAGATTATAGGCAGTGTTCTAGACGAACTGTTGGTTAAGAGGGAGATCTAAATACCTTCTAGACGTCACGGAGTGAAAAAAATATCTCAGAAAAAGGCTGCTACCTCCACATTAAAGACCCTGCACCTATCTTCCTGGCCGCATTAATGGGGAAGTGACCCCTGAACAGTAGGATGGACCTTTTGACCATTGTTTAAAGACTTCAGGAAGGTGGTGGAAAGGGGGAGGATCTAAGGGTAAGATTTGTGTGACACGTGGATAAAGAGGGAAGAAGAAGAAGTATTTAAGGAGGGAAGAGAATAAAGAAAAAGGGGAAGGGAGGTAGTTAGACAAGGACTAAGAACTGTAATCTTTAAAAGAAAAAGAGAAATAATATATAAATCGTCCTCGGCTTACGTCCGAGGAGGTTCATTTGCCCTACTTGTCTATTGTTTGCAAACACTGTAGCATTCTAGCCTGTTCATTAAGCTTCGAACACCATCAAACTAGATTGCGAACCCACACTCTACAAATCTTATTGTTTAAGGCTCATTGGGCCTGAGCCCACGTTTGTTTTTGGGTCCAGGCGCAATTGTGCACTTACACTAACTTTAGCTGTGAGGACCCAAGGACCCGAAGATCTAAAGACCTAAAAACATACTGGAAAGCATAAGGAGTATAGGAGAATAAAAGTCAAGGACCCGAGGATGACGTGGGATGGTTTGGAAAAGTACAAAAGATAGATTGGTGATGTATGAGGTATATAGCAAATATCTGGGTTGGGGTGGATAACTACGAACGTTGCATTGAATGCTCTGCACCAAGTGTTCTAGCTGCATTGAATAAGGAGTACAAACTTTATCCGTTGCATTAATGTGGAAATGACCTGAACAGTACAAAGCACAGAGCTAAAGTTTTTCTCCATTACCGACTACAATGGAATGGACAAGTGTTTGTAAAGGGGGTTGAGTAGATGAGAGGTGTAGGGCTGAGATAGTAAGAGCAAAGGGTATAAATAAGAGAGGAGAGACACAGGTAAGGGGGACGTCAAAAAACTTTGTTGTTGATACCCTCTCTACAAATTCATTGTTTTTGGACCTTTAGTCATAAAACGCTGTTGTTGTTAGTTTTGTACATGATTTTTGGTCCTTACAATTGGCGCCGTTTGTGAAAACAATAAAGTGGGGCGTTCTGGTTTGAAGGTGAATGGCGGAGGCGAATCAGGAAAGGGAAAAATCAGTAGGTTCATAAAGGGGAAACCCAACTATAAAAATGCAACGTGGAGTTGGAAAGAAACACACCCCAAGTGTGGTGGTGGAATCGTATCGTAGTGATTAAGTGGCTGGGCAACGATCACCGATTGAAAGGCAAATGTCTCGTGATGATGTGTTGCAGCAAATGCAATTCGAGATAGATTATCTGCACAAGCGCTTAGATCGTAAGAAGCGTGGTAAGAGGAGCCCGTCTTACTCGTCCAGTGGTAGCTCCGAGAAAAAGCGAGGAGGAAAGGAACATCAAGCATCTGAGTCTCTTCACAGTGAGGCCCGTTTGATTACTTCTTCGGGCGTTGGGCCAAGGAGGAGTAAGGAGGCGCAAGGTGAAAATGGGACGTACCAAGGTGAGGGGAATGATGCAATGGGTAAAGCCTTGAGGCAAATCTCTAAATCCCCTTTCGTGGCCCGGATAAATAAGGCAAAACTCCCTCACAGATTTTCTCAATCTATATTTACCATTTATAATGGCAGGACTGATCCTGTAGAACATGTCAGTCATTTTAATCAAAAGATGGCAGTCTATTCGAATAATTAAGCGTTGATGTGTAGAGTTTTTCCTTCCAGTTTGGGACCAATGGCCATGCGATGGTTTGATGCTTTGGCGGAAGGTTCCCTAAAGTCCTTTGAAGAGTTGACGAGGGCATTCGGGGCTCTGTTCATAACCTGTAGTAGGATCCCAAAACCCTTGGATGCATTACTATCTATGGCCATGAGGGAAGGAGAAACGCTCAAAACTTATTCCGATCGGTATTGGGAAATGTATAATGAAATTGACGGAGATGTTGAAAATGTGGCTGTAAGAACTTTTCAGGTGGGGCTCCCCATGGAGCACGGATTGAGGAAGTCCTTGACAATGAAGGCAGCTGTAGACATACGCCAGCTTATGGACCGTATAGACAAATATAAACGGGTTGAGGACGATCAGATTCAAAGCAAAGGAAAAGCGAAGCTATATCAGGAAAGGAAAGATCTTCGAGGAATGGTGTATCAAGGCAGTCGGCCTAGGCGAGATTTTCCAAGTCGTCCATTGCCAGCTGAAACTCCTTTGGTTAATTCACTGTTCAAGGAGCCTATACATCAAATATTGGAGAAAATACGAGACGAACCATACTTTAGACAACCTAACAAGATGAGTGGCGATGCATCTTTGAGGAATCAAAATCTTCATTGTCATTATCATCAAGACAAGGGACATACCACAGAAGAGTGTCGGACATTGCGTGACCATTTGAACCAATTAGCCAAGGCAGGAAAGCTCAATCATTTCTTGTCTAGGCCAGACGGGCAAGTTGGACATCAAGGTACACAAATATATTGTGGAAATATTCCTCGGCCAGCATTAGGCACCATTAATGTCATTATGGAGCAGTCGAGAAGAGAAGCCGAGGATCCTTCTCGGATCATGTCCGTGCATAGTAGTTTTGGGAATGAAGTTATGAAGGGAAGCAACCAACTGGCTAAAAGAATGAGGTTCTTGGCAACGCCAGTGTTGGGTTTTTCTGAGGAAGATAAGGAAGGAACGTGTTAACCCCATGATGATGACTATTCGTATTGGGGGATATGACGTGAAACGAGTCTTGGTGGATGATGGAAGTGGTGCAGAAATTATGTATCCCAACTTGTTTAATGGTTTAAAGTTGAAAGATGAGGATTTGGAGAAGTCCGATTCCCCGTTAGTAGCTTTTAACGGGAAACAGGTGATTCCGCGGGGGATGATTAGGCTGCCTGTACAGGTTGAGGATGCAGAGGTCCAGGTTAACTTCATAGTGGTCAGGGCATATTCACCTTACACGGCCATTCTGGCTAGGCCTTGGCTCCATGCAATGGAGGCAGTTTCTTCAACTTTGCAAGTAATGGTGAAATATCCTATCCAAGGAAGGGTGGGAATATTACACAGCAGTCAATCGGTAGCCAGGCAGTGTCTGATGTCTGCAAGTATTAGAACAGGGCAAGGTTCATCAACGGGGGTGACTACAAAAGCTTTATAGCAATTAAAGAAACCTGCTCGGGGGATGGGTATCGATGGGGATGGGGGTTCCACTAACGAATTGGAGAAAATATTTATAGGAGAGGGTCAAGAGAGATATTTTCAGGTGGGATCCCAATTACCAGTATTGGAAAAGGAGGAACTAGTTAAGTTTTTAAAGGATAACATTGATGTTTTTGTATGGACGACCTATGATGTCCCAGGAATTGATTCGGAATTCATTTGTCACCATTTGAATGTTAGTCCCGACACAGTGCCCCGTAAGCAACCTCCTCGGCGTGCGTCCTAAGAGCATGCCGAGGCAGTTAAAGAGGAGGTTAATAAGTTAAAGCAAGCAGGGGCAATCAAGGAAATCTTCTATCCTGAGTGGCTTGCCAACACTGCTGTGATTAAAAAGAAGAACGGAAAATGAAGAGTTTGTGTCGACTTCACTGATCTGAACAAAGCATGTCCAAAGGACCCATTTCCTATTCCGAGAATTGATTAGTTGGTGGATGCAATTGTTGGGCATCCTCGGATGAGTTTCTTGAATGTTTTTCAAGATTATCATCAGATACCAATGTCATTGAGTGATCAGGAGAAGACAGCTTTTCGTGCTCCTAATGACAATTACCATTATGGAGTAATGCCCTTTGGTCTTAAAAATGTAGGCTCCACTTATCAAAGGATGGTGACTAGAATGTTTGAGTTGCAGTTGGGGCGTAATATGGAAGCATATATGGATGACATGGTGATTAAAAGTAAGAAAGTAGGGGACCATTTGAGGGACTTACAAGAAACCTTCTCAATCCTTAGGAGTTATAAATTGCGTTTGAACGCTTCCAAGTGTTCCTTTGGAGTAAGTTCGGGAAAGTTTCTCGGGTATATGATAACGCACCGGGGAATTGAAGTTAATCCTGATCAAATCAAGGCTATCTTAGGGTTGCATCCTCCTCGGAATCCTAAGGAGGTACAAAAGCTAACTGGAATGTTTGTGGCATTGAATCGGTTTGTATCACGATCTGCGGACAGGTGCCGACCTTTTTATCACCTTTTGCATAAATGGAGAGATTTCCAGTGGACGGATGAGTGTAATTTGGCTTTTGAGGATTTGAAGCAATATTTGACGAATCCACCAATACTATCACGACCGGAGAAGGAAGAGGTGTTGTATGCCTATTTGGCAGTCACAGACTATGCTGTAAGTCTTGTCCTAGTACAGAATGATGATGGAATTCAAAAATCGGTATATTACATTAGTAAATCCTTGCAAGAGATCGAGCGGCGATATTTACCTTTGGAAAAGGCTCTTCTAGCCGTCGTACATGCAACAAGGAAGCTTCCCCATTATTTTCAAGCCCATACGATTGTGGTACTTACCCAATTGCCTTTGCAAGCCATCATGAGGAAATCTGATTACACTGGTTGCGTGGCTAAGTGGGGAACTAGGCTTGGAGCCTATGATGTTAAGTATATGCCCCGGACAACTATTAAAGGACAGGTTCTTGCCGACTTCATGGCTGAATATACGGAAAGTGGCATTAAGCAAGAAGATGTTATGCTAGCCATAATGTCTATTGGGCTTGGGAGTGTCCTTCTTTGGGAAGTTTATACGGATGGGGCATCTAACCGAAAGGGAGCAAGGATTGGAATTGTGTTGATTACCCCTGAGAAGTTAGTTATGGAAAAGTCACAACAGCTAGGATTTGTAGCCACTAATAATGAGACCGAGTATGAAGCTCTCTTGGCAGGCGCTCAAAGGAGGAGAAATAGTGGAACTGTATTGTGATTCTAGATTAGTCATCAGGCAAGTTAATGGAGAGTTTGAGGCAAGAGATGAAAGAATGAAAAAATACCTCGACCGAGTCAAAGGGGTGTTAGGCATGTTTAAGAGTTTCAAAGTAAGACAAATTTCGAGAGGGTAGAACGCTCATGCCGACTCGTTGGCCATGATAGCCACATCCTTAGGCTCAAAGTTACCACGGACGGTAATGGTAGAGGACTTTTTGACTTCTAGCCTTACTGGTATCCCGACAGTTGGGATTCACAGCATTCACGTTGGCCCAAGCTGGATGGATCCAATTGTGACCTTCTTACAGTATGGTATGTTACCCGAAGGTAAAGTGGAAGCAGAGAAGGTACGGAGAAGTGCCCCCCGTTATTGGCTTTCTGGGGAGCATAAGTTGTACAAACGTTCCTACTCGGGGCCATATCTGCTCTGCGTGCATCCTGAAGCTGTTGAGCCTTTATTGGAAGAGTTGCATGAGGGAATATGTGGAAGTCATATTGGGGGAAGATCGTTAGCACACAGGGCCATGACTCAAGGGTATTGGTGGCCAAATATGCAGAAGGCCTCCCAGGAGTATGCAAGGAAGTGTGACCAGTGTCAAAGGTTTGCACCAAACATTCATCAACCAGGGGGAGTCTTAAATCCATTGTCTAGCCCATGGCCTTTTGCTAAGTGGGGCTTGGATATCGTCAAACCTTTTCCTCGGGCAACTGGTAATAGAAGATGGCTCATTGTCGGCACGGATTATTTTACTAAGTGGGTGGAAGCCGAACTATTAGCTAACATCAGGGATGCAGACGCTAAGAAGTTTATTTGGAAGAATATTGTAACTCGCTTTGGAGTCCCGCATACTTTGATTTCTGATAATGGACTTCAGTTTGATAGCAAGGCCTTTTGTAGGTATTGTGGGGATCTAGGAATAAGGAATGGATATTCAACACCGGCCTACCCTCAAGGAAATGGTCAAGCTGAGGCTATAAATAAGGTCATTTTGGCAGGGTTAAAGAAGCGATTAGATGATGCTAAAGGAAGATGGGTAGAAGAGTTGCCTCATGTGTTGTGAACTTATCGTACTACCCCCCCGAAGATCAACAGGCGAGACACCCTTTTCAATGAAATATGGAATGGAGGCGGTAATTCCGTTGGAGTCAGGCTTTCCCACCTTGAAATCTGATCAGTATAACGTTGAAAGCAATCATGACATGCTATGCGATAGTTTGAATACTATTGAAGAAAGAAGGGAAGTAGCCAGTGTGAAATTGGGCAGCTACCAACAGAAACTCAAGCAAACATATGACAAAGGAGTAAAGTCGAGACCTTTAGTACCAAGAGATTTGGTATTAAGAAAAGTGGTGGGGACAGCAAGAAATCCTGCCTGGGGTAAGTTAGAGCCTAATTGGGGAGGACCATATAGAATTACGTCTGTAGCAGGTGTGGGGGCCTATCATTTAGAAGATTTAGATGGAAGAGTAGTTTATCGCCCCTGGAATGTAAACAACTTACGACGTTATTACTATTAATGAAAGAGCCTTCTTTTGTATAAGTTGTAGGCCTATCTTGTTTCATTAGTCTGTGTTTCTTTACTGGAATAACTTATATCCAAGTGTTAAGCTGATCTTAGCTCTTGTCCGGCTCCTCGGGCCACAAGTTTAAGAAAAATTAACACCTTATGAAAAATCCAAGTGTTAAGCTAATCTTAGCTCTTGTCCGGCTCCTCGGGCCATAAGTCTAAGAAAAATTAACACCCTATGGAACATCCAAGTGTTAAGCTGATCTTAGTTTTTTTCCGGCTCCTCGGGCCACAAGTCTAAGAAAAATTAACACCCTATGGAACATCCAAGTGTTAAACTGATCTTAGTTCTTGTCCGGCTCCTCGGGCCACAAGTCTAAGAAAAATTAACACCCTATGAAAAATCCAAGTGTTGAGCTGATCTTAGCTCTTATCTGGCTCCTCAGGCCACAAGTCTAAGAAAAATTAACACCCTATGAAAAATCCAAGTGTTAAGCTGATCTTAGCTCTTGTCCAGCTCCTTGGGCCACAAGTCTAAGAAACATTAACACCCTATGGAAAATCTAATTGTTAAACTGATCTTAGCTCTTGTACGGCTCCTTGGGCCACAAGTCTAAAAAATTAACCCCCTAAAGAAAATTTAAGTGTTAACTTAGTCTTAGTTCTTGTTCTGCTCCTCAAGTCATAAGTTTAAGACGAAAAGGTAACGAAATGGTGTATTACGGGTATTCTTCTGGCTTGCGTTGCAAAGTTGATGATCGTGTTATGTTTATGTGCATATGAAAAGTTATTATTTTAACGGTAAAGAATTGTACTTGGCAAATGAGTAGAAACAAAGTTAATATTGGAATATTGCGATATGTTGACAATAACTAATATGTACCATTGGCACGACTATGAATCCTTTAAATTTAGTCTAACAAACAACAACAACAACAATAACCAAAAAAAAAAAAAAAAAAACAACAACAACAACAATGACAACAAAAAGAAAAGTAACAGCATCAAGTGCTTGTTTGTTTCTCTTTGGTGTTCTTCTTCTCTATTTATTTCTCTTTTTTCTTCTTTTTTGCCTGTCCCACTTCCTTTGTATCGACTTCATTTTCTTCATTCACCAGCTCGGCATTAGGAGAAGGGTTCTCGGCTATTTCTTGGCCCTTGGGGTGAACAGAAGAAGGTTCTGGATCCGAAGTGGTTGCAGAGGCAGGAGGAATGGAACTAGAGTCACTCGTTGGTTTGGGAGGAGCAGGAGCCAGTTGTAAAGCAGAAGGGTAATAAACGCTGTCGGGATTTCGAAGCTCCAATTCAGTGGATACTTCGGCAGCGTCTAAGGCCCAACCCCAAACTTCTAAACAGAACGCACGGGCAACCCCTTTTAGTTGAGCATTGAGGCTGTTAGCAGCTTTCTTCATACCGGCATCATATGCTGCTTGCTCAGCATCAGCCTTCTCCTGCTCCTTAGATGCTAATTCCTTTTGCACCTGTTTAAGCTCCACCACAATAAGAGCAAGTCTGTTTTGGGCTTGTTTTTGGGCTTCAAGAGCAATATTGGCTTACGACTCATAACTTTGCAAGGCAGATTCTGCGTTTTAATGAGCCTTTTCCACCTCGGCTAGTCGAATGAGGGTTTCCTTCAGATTTTGTTCTTCTTCGTTCTGAGCCCTCACAGCGACTTCGGCATTGTGCTCAGCTTTTTTGGCTAAGTCCAAGGAATGATCCACCCATTCCTTAGCCATGAACGAAGCCTGGACAGCCTATAATGTACATAAATTACGAAAGTCATATGAGTAATGCTTTCAATAATAATAAAGATAAAATGGTATAGAATTGGGAAAGATACCTTAGCTAGGTCTTGTTTTAAAGACAGGAAGACTTCTCTTTTGCGAAAAGACCACAGTTCAGCCATGTCCTAGGGAAGGCATAAGGCCTTTTCCAAGCACTCGGCCACCAAACTTGAGCTTCCTTTTTTTGGATCTCTTAGATTGGCATCATCAAGAACGGGGCTGCCTGAACTTAGGGTAAAGCTGGGGCGCCAAACCGATGCTTTCCTTGATGGATCGCCACTGGTTTCCTTAGAAGAACCAGTATGAGCAGGCTTCTTGGAGGGGTTTTTTCCTGCCCTAGTATCTTTAGAAGGGAGGTCGGGGTTCTCTCCTTTATCAATCTTTATAACATTTTTGCTATTTTGACCCCTTTTCCTTTTCTTGTCCGCGACCTCGGGGGGAGGGGTACGTGTCACGGCTGGGGCAAGTGGACGAGGGGGTACGGCCACAGCAGGAGAAGAGTTGCCGGCATGTGCTTGTAGCAAGGCCAGAAGATCGGGTTCTTTCTCTTGGAAGCCCATGTTGCTTGTTGAAGAAATTTGTGAGTCACGAGGGGCATCTTCACGATAAAAAACTTCAAAGTCTTTATCTGTCACCTCGGGGCGACTCGGCTCTGGAGTTGAAGTTTTTTTCTCGTCCGCAAGATCAGTGGATTGCTCTTGGGGGTAAAGTAGTCTGGCTGCGAGAGGGGCGGGAAGTTGTGTGTCCTGTGTTCCTGCTAGTGGGGGTGTAGGTAGTAAGAAGCTAGGCACCGCAACGTCAATACGAGCTAAACGAAGATCCCTGGCCCGGATTACGTTCTTTGGACTTTGAAAACGTTTGGTGGAAGGAGTGTAGCCGAGAATGACGTGGGCTGCCCGAAGTTGACCGTCCCTATGCAAGAATATTTCTGACTGGAGAATTCTATTCAGATCTTGACAGTTCACGGCGGATTTGTTTGGAGCGATGTGGTAGTCGTCTGCAGTGAGGAATAAAAAACCGTTAGGATGAATTAATCAATGCTAGATTATAAAAGAAGACTGTTATTCCTAAGTATCATATCGGTCCTCGGGAACCCTACCTGGCACCCCATCTTGGGTAGGGTAGTGTAAGCCGTCATGCCAATTCCCCAAGATGATGAGGTAATCCTTGTCCATGCCTTTGCTTGAGTCAGGCAAGCAGGAGATCAACCTAACGGTTAGGACCCTACATTTCATGTAGTATTTTGTTTTTTCCCCTTTTTGGCAATTGTATGCCTAGTTTACATCATGCTAAGTTAAGTTAGTCCCCATTTTACGATTTAGGGCATCTACACATCCTGGGATCCTAAGGACATTGAAAGAACATTGGGCTGGGGTAAGTCTGTAGTTTATAAGAAAATCCCGGGTCACCCTACCCATGGGGATTTCCATTCCACCTTCGATAAAAGCGGTCATAGGGATTAAAATTTACTCAGGTGGCCGGGGGTATAACTAGACAATCTTCTTCCTCACAATATTGAATATCTACATCGTCAGGAATCCTATATTGGGCCTTAAATGCGGCCTTCGCCTCATCCGTTTTCACTAGTTTAGCGTATCTACCCATTAAACTTTACGACAGAAAGAGAAAAAAATAAACAATCAAGAAGAAGCAATAGGAAAGCTGACACACCTCTGAAGAATGCTTAAAATTGCTCATCGGGAGGTCATTTTTCCTTTAATCCTTCAAAACGCCAAAATGAACCAAAGCCAGCCTCAAGGTTTGCTTTTATAGGGGTAAAAAAAAATAAAAAAGGGCGGTAATTTTACTGCTCAGAATTAAGATCGCAATCTGAACCGTACGATGTTAATCCAGCCGTAGAACGTGTGTAGGTAAGGAACCGCCTAACACCATAAATGATCCATCGTGGACTACGAGGCGTTAGGAGCGTGTAATGGGCAGCGAAAAGACGTCCATACGTGTGAAAGCAAAATGCACGTAAGAAGTGTATCCGAGAAGTTAAAACTTGGCCATTAATTCGTGGTTAATAGCCCAAGTTTTAAGGGGCTGTTGTGAGGACCCGAGGACTCGAAGGTCTAAAGACCCGAAGACATACTGGAAAGCATAAGGAGTATAGGAGAATAAAAGTCAAGGACCCGAGGATGACGTGGGATGGTTTGGAAAAGTACGAAAGATAGATTAATGATGTATGAGGTATATAGAAAATATCTGGATTAGGGTGGATAACTACGAACGTTGCATTGAATGCTCTTCACCAAGCGTTCTGGCCACATTGAATAGGGAGTACAAGCTTTATCCGTTGCATTAATGTGGAAATAACCTGAACAGTACAAAACACAGAGCTAAAGTTTTTCTCCATTACCGACTACAATGGAATGGACAAGTGTCAATAAAGGGGGTTGAGTAGATGAGAGGTGTAGGGCTGAGATAGTAAGGGCAAAGGGTATAAATAAGAGAGGAGAGACACAGGTAAGGGGGACGTCAAAAAACTTTGTTGTTGATACCCTCTCTACAAATTCATTGTTTTTGGACCTTTAGTCATAAAACGTTGTTGTTGATAGTTTTGTACGTGATTTTTGGTCCTTACATTAGCAATTTTGTTCAATAAAATTACATTTTGCCCTCTTTAATAATGCCATTAATTTTTTTGAGAGTAATGTTATAGCCACAAACGTTTTATAACGTTCATACAAACTATTGAGGTAACAAATTCTTATTGGTTCGTACACTTGCATCACTTTTTACTTATCAATAACCACTCATCACATTAGTAATTTGTAAAAAATTTGTAGTTTTAGCATTTTTCACCTTTTAAAGAGCATAAAAAATTAATAGATTAAATTTAAAACAAAATATACAAGCCCAAAAAAATTAGCCCAACAACAAAAATTACCAATAATAAAACTAAAAAATTAAGCCCAATCAATTTATTTTACCCAAAACAAACAACTTAGCCATTTAAAAAATTTTAAACAAAAATTCTTAGTAATAAAGAAATAGACTCAAAGGCCGGAGTCGCCGCACACGACTAGCAGCAGAGTCGCCCCCCTAACTCTAAGTCCTGGCTCTGTCCCTGCTAGCCACCATCTACATCAATTCAATTTACAACCATAAAGAGTATGCAAAAATTTATAGATACTCTCAGAATATGGATAAATGGTGCACATTCCTCTCATATTCATGGTAAATCTCACCATAAATTTAATGAGTGAAACCTATCATAAATGTAAGAGGAAGAGACATTATTCTTCGTGTTCTGAGAGTACCTAAAAATTACTCAAAAATATGACATCCTTTTCTGCCTCTTCAAAACAATTAATTTGCTTGTACATTATTCCAAAGGGCGGTGTTCAAAAGTTTAGAGAAAAAGGGACCACATAAAACGAGTGGCAAGTTTTATACAAACAAAACTAGAGTCTTCAAGGCTTTAGGTGATGTGTGGCTAATTTAATAGTTTGGTGAAGAAGTTTTTGGTCATGCATGGACTTTGCTTTGCATGCACTTCCCTTAATTCTTAAGAGAGAATGGGTCACGGATGTTAATATGCCTCAATCCCCATCGGCGATGATGCGTACTGATAACGAAACTTCTGGATTTTGATGTTATCAAACGAGAGTGACACATAAAAAAAAAATTAAAAAATAAAAAAGAAGATAGAGTGGCACATTGACTTCTCTCTACATAAATTTGGCTTGCCTGCCCGCTGCCACTAGTCAATTTATGCACTACAAGTACTTGCATTCTAGACTCTCAAGTGCTATACTCTGACAAATTTGAACTAGTGGGGTTTACGGTTTAAACGTCACCGCTTATGCTTCAACTCCATCCTCTTCTTCTCGAAGAAAAAATTTGTCATTGATATGATATTGTTCGCTTTAAGTTGTCCCTTACAGTTTTAAAAGGTCTCTTATCAATTAGAGTCCAATACCTTCATATAAAGCACATGACCTCTCCATACTTAGATGGATTTAGTTCACCTAATTAAGAGGTCTTTAAGACATTTTGATCC
The DNA here is from genome assembly GCF_040712315.1 of Castanea sativa. NCBI lineage: Eukaryota > Viridiplantae > Streptophyta > Magnoliopsida > Fagales > Fagaceae > Castanea > Castanea sativa. The sequence continues at coordinate 6,245,076 of NC_134024.1, forward strand.
CCACACTTTGAGAGAGAGAGAGAGAGAGAGAGAGGAAATAACTTGTTATTTTACAATTTTTTTTTCAAAATATGTTTTTAATTAGATTTTTAGATATTCTTTTTTTTTTTTTAAGAAACTCAAAAATACCAAAACAACATCATTTTATGGACATCTAATGGCACAATGTAACAAAATTAGATGAAAGAATTGTAAAATATGGCTTAAATTAGGAGTTCGACTCCTTGTTGGATTTGGATAAGGAATGAATTTTATTCATAAGGAATGAATTTTATTCCTTTTGGGTTACTGTTGTTTGAAGTTATCAAGTTTTATTAGAAGTCTTGTCTACCACTTGATTTTGAGTTCTATTTGGAATAGGAGTGATTCTCCTTTTGTGTGTGGAAAAGAAGTCTAGTTCTTCTTGGTTTTGGATATACTAGCTAACTCAAGTCTCTTATATAAGCATAGTGCTGCTACGGAAAACTAGAGAGATAAAAAGAGTAGAGTGTGGGTGTGAGAAAAATAGGCTCTCTTTTTTTTGGTTATTTGATAATTGTGGGTTGCAATTTGGAATGGTGAGAGAGGTTTGATGCCGCTTGGTTTTGGTTCTACGGTTTGATGATTTGCTCTCTCTTGGTGCGTTGCAACTTTTGGATTTGATTTGTGACTCTCTCTTTGGTTTGTGCGCAATTGGTATTTGGTATTCATATTTGGTATTTGTGAACCTTTGGTTCTTTGGTTTGTATTTGGTTCTTAGGTTTTGTATTTATGAGAGAGAGCTATTTAGGTGTATTTGGGATTTAGGTTTATGAGAGTGCATCTACACCAATTTGTATTATCTCAAATTTGATATAGTGAAATTTGTTCGTCGTTACTCGTGAATGTAGGCTATTGCCAAACCACGTAAATCTTGGTGTTTTGTGTCTATTTTCTTTTGGATTAATTTTCTTCGTTCCTATTGTTAGTTTGAAAATCGTTCACAAGCCTAAAATATTTTCACAATTAATCTTGGTAATTTAAGCTTTCGCTATTTTACAACAGACTAGTATCAGAGCCAATGTTCACTACCTAGGCGTTTGGATATGTTCTCTTTGGTGATTGGTTCGTGGATCTGATTTTTAGGGAGAAAGATGTCAAGTGATTCATCTACAAAATCTTCGGCGGATTCTTCTAGAAAAGCTTTGTCAGAGTCTTTTGCAAAATTAGGACCATGGTTTCTAATGCTAAATTTGAAGTAGAAAATTTTGATGGAACGAATAACTTTGGCATGTGGCAATGTGGAGTTATGGATGCCTTGGTCCAACAAGAGTTGGATATTACTTTAGAAGACAAACCTAAAGGGATGTCAGACAAGGATTGGGAAAAGATTAATAGACAAGCTTGTGGCACTATTCGTTTGTGTTTGGCCAAGAATGTTAATTTTGATGGTGACATGGTGATTAAGCCTTTGCACAAATTCAAGTGCTGCTTGGACTTATTCGGTATTTGCAATTTGAATTAGCCCGTAGGGGCTTTGGTGCTGGCGACGAAGAAGTTTCATTTGTGGTGATATGCACTTTGTTTTGGACTCATATTTGGATTTGGCACCATCTTTGGGTGCATTTGGCATCCATTGACGCATTTGGAAGTAATTTTGGATGATTTGCACTTTTTCTAGTTAGGCTCTAATTTGATTGAGTGCTTTGCATTTGTGGTTTGGGAGATGTCTTGTCAAGGTGGAGACTTGTTAAGGATTTGTATTTGGTGATTTGCAAATGTCGTTTGTGAGGCTTGATGGAATTCAAGCCAAGGTGGAGATTTGTAGAATATGGCTTGAATTAGGAGCTCGACTCCTTGTTGGATTTGGATAAGGAAGGAATTTTATTCCTTTTGGGTTACTGTTGTTTGAAGTTATCAAGCTTTATTAAAAGTCTTGTGTACCACTTGATTTTGAGTTCTATTTGGAATAGGAGTGATTCTCCTTTTGTGTGTGGAAAAGAAGTCTAGTTCTTCTTAGTTTTGGGATATACTAGCCGACTCAAGTCTCTTATATAAACATAGTGCTGCTATGGAAAATTAGAGAGAAAAAAAGAGTAGAGTGTGGGTGTGAGAAAAAGAGGCTCTCTCTTTTTTGGTTATTTGATATTTGTGGGTTGCAATTTGGAATAGTGAGAGAGGTTTGTTGCTGCTTGGTTTTGGTTATGCAGTTTGGTGATTTTCTCTCTCTTGGTGCGTTGCAACTTTTAGATTTGATTTATGGCTCTCTCTTTGGTTTGTGCGTAATCGGTATTTCGTATTCGTATTTGGTATTTGTGAACCTTTGGTTCTTTGGTTTTGTATTTGTGAGAGAGAGCTATTTGGGTGTAATTAGGATTTAGGTTTGTGAGAGTCCTTCTACACCAATTTGTATGATCCCAAATTTGATATAATGAAATTTGTTTGTCGTTGCCTGTGGATGTAGGCTATTGCCAAACCATGTAAATTTTGGTGTTGTGTCTATTTTCTTTTGGATTAATTTTCTTAATTCCTATTGTTAGTTTAAAAATTTTTCACAAGCCTAAAATATTTTCACAATCAATCTTGATAATTTGAGCTTCTGCTATTTTACAACAAGAATTACAATATTGAGTAAAAGTAAAAGTTATAGATGTTACAAAACTAAATAGAATTTTGACAAAAGTTAAAGAGTACAATTTATAATTTAGTCCTTAAAACATTTTTAAAAAAAAATATGATTTGAATCATTTAACCATAACTAACACATCATTTTCTCAATCTTATGACATAATGATATCATGCCCATGACAATGCCATGAAGTTTAGCTGCCCCCCAACGAACGGAAACCAGGTCATTGCTGCCAACTAATGATTCATACTAGGATATAACAATGGCTAATCTCAAGTAGTATGACTGTATGAGCCAAATTTCAAAGGCTAAAGGCTTGCGTGGTGCTTGGCAGGTATGATATCTGACAAGATAAGAGGAAGATATATTGATCTAATCATTCAGTGTTCATGTAAAAGAAAGTTTAGGGACATAGTTTTTAAATCACAACTCTAATGTGGTCGATTGTGAGAAGTGGTTCATGTGTAAGTGATTGTCCGCAACATACGTTCAACCACCTCAACAAGTTGTAACCAAAATTGTGACAAATGATGTAATCTTAAAAGGTGAAGAAGACTTTACGTAAAAGGGAGACAATTGGCCTAAATCAACTTACTTTAATGTGATTAGTTTCATTGCTTTATGAATGGATCTATTCGTCCTGTTTGTAATGCCCTACATAGATTGAATTTTGAAAGTAAGGTGTTTTGAAAGTCATAATTGCTGTGTTGAGCAAGTGTACACAACACGTGGCAGTCATTGCTCACATGACTATAGGAATAACTAGTGTTCCGAGTCGTAAATGGGACTCGTGAGTACGTCGTCCTACACAATTTTGTTGACCAAATAAGAGTCATAATATAATTCGTAACAATTTTCACATCTCTTTAAAGTGGCTAATTGTTAACAGCGGGTAATAAAATATTACTAGCAGTAGATTCGTTTGAAATCAACATTAACCTGTTAATTTAACAATTATGAAATTTATATATTATGAAAACTATTGTGTCTCTATCGTTAATTTTTGTTGTGACGACTTTCATCAATGGTTTGAGTTGCAATATGAATTGAAATGTCTTTTATATATTTATATATATATATATATATTCTAAGTTTAGATATATAAATTTACGTCTAAACATAATTGACATACAATTAAAGTATAATTAGAAGGAAACTTGACATGAAATTAAAGTCTAATTAAATATAGAGACACTAGTTACCAAATGATTGTAAAATTAAAAAATGCACATGACACATAATTAGAGTATAATAAAATTCTAATTTGGGTTATAACTTTCTCCCCACATCTAATTTTATATATTATTATATCATATTACAACAAACATATATCATATTACAATAATAACGGTCTTTATGTAAATATAATTTCTTTATTTATTTTAAAATAGGAAAATGGTTTTTTGATTTATAAATTCATTTCTTAACACTTTTTTTCATTCATAACACGCACACACATGTAACATGAGAAAGTGAATCTTAAAATAACAATTTCCACTCAAAATAACATCCTTATATATATGTATATTTAAAGAATAATTTTGTGAATTTTATAATGTTTAGGTACCATGGTTAATTTTGTTTCATTTAAAATGAAAATAGTAGGATATTACAACATTAGATCATATCTGTTAAGTCCCTCTATTGACTCTACTACAAGTCTATTACCTTGTGGATAAATATAAATAGAACCTGAAGTGAGGGATACTCCTTGCAGAAGTCATGTACCAAGCTTATGGTTATGGGATTGTCCCAAGTCCAAATTCTAAACAGCTTAGTTGTCCTTTTATATATATATATATATATTTCAACTTGGCTGTTGTATACGTATACACTTCTTTTTTTCCTATTGTTAAATCAAATACTACCTCTTTTCTTGCAGACTTAGGCAGAAGACTTTCCAAGTAAACCCCATTTAAGATGCTTCTCCATCAATTTCAATTTCAATTTAAATCATTCAGCAGCAACCCACACTGATTGTCGTTCATTTTTGCCTTGCTTCATGGGTTTGTCTAGTGTAAGTGTTTGCAATAAACTTCCAAAGCTTACTACATTAACCTCTCAAAACCATTTGCTAGGCCTTGTAAAAGACATTCTCATATTGCTACTCTCGTACCTGCCTCAGCTTTGGAAATTCTTATCCTCTAGACATCGAAATCATGATGATGATCAGCCCGAGGATCGGCCATCTCCTTCGTTGGTCTCTGTCCCTTTCCACCTCATAGATGAATCAATCAAGAAGAAACTTCCAATAACAGAATATGGTGACTTGCTCAAAAGAAGAGGAGCTTGTAGTGCTGAGGACTTGGTCTGTGTTGTGTGCTTGAATAACATGGAGGCAAGTGATGGGGTTAGAGAGCTTTGCAATTGTTCTCATGTGTTCCACAAGGAGTGCTTAGATGTTTGGATTGGTCAGGGCCAGGTAACATGTCCTTTGTGTCGATCCAAGCTATCACCTAGCCAAAGAGAGGAGCCGGGCTTGGGAGGCGATCCATGGAGATTGGAGAGGTTGAGTTACTTGTTTGGTGAGGATTATGATATGGTTACTTTTTGATGTCTAAACTACCAAGCAATACTATGTTATATGCAGCAGTTGAAAATCTTGTCATAGAAGACTATCAAGGTACTTTTTAAGGCCATTTCCTAAACATCCCGACTTCTTGTGGGGTACTGTTCTTTCCTTTTAGGCTGGATAAAGTTCTGGATCTATCAAGTATATGAATGATGAATTGTAAAGTTTATTTTTATTTCTTATTATTTATTTTCAAGCTCTAAACTCTTACTTCATCTGTAGAGGGGAGGAGAGGCAAGGGAGCCATGCATAGTCTCCTTATTGGCTTTCAAAATCTCCATCCTCCTGTTGTAATTTAATAATACATATCACTAATTGACCTCCCTTGAAAGAAAACAAAGTCTAGATTCATCATTATCTAATCTTAAAGTTGTTTTTAGTTTTAAGGACCCCTTAAAAACTATTTATCTGAAATTTGATCATTTCAACTAAAAAAATAATCCAAGTTGGCCTACCTCCCTGGAAAAAAATTTTTAACCCTCCAAATGCAAAAAACAAGTCTAAAATAATCCAAGTTGCTTTCACGACTTCGATAATTAACAATTAACAAAGCTAATTGAAAATGTCACTCGTAACTGCAATAAATTGGATTATTTATCTTACTTTATTTATAATTGATTGTTTGTTTATTTTGAGACAGATTGCATTTTTTTTTTTTCTGAATAAAATAATGTATCATATAAAATTTCATGATTTGGTCTTTTCTGAAAAGAAGTTGTCGGGAACTGATTGCTAGAAGGTTAAAGAGTTTTAGAAATGAAAGAGCTGAGGGAGAAACAGTGTAATGATAGTTTCTGAGAGATACGCAAGGAAGACAAAGTCAATGAGTCAAATGGATTAGATTGTATTATTGACTCACTGTTTATAGCCTATGACCGTGCGACAGTTGAATAGGATGCATTCTTATGCAGCTCGTTTGAAACTAATGTAGCCTATTTTTTTTTTAAAACAATTTCCCAATAATTGAGTTGCAATACAGCATGTTTGAAGATGTTCAAAGTTCAAATCCAGAATGTACAACAAAATTACCCATGAAAATCCACAACCTCTTTAGAAGCTAAAGGTGGAAAAGTTTTTTTTTTTTCTAAACTTATACTTCCTCCTTCCCAAATTATTTTGCCTAACTAGAAAAACCCAATTATTTAGGAAAACATCATTAACTACCTTATTTCTTTGAAAAAAAGTTAGAAAATTTCCTAAATTACCCTTAAACAAATTTGTTTTTCATTGTTGAAGATTTTTTTTTTTAATTTTTAAATTTGAATAAAGGTGGCATGTATAGTGGATTTCAAAATTTAGGTTTTTAATTTTTTTTAATTAAAAAATGCTCCCACAAATAAATTAAGGACATAAAGGGAATGTTAATGAATTAATGGTGCTTGACTTTTTAAACAGGACATAATTTTGAGACATCCCAAAATGAAATATAGGTCAAACAATTTAGGACGGAATGAGTATTTGTTATGGTTTTCAGACCCGGACCATTCAATGAACCGTAAAAGAGAGAGATTTAAAGTTTTTGAGGTTAGACTGAAATTGAACCGTAATGACGTCATAATTAATTTAAAATATAAATAAATATATTAAATTAATACATATAAAAAAATTTAACTAAAATTATCCAATTAAATATAAAGACGTATATTTCTTTATATATTATTAGTCAAAATTCATATAATTTTTATAAATATTTCAACTAATATGTTAATATCAAACTCAAATTTCTACTCCTTAATAATAATAATAACACTACATTTTTTAGAATATTATAATTATAACATGAACCTAAAAATAATGAAAAAAAAATGAAAATGAAATGAAAAAAGAACAAGAATTTGTTGACAACATGACATCGCTATCACGTGGGGAGGGATTCAAAATTGAAATGAGATATGGATGACACTTTCAACTCCCACCATTTTTCAACTATCTTTTTTCATTTCCAATGCAGTCACAAGCTTGGATTCATAAAACTAAAAAGTCGAAAACACTTCGGTCTTACATTTTAGAGTCACAGTCAATTTGGTCCTTACATTTTAGTAGTAGTAGTCAATTTGATCCCTACCGTTAATTACTAACGAAAAATGCTTACGTGGCTAATGGTGCGTACAGTCAGCACATTTGATAATGACATGGCAAATAAATTAATGAAAATAATTTTTAATAAATATTTTAAAATTCCACATTGGCATTTTCCCCCAATTTTAATAAAAATAATTTTAATTTTGATTTCACATTTTTAAATATGAAAATAAAAATAGAAATCTTAGATTTTCTTTGCATCTTCGTGTACTTTCTTGGCAACCAAATACAAAAATACAAATATCAGATTAGTAGATCAACACAAAACCATTTCATTCGAGACCACCTTTAAACCCATAGTTTATCCCTCACAATCTCAATTACAAATGTAAACAACCAAGACTAAAGCCAACAAACCTACCCTCTGATATCACGAAACCAATTTTGAGACCAGAAAACCCCACACGCTAGCTAGAGCCAAGGTTACCAGTAGGGATGGCAAATGGGCGGGTTGGGTCATAAATGAATTGAGTGTGTAATTACCCATTTATCCATTTATGACTCGTTTATATATAAATTAATTATCCATTACCAACCCAACCCATTTAATTAGTAACCCACCCACTTAACTCGATATGACCCAAGTACCTCTAAAACTACTTGAATTCCCTCTTGACCTCCAAAATTACCAAAATACCCTTATATACCTAAAATGATGCAAATACCCCCTACTCTTCCAAAATTACCAATATATCCTTGGACATCCAAAATTATCCCCCAAATATCTAAAAGAAGGATAATATCGCCAAAATCTCTAAAATGAACAAAATACCCCTGAAACTTCTAATATAACCGAAATACCCCCGATATCTCTAAAATTACCAAATATGCTCAAAAACTACTAAAATGACCAAAATATCCCCAAATTTTCTAAAATGAGCAAAATACTCATGAAACTTCTAAAATGACCAAAATACCCCCGATATGTCTGAAATCACCAAATATGCTTAAAAACCACTAAAATGACCAAAATACCTCCAAAATCTCTAAAATGACCAAAATACCCCCAAAACCCAAAAAATGACCAAAATACACCCGAAACTTAAAAATGACCAAAATACCCCCAAAACCTAAAAAATGACCAAAATACCCCCAAAACCCTAAAAATGACCAAAATATCCCCAAAACTCAAAAAATGACCAAAATACCCCTTTAAACCCAAAAAATGAGCAAAATACCCCCGGAACCCAAAAAAATGACCAAAATATCCCTAAAACCCAAAAAATGATCAAAATACCCCATGAAACCCAAAAATGACCAAAATACCCCCAAAACCTAAAAATTACCGAAATACCCCCAAAACCTAAAAATTACCAAAATACTTCTAAACCCTAGAAATTTACCGAAATAACCAAAAAATCTAAAAATTATTGAAATAACCCTAAAACCTAAAAGATGACATAAATGCCCTCATAACCTAAAAAATGACTAAAATACCCTTAGAATCTAAAAGATGATCAAAGCAACCTTGAAACCTAAAAAATTACCGAAATTCCCTCGAAACTTAAAAAATTACTGGAATTCCCTCAAAACCTATAAAATGACTGAAAGACTCTTAGAACCTTTAATTGGTCAAAAATATCCTCAAAACATCCAAAATACCCTAAACCTCTATTTCGGTAATTTTAGATGTTCTAGGTATATTTTGGTCATGTTACATGTTTAGGGGTTGTGAGAGACCGCGCCTCCGGCCCTTTTTTTTATATGGTGTCGTGCCAAACCCACGTGAATGGGTAGAGTCGTGTTATTGCCTCTCAAAATGGAGGTTCGACTAGTTATATTTTCCCCTTTAGATTAAGGGTTTTACAATGAAGTCGCCACTTATTTAATTATTGGGATAAATAAGAAAACCAAAATTGAAAAATTCCTCATTTTATTAATTTTCAATTGAATTTACATTGATCATAGGAAAATTACATGGCTTTGGTCCTAGATACAGTCTAAGATAAAGTACATGGTTTTGTTTCCTAGTTACAATCTAGAAATTGAAAAAATATATGGATAAGAATTGGATCTAATAACCCTTGATCTAACCTTGGAGGCTATGTTACAAGGCGGAAAGGGGTTAGGCACCCACCTTGCCCGGTGAAACCGATCTTCTAGACTATGGTGGCCAACACTCATATCATATCATCCAATATGTCAATCAATTTGCATGTTAAATTTAATGTGTGTGCATGTGATAAACCCTAATTCAATTTATTAAGCATTTCATTTGAATTGAAAAATAAATTCTAGTGAATGTATGTAGATGGTGATATCATAGATTCAAGAATTTAAAAAAATTATTAAACAAACATATTTTTCATGTTTTTGATGTGGATTTAAGATCGAAACTAGTGTTATGCATGAACATGTGATGAACAACCAAGAACATGTGAAGAACATGTAAGAACAATTAAGAACAATCAAACATATTCAAAGGAATTTAAATGATTATTATCATGCTTTAATCTTAAACTCTCATCTTGGCAACACAAAAAAACAATTAGGGAAAGGAATTATACCTTCATGCAAGATCCATATGGTTAATGAGGAGACTCGTGAGGAAGTTCCTAAGGGTGGAGGAAAAGAAGAGTTAGGAGAGGAAGAGTTAGGAGAGGAAGAGTGAGTCTCACGCAATACCTTGAGTCTCAGGAAGACCAAGATATGACAAAACTACTTAACTTCACTAGAACTCAAGAGAGGGGAAGCAAGGGGGTTTTTTTGTGTCTTGGAATGGAGGAGAGGGGGGTTTATATAGTAGTGGTTAAGGAAATATGAATGGAAGGTCATTTAATGAGAGTGGACAAAGAATCATGAACCTAGACCTCATTTTAGCCTTTGGGGAAATTTGGTGCATTAAATATAGAGATTGGTGGAAGTGAGGAGCAAGTCAAAATTCAGTTTTTCTGTAGCTACTGTAACAGCCTTAGAGCCAATTTCGAAAAATCATATCTGACTCAATTCTGATCGGAGTTTTCTCGTTCTTATGCTCAAATTGAAGCCTTGGATGTCTAGTTTCTGGGAAAATTAACCCAATTAACATATTCAAAATATCCTGAGAGATATTGATGAAATAGTGAGCAAAGGTCATTTGTTAGAAAATGGTTTCTGCACAATTAACATTAATAGGTCTCAAATTAGCTCCCAATTAACATTAAATGGCTCCAATCACTCCCATTTCAGACTTAATTGGTTCCAAATTTACTCTAATTAAAAGATGATTGCAAAAATTACTCATTGAATAATTAATGTTTAATTATCTAATTAATCAGTTGTATGCAACCTTACCATAAAATGTAGTCCTAACCAATCAAATTATGACACATCATTAATCTCAAATTGATTATAATTATAACAATTTGGAATCAATTGTTCATAATCACATATAATCGGACTCAATTTGTGATAGTGTATCTCGGCCATTAAAACTTAATTGAATGATAACTTTCAATTTGGTGGTCCGATTAGGGCTTATGACCAGTCGATTTGATCGTTACAGCATCAATATTATTTTGGTGAAATGAGATTAAGGATCTAATGACTAGAATCAAGATGCATCTTTCCAAGGCAAAATTACCCTTTTACCCTCCTGGTGAGGTTAGCTGTGGGTTGCAAAATAAGGAGTCAACAAGGGTATTTTGGTCATAATTTGGGTTTCAGGGGTTTTTATCGATCATTTTTTTTGGCTTTGGGGTTATTTTGGTAATTTTTTAGGTTATGGGGGTATTTCGATCATTTTTTAGGTTTCATGGTATTTTGGTAATTTTTTTAGACTTCGGGGGTATTTCAATTATTTTTTAGGTTTTGGAGGTATTTAGGTCATTTTTTAAGTTTAGGGAGTATTTTGGTAATTTTTTAGGGTGTATTTTGGAAATTTTTAGGTTTTGGGGGTATTTCAGTCATTGTTTTAGGTTTTGAGGTTATTTTAGTCATTTTTTAGGTCTTGGGGTATTTCGATCATTTTTTAGGTTTCAAGTCATTTTGGTAATTTTTTAGATTTCAAGGGTATTTCAATCATTTTTTATGTTTAGGAGGTATTTTGGTCAGTTTTTAGGTTTTGGGGGGTATTTAAGTCATTTTTTTAGGTTTCAAGGTATTTCAGTCATTTTTTTAAGTTTAGGGGGTATTTTGGTAATTTTATCAAGTTTCAAGGGTATTTTTGGCAATCTTAAAGTTTCAGAGGTATTTCGGTCATTTTTAAGGTTTAGGGAGTATTTCGGTTATTTTTTAGGTTTAGGGGGTATTTTGCTCATTTTAGAGATTTTGAGGGTATTTTGGTCTTTTTTGGGTTTTGGGGTTATTTTAGTCATTTTAAGGTTTTAGGGTTATTTTGGTCATTTTTTGGGTTTTAGGGAATTTTGGTCACTTTTTGGGTTTCTAGTCACTTTTTGGGTTTCTAGGGTATTTGTGTAATTTTTAGGTTTTTGGGGTATTTTGATCATTTTTTAGGTTTTGGAAGTATTTTGGTCATTTTTACATTTCGAGGGTAATTTAGTCATTTTTTGGGTTTCAGGGGTATTTTGGTCATTTTTTTTGGTTTTGAGGATATTTTGGCCATTTTTTAGGTTTTGGGGAGTATTTTGGTCATTTTTAGGTTTCGGGGGTATTTTAGTCATTTGTTGGTTTTTTAGGGTATTTTGGTCACTTTTTGGTTTCAAAGGTATTTTGGTCATTTTTTTGGTTTTGAGAATATTTTGGTAATTTTTTGAGTTTTGGAAGTATTTTAGTCATTTTTTAGGTTTTAAGGGTATTTGGGTCATTTTCAAAAAATTTAGATTTTATGTTGTTTATTTAAAGTTTAGATGGGTTTAGTGGATATTAGTGGATTTATCCATTTAGACCCATCTAATTAAATAACCAAATGGGTCTTTACTCATTTAATCCAAATATTCAAATGGGTTGGGTTAAGACTTATCAAAATAAGGTGAGTAATGGGTGGGTTCATGGATATGGATATGGATAAAAATTGTCAACCCTAGTTACCAGATTAAAGAGAGATATAGCAAGAGTTTAGGTTTGCACCAAGCCACCACCAGCCACGCCATGGCACCAACCGAAGCTCCATGCATGCTCTAACTCAGGATGATTCGATCGTTCCTGCCTTGCGCCTTCGTCATCATTCTTGCCTTGCGCCGCCGCCGTTCTTGCCTTGCACTGTCACCAACCATCAAATCCCGTCACTGAATAGAGATCTCATCATAGCCACCCCATGATCAAGTTTGTTTCCTTTGTAATGGATTTTCTTATGGTTGTTAGGGTTTAGAAAATTGGGTTTTGAGGTTGATTTTAGATTCACTGGGTTTGGTGTTTTGATTTGGTTTTTTGAGGTTTCAAGGGGATATTTGGCCACCAGATTATCTGGGTTTTTTGTAAACAAATTTAGCTAGACTTTTCCCCATCAAAGCCACAAGATTGGACTCAACACAAAGGTACCAACCCGAAATGAGAGGGTTTCCATCTAGGTTTGTTCTTGTTCTTTTTCTTTTTCTTTTTCTTTTTTGGTTTTTGTTTGGTTACCAAGAAAGTTTACTGGGAATAATTTGTTGAATTTTTTTGTATTCTAAAATTTCAATTTCTTATTGGTTATTTCTAATCAAGATGTTTCTCAATTGTATAGAGGTGAGATGTTGTGGAATATATTCATGAATTCAAGGATTTAAGATAGAAAAATAAAGAAGGTGATTTTGTGTTTGGGAGCCATGAAAATTGAAGAAAATCTAAGATTCCTAATTTTGTTTTCCACCTTTAGAATTGTGAAATTAAAATTAAAATTATTTTTATTTCTATTAAAATTGGGGAAATGCCAACGTTGCATTTTAAATTTTTATTATACATTATTTTTATTAATTTATTTGCCACCTAAGTATCAAATGTGCCAACTGTACACACTGTTAGCCACGTATGCATTTTTCGTTACTAAGTTAACAGTAAGGACTAAATTAATTGCAAATTGAAAATAGTAAGGGTCAAATTGATTGCTACCAAAATGTAAGGACCAAATTAACTGTAACCCAAAAATGTAGGAACAAAAATGGTGTTTTCGCCAACTAAAAATTAGTACAAAAGAAAGCAAAAGAGAAGTTAGTCATCTAGAGGTGCGGACGAAAGTCACGAAACAAAGAAGAAGAGTAAGAAGAAGGAGTTTGTTCAGGTGACATACGGCATGATGAAAGCTGCCTGCTGTGAGGGTTGATTTCTTCATTTTTGCTTTCTTCTTCTTCTTCATTGTCTTTTTCTTCATCTGCTTCGTCTTCTCTTTCTTTCTTTTTTTTTCCTTTCATTTGGTTCCAGATTTGAAAAAAACCCAAAGTACTATTGAAATTTCGATCAGTATTGGCCTAAACTTTACCCAAAAAAAGGAATCGTGCGAACTGTAAAATTCAGCCACGATTCTTAGAATCGTACGGTCCAATAGCGGTTTGAGTGGTTCCGTGTTTTTTTCATATGGAGCGATTCTTATGGTTAAAAGAACTGCAACAATGAGAGGGTCATAGTTAACCGGGTCAGACCGTATGGTTCGATCTGGGTTTAAAAAACATGATATTTGTTTACTTGTTAAAAGTTAATTAAAGTATAATTGTGTCTAAAGAATTGGAACGTTAAAAAACTATACATAAGCAAATAAGCTAAAAAATTAAAAGAATAAATCATTTCTAGGAAGTAGGAAAACCATCTATTGTAATTTCAAGATGGTGAACTCCTTTTTTCTCTTTTTTATTTTTCTTTTTTGATGAACTTTGTTCTCTTTTTAAAATTTTTTTAAATAATCAAGCTACAAATAAAGACATAATTGAAGATTGTCAAACCCAAAATGCATAACAAATTAACAACAAAATTATCCATGAAAAGCACCAACCTCTTTCACAAGCCTGAGGTCAGAAACTTTTTGCTAAACTTTTATTTGTCTATTTGCTTAAAGTTAATTAAAATATAATTGTATCTAAAAAAAAATTGGAACTTTATTAAATTATACATAAGAAGTTTAAAGAAGAAACCAGTATCAAACATAAAAATAAACTTGATATCACATACCACTGCTATTGTGGGTATAAAGTCATAAAATAAGGGTTCCGAAGGAGAAAATCAACAAGCAATACCTGTAATGTTGCTGTAAGTGCACAATTGCACCTGGTCCCAAGAACAATAACGGGCTCAGGCCCAACAAGCCTTAAACAATATGAATTTATAGAGTGTGGGCTTGAAACCCAGGTTAGAAGTATGTGAGGATTAAATGACAAGCCAAAGACTGCAAACACTCGAAAAATGATGGAGAATACTGTAAATCAATCTCCTCGGACGTAAGCCAAGAGTTGTTATTATTATATTCTCTTTTTCCTTTTTTTTTTATTACAAAAGAAAAGTCCCCCATTTTTCCTGTTCTAGGTTGCCCCTTAAATACTCCTCTTTTTGATACTTTGTACACGTGTTGTCCAATCTCCCTCTTAGCCTAGATATTTCCTTTCTCAGTGCCTTTGAATAGTAACCAGAAGTTTCCCTTCCACTGTTCAGGTGTCACTTCCCCATTAATGCGGCCAGGGTGGTAGGTGCAGGGTCTTTAATGTGGAGGTAGCAGCCTTTATCTTTGACATTTCTCCAACATCGGTGCTTCTAGGGCATTCAAGGGTTCACCCCTTTTAACCACTGGCCTTAACCGTGTCATTCCCTAATCTTTACCATGAAATCCTGAATTCTCCGGTGTCCATCCGAGGGTAAATTCACCCTCGGCTGGATCCTCGGATCCTCGGCGTATGGGCCGACCAATAGTACTAACAAATTCTAAACCCAGGAGCAGGTCAGCCTTCCTTAGCACGGCCCAAAAGGCCCACATTCCCACCAGGATCTTTTTACCCCCCACAGTTGCCATCACTGAAAGTTGAAAAGATGACACCGATGATGGGTACCTGTAGTTATAGAATAATTCTAAGGATGAAATATTTGATAATCTAGATGAAATTATGTGACTCCTAATCGATAATCATGTCAGCAACATAGAATCATACTGGGCTAGAGTTACGATGATACTAGTGAACTTGGTTTCCAAACGGAGAACAATTATACCCACTGAAGTCACGACACTAAAGTCACAACTCTTCAATCTTTAATGAGATTATTATCAGTTTTTAGGAATTTTTCTTTTTTTTCTTCTTCTTTTTTTTTTGGGTGGACAGAATAAGTATAGTTCCTATTCACTTCATCGTCAATGTTAGCTTAGTATGCTTATCTACCTACTTTAGAATTTCTATATTCCCATGTATTATTCGGCAGTGTAATACCTAGTTACTCTGCATCAATGGTAAAAATATTTACAGAATTTCCATGTTCATGTTTGTTTTATATGAATTCTTCAATGTCAATCTTCTGATCTCCCCCAAATTTGGCCGGAGCTCGCAAGACCTACACAATCTGAGCAAAAACGTGGTAAAGATAGGGGGATTTTGGCAAGATCGCAAGAAATTTGAGCAAAGGATCTGTCGAATTGGATTATATAAGGTTTTAAAGGGGAGACATGCCAGTCAACCTGTTACCTTTGGGTCCTAATGAGATAAAACCTCTCTCACAACATGTGTGAGTCCTGCTTGTGAGAGTGAAATATCATACAACCCATCTCATAAGACAATTTGGAATACTTTCCCAACCTCTCTAGTGGACCCAAAATTCCTATTTCTAAGCATAAACGGTCCAAATTCAAGAGAACCATTTTGTGAACGAAAACAGAGCCAAGTGTGACCATAGAAGACCCATGACCCACCCAAATGACAAAACAAATCAGAACAAAGGCATAAGAAAACAGAATAATATCTAATCTGATCCCCAAACTAAACAAAAGCCCACCTCTTATTAGTATTTCCCCAAAACCCTAATCTGTGGTCCTCTCCCTCTCTCTCTCTCTCTCTCTCTCTCTCTGTAATGGAGATGATTTTCATATCTGACAAAAACCCATCTCCGCAACCAAGAAGCAATCACAGAAACCATCATTGACATGTCACCACCACCACCGCCTCAACCACCAATAACAAACACCCACACCACCACCACCACCACCGCCCTCCCTGACCTCTTCCTCAAAGCTCTCTCCATTTGCTTCCTCTTCTCCTCCTCTTCTTCTTCTTCTTGTTCTTCATCAAAACCCCACCTTTTCAAACTCCCATTTCTCACTTTCCCATCAAACCCACGTCGCTTTCTTCAAATCTCAACCATGTCCCTCCCATCCCAAACCCCAAAAACCAACCTCCACACCTTCACCAACCCACAGTCTCTCTCCGAGTGGCTCAAACCCAGATTGCCCTCCGACTCTTTCGCCTCCTGGGGCGTCAAACCAGGCACCAAGAACGTCCACAACCTCTGGCTCGAGCTCGCCGAAGGCGAAACCTCTCTCGCCGATTCCACCCCACCAATTCGCACTGTTCAAGTCCTCACAGTCAGAATTATCGACGAAAACAACCGGGTCCTCATCGAAACCCACCAGGAGCTATCCGACGGCAGTTTGAGAAACCGGCATCGACCCTTGTCGGAGAAGATGAAGCCGAACGAGGAACCCGAATCGGCGGTTCATCGGGCGGTGAGAGAAGAGCTCGGCTCGATACTAAAAGGGTCAGTCAGTGAAAGCACTGTGAGGATTGTACCTGGGTCATATCGGAACAGAGTGGAGGAGAGGAATTCGGCATCGTATCCGGGTCTGCCGGCGTGTTACGTGTTGCATTCGATGGACGCCTTGGTGGAAGGCTTGCCGGACGGTGAGTTTTGCACGGAGGAGCTCGGGGAGGAGTATGGCGATCTCGACGAGACGAAGGCGGTGGCAGACGAGGCTGTCTCGGTCAAGAAGCATTTTTGGAAATGGGTTTCTGCTGATTCGATCGAATCTTAATATACGGTTGGTTTTCTTGAATTGAATTTGCTGAGGTTTATAGCATGGCAAAAAAATTTTGATAGTTTGGTTTGGTATATGATATGATGCGATAATGATTCTTGTTGTTGATCATGATACGAGAATTTGTGTTAATAAAATTAATAATGGTGTTGTATATGAAGGATTAGTAATACATTTTGTAACATTGGAAAGTGCAAGATTCAATTTTGAGGTTAATGTAAATATATAGCATTTGCACAAAATATAGCCCTTCGTTTTTTCGATGGATAGTTGTAAATCTTATTGCTTTGATGTTTAACTCTATGTTTTCGTTCGAGTTTAATCCCAAACTGATGCACAAGCTTACTAGAACTAACGCAGCTAAGGACTATGATGATTAGGTGGGTTTTCTTGTTTGCTAGGGATAAGATTATGAAATAGGTAAATTTTTGGGGAGAAGTTTTATGGTGGTGATAGTTGGCTAGAAATGTTGGCAATTACCATTAGCTGGAGAGAGGGTGTGATTGTGAATTTAGAAGTTGTGACTAATTAGTCTTGGCTGGACTAATTTCTCATATGAATTTATTGCTAAGATGTTGGCCTCTAGAATAAGATCAATTTTAGATCAGCTGAGTGCTCCAAACCAGGCTGTTTTTCATGCCTGAAAGATGGATAGTTGAAAATTCCATAGTGATCCAAGAAATAGCCCACAATTTTAAAATGATGAAAAAAGGAAGGGTTTTGATTGGGTTTCAAATTGGATATGCAAAGAGCCTACGATAGGATTGAGTGAGATTTCTTCTGGACGTGTTGTATAAGTTAGCAGTTTGAAGATAAAGAGAGATCTCTAGATCTCTTAAAATCTCTTCTTTTTGGTACTCTGTTTCAGTGGTCTAGAGTTTGGGGTTACTTGCAATGTATTTCCATTCATGCTTTTCTTCTTTCTATTAGATTTACTACTTGAGTTCTATGTATTTGTTTCAAGTTCAGAGTTTTCACCATTGTGAACACACTGTACTTTTTTATCAATAAATTTTTTATTACCTATCAAAAAAAAGTGTTGTATAAGTTTGGCATCTGTGATAAGATTTCAAGACTGATTCTCCAATGTATCACGACTATGTCATATTCTCTGTTGTCAAATCGAAGTTGGTGTGGAATATTTCAACCGTCTAGAGTACTCTAGTAGGGAGACTCTGTCTCTCCCAATTTTTTAATATTATAATATATTATGAAGTTCTATCTGGGCTATTGAGAAGAGGGATGGGTGACTTGAAGGATTCCAGGCATTAATCGCCTAATGTTTGTAGATAATTTAATTCCTTTTATAATACAAAGATGAAGGAAATAGATTGTATGTTGGAATGTGTTCAGAGATATTGCCTATGGTCTAAACAATCAGTGAATCAAGCTAATTAGTTTTGTTTGCCTCCAGAAATATCAGTAGATCAGTCATTAACAGCTTCTGTAGTAAGTGGGGTTTACAAGAACATTTCCTTGGAATCAAGGCATCTAGGTAGCTCACTATTTCTCACCAGAAAGAAGTCTACTGACTTTAATTTTCCTAAAGAAAGACTTGAATCAAGATACTCTATAAAAATAGTTTATCATGGGCTGGTAAGTATACTCTATAAAATCTTTGGCTCAAGCTCTTTATACAATGTCTACTTTAAAATTTTTGAATTGAGTTTGAAATGGAATGGATAAATTGGGGAAGAGGTTTTGGTGGCAATCACCTAGGATTAAGCAGAGCTATATGGCTCTGAAAGCTTGGAGTGAGTTGACCTTTGAAAGTCAAATTAGCTTCAAGACTGATGTTTGATGATGACAGAAGTGACCTGTGGAATAAAGTTGGAACATGAAATTTCATGTGTTTCTTAAATGTACAGTACCATTGCAAGAATTGATCTGGTTTGGCGTTAGATGGGGTCTAAACTTGCAGCAATTTCAGGTGGAATCAAGTCTTAAACCGAGTAGATTGGTAGGGGGTTCTCCTACTGATCTAATTAGAGGCCCTATTTCAATTGATTAGTTCACTATAATGGCAGTTGTGATTTTTATATTCTTCGGAAAGCTTGGACAGTATTTGGCAATGAACATAGAGATCTACGTATCTTGCCAAGAAGAGTCCAAATGGATTATTCTGAATATTCAAAGCAAACTGAGAAGACAATGCCCACTAGTGCAAATAGGTTAAGTTGAACTTGGATGCGGCTAGAAACAAAAGGGAAACTTGTTTGGCAATTATGGCAAGAAATTCTAGAGGCAAGAAGGATCTCTCACATCTTCTAGTATAGCAAGAAATGCTTGTCTAGTTGGGACTTGTGAGATGGGCAATGACGATACTTTGGATAATAAATTCTCGCCATTCACAATAGAAATTCTCTCACACCTGCCCATATATTGTTAGCCACACGTCTCTGTCCAATCTTTGTTGAACATTTGCACCATGTATATGGATAACCTCAAATCCCAAATCAGCTAGATGATAGCAGTTTAAGGCATTTTTTTTTCGAAGGCTTCCTTCTACCATACCTGGTCTGTGTTAAAATTGACTCAGCAATTTTAAACAGGTGAAAATGTTTTAGTACAGTGGTGGATAAGTGACAAGGTCCACTATAAGGACTGTATAATTTCTCCAGAGTTAGCATCCTATTTTCTCATCTACACAATCTCTCATTGAAATCAGAAATCCCAAAAAAAAAAAAAAAATCCCTATAACAAGCCATGGTAGAGGTTCATACCTGGAAAGATGTTAGAGGCTAGAGCAATGGCCAAGACTACTCCCTTCTTGCCTTTTCTGAGTGCTCATAAAGCTCCATTAGGATCTAATGGCTATCCTCCAACCATTTCTTGCACCATAGCATCAATGCGGTGCCTTGAATAGGTTTGGGTTGGTATTTGAATATATATGTTTCCACTGTAAAGCTAAATCATCATGCTCTACCCGTCCTCTCAGCTCAGAATGCAATTGATCAGTCTAGCTTTGCTTCTAAACCTTTCCACAACATAATTGTTCAATTTTGTCTCAAATCAGGAAATAGACAATGGGAGCTTGTCCCTCCAATAAATCTTGAATGGCATCTACTGTCCATGGTGGTTCTCAAGCCCTCAGCAATTCCAATTTAAGATTTTCAATGCATCAGGCCTGGTAACAAGCTTTGTTAACTCGGCCTAAATAATGCCCAAATGGCCCGTAATGTCCACAGATTTTTGTTGTCTTTGCAACCCAAAAAAAAATATGGCTTTGTAAACTCGGCCTAAATAGTGCTTTCTGTTGCCTTGTAACCCTTGCAGATTCTTTGGTGTCAAGTTTTTTTTTTTTTTTTTGCCCATTCATTAGTAAACCATCTTAAGAAATATTTTATAGAAAAATGAACAAGTTATTAACTTTTTTCAATATTTTTTCAAATTCTCATAAAAATATTTTTAAAATTGATACTTAATGTATGCCCTTAACATTAACCTGACCTTTTTGTTTTCCTTTCCAATCAATCCAACTTTTAGTTTTTTTTATATATATATAATAAAACAGGAAAATAATCTTTTATTATCTTTCCCTCTTCATCCAAACACACCCAGAAAAATATTTTCTTTTTCATTTCCTTATTTTTTTTCTATTCTTCTTTATTTCATTCTCTCAAACCAAACATAGCTTTATGACTATATTGTTTGGATTGAGAGGGGTGAAGGAAGAATAGAGGGAGTATAATAGAGTTGGTCGGAAATATGAAACATGGTTTCAAATCCTCTAAAGTTATTAGAGTACTCTACTAATAGGTTTTTTTAAATCCTAACCATTCTTTTATGATTTAAAAGTCTAGATTCTATGTTGTCAGCATTACACTAATAATACTATTAAAATAATAAAATGATGTTGTAAACAAAACATAAAAGAGGATTTTTTTTTTTCCATTTAACTTTATAATTAGAAGAATTTTGTTAGTTGACAAGTTGCAAAAGAGAGTGGAAAACCTACATCTCGAGTTTTTAAAACTCAAGTTCAATAGCAAATCGAGTTCCAGAGTTTTGAGACAGCTGACGTGGATAAAAATTCCATGTGGAATCCATGTGGAAATCGAGTCTTAAAGACTCGAGTTCCAGTGCGTACTAACTTTGCTATGAACTTTAAGTCAAGAGACCGTGCAAGAAGAGGAAGAGATCCACGGAGAAGAATAAAAGAAGAAGAAGAAGAAGACCTAAACAAAACTATTTGTAACCTCTCAAATCTCATTCAATTTCATCTCTCTTCCATAGCTTTTTCTTTCAAATCATTCACATCTTTCTAAGTTGTGCGTAATTTGTTTAGATCATTTGCTCGGTGATGGAGATCGTGAACTATATCGTAGATCGAAGATTGGGATGTGCTTAATGGAGATTGGGTTTGTGTGAGCCGTAGGTCTTCTTCTTTGATGTGGATTTTCTTCTTCTTTCTTTCTTTCTTTCTTTCTTCTAGGTTTCCTTCTTTCTTCTAGGTTCTTTCTTCTTTTTCTGGGTTTTCTTTTTCTAGGATTTGTACTTCTTTCTTCTGGGTTCTTTCTTCTTTTTCTGGGTTTGTAATTATTTCTTCTGTGTTTTTTGAAATCGAGTATAAAAGACTCTAGATCTATGTGGCATAAACGTGTCTAACTCAGCAAGTAAGAAGTGAGTCTTTAAGCCTCAAGTTTTATATGAAACTCGAGTTTCTAAAACTCGAGATGTTAGTTTGCAAATATCTTTCAAATCTGTCTTAACTTACTGTATTTTATCCCCTCACTATGCTAGTCTCCAAATATTCCCCATAAAAGAGTATTGTTAGTAAATTGCTGACATTGCAGAATCTAGACTATTAAATCATAATATAATTATTATAATTTAAAGAAATCTATTTGGTCAATACTCTAAGAATTCTAGAGTATCTGAATCCGTTCTAGTGCCTACGACATTAGTTTTTCGCATAAATCTGGCCTTTACCTTATTATTCTCTTTTGATTGGATTGGTGCCTTACACTTATTCTTATTCCTGGATAAGCCATATCAGCATCAACAAGCAAATGTTGGGTCATGCGTCAATAGAACAAAGTCACACCATTGGGAAAAGCAAAAGAGAAAAACCCTATCAGTACATTCAAGATGTGGACATTTGTGTGAAGTTGATCACTAGTCATATATAGAATATGAACAGAGGCGATTTTTTACTTAGAGAGGCCAAGTTATAGTATTTTTATAAACTTATCAATATTATCATATCCATAAATTGTGTGGTTCACCATAGTCTTACAAAATATCCAAAAAAAAATAAAATATTTTGTATTAAAATTATGTCTAACTTGAGTCTTTCATTGAATAAAATCAATTTATTATCATCAAATTATAAATTCTGAATTTGAGGGGACTTGTCTTTTTGCTATGTATGTTATGGAGAAAATTTAAAATTTTGGGGGCCGTCATGGTTGTATTAATTCTACGATGTAAATAATTACATCAATAGGTCTTTAAAACAATAGAAATTTGAATTAAATTAACTTCCTTAAAATCATGAACTTCGCTTCTACTTTTTTTTTTTGTTGAGGAACAACTTCGCTTCTTCTTTATTTGCTTGAAACTTTTATTGTGATTGAGTAAATTCCTTGGTCTACGGCTAAAATCTTATTACGATATTACAATAAAGCTAGTGTTTTACCCTATTCTCTTCATGCATGGTCAAATTCAAGCTTAAATTTGAGTGGACGTTTAGGTATATTGGTGAATCACCTGCTGCATATGGGATATCACAATCAACCATTCAAGCTTGACTTTATACTATTTTTGATCCTCTGTAGATTGGTCAATTGTTTCTATTCACTCAGAGAGAGAGAGAGAGAGAGAGAGAGAGAGAGAGAGAGGAACGAAAAAGTGTCTTTTTTAAAAAGCCACTATTAGCTTTATCAAAGGGTGCGTATATACGGCGCCTGATGATGATCCATTACCTATTGGTTATTGGATAAAGTACTTTAAAACAATTATCAGATCAGAAGTTTTAAAACAATTTTTGGTCATTGGTGATAAATTTTTTTAATTTTTTATAGGATGATTTGTGGATTTTCCTGGGTTAAATAAGAAAATATTAATGGATATTTTAAGGGTGTTGATTTATCAACTATTTATAAAAAAAATTATGAAAATAAGAAAAAACCAATTAATTATTTTGAATCATTAATCGAACCCATATAATATATAAAATCTTAAAGATGTTTCATGATGTATTTGGGTACTGGGGGAAGTGTTTCACATCCTCTTCTATGTTTGTGTGTTGTGAAAAAACGATGCCCTAGCAAAACTATTTTTGAAGTCATGTAATGCAGAATAGTTGGATGTTTAGCCTAAGCGATCTTGAACATTCACATAATCTACCAAAATTAAAACATTAAGTTACACTTTCTTAATCATCAAATGTTGGCAACTGGTGTAGTAATAATAAAGAATATCATCAATACATTATTTTCCCACTCTTCATTCATTGCTTGCTTAAGTGCAACATATACTAGCAGAGAAGTTGCAGTTTTTATAATATACATGGCTTGAAATCTTCCTGTGACTCAAATATAATGCTTTAGCTACCTAACTTTATTGTACTTTTATTAAATTATGTTGTGGACCAAACATAATTGAAGTTAGTTTAAGAATAAATAGGGGTTACTTGTCTTACTAGGAGTCTAGGACTTTGTTTTTGACTAGTTGTTTGTACTGGATATTTTCTTGTACATGTTAGTGCGATTTGGGGCCAGAAGAAAGTGTGATATGATTGTTGTGATAGCGGGGTCCAAAACTTTTGGGAACCTCTCTGCATCATGGAATGAACTCCACAAGCTGCTAGTTTATGATTCATAATAAATTAATCTCCATGGACAGATTAATTACAATATTCTCACTTCATTAGAGCTGTAAATATATCCATCCAGTTAAAACCGAGTATTAAAAATCCAAGAGTGTTCTTTTCTCTGTATTTCTGTGAGCCGAACTAGAATCTATTAACAAATTAAATTATATATTTAAGTTTTTTTTTTTTTTTGGTTGAATTAGCTCAGGCTTATTTATTAGATATTTGATCAATTTATTATTTTTCTTATGTATAGAAAACATTACAACAATTTTGTTTTTTTTATTCACAAATCTATGTTGATAATTAATGACTAAATTATAGTTCAAATTATACTTGTGAGTTTGCTCACATATCATTATATTTATTATTTGAGTTTAACTTATTTAATAGTTAAGCCTAAAATAGGACAATTTGGGTCATTTGCTAAATCGAGTCCAACTCGGTTTATTTGCAACCCAGCATTTCATTAGCAGCTTAATTTTATTGTGTTCTTGTTGAATTTTTCAACTAACTTGAGTTTGTTGTGTAGCGACGTATCAGGTAGAAAATCACTACCTTTTGAAATCCTCAAAAAGTTGTGTTACTTTTGAAATTTGTGGCAAATATTTTTTCTCCCATCGTAAATTTTCCTTTTTGATTCCCCAAAAGTGGATGGTAATAGCGAAGTGCATGTTGTTCGTATCTGAATATATGGCTGCACAACCAGTTCGGTTGTTGGCACTTTTGACTGACGATATTAAGTTAAATTTTCTAATCAGAGACCAATAATATAAAATCTAGAACTTATCAAGCTAGAGTGATATTCATATGTGTTGACAACACCTTTTTCTTGCTCATTTTTCTTGTATTATGCATGAGTTTAGACTTAAAAAATTTTAAAAATTGTTACGAGAAACAAGAAGAGAATGGATTTGAACTATAATTCTTCTTATAGAAGGGGCAAATCAATATCACTAAGTTATAAAACTTAAACTTTTACGTATATCTTTGTTTGATCTCAAATTTGGAATTGATTCCTTTAGTATTTCAATATGTATATGTCAGATATATTATGGTCTAAATGGCCCAATTCAATTGTAGGCTCATATACTTGTACAACAAGTGTATTAACCTTAAGTTAATCTATGGTTAGCCTAAAGTTAGTCAAGTATTCTCTAATATACAAACTTTACATTAGATTCATTGTAACACATGTACTTAATATAATATGTAATCGTCAAAGACATTTTCATGGTGGACATAGACTGTTAGGTTGAACCACATAAATCTTTGTGTATGTAGTATGTACTCTTTCATGTTTTTGCTCATCATTCAATCATCACACATAATCACATAACAACTTTCAAATGGTATCAAAGCCAGGTAGAATAGATGAATTAACCACTGCCAATGTTGCTTATTGCAATGGACAGGCCAATAATTAACTCTAATAAGAAAAATGATTCATTTTTTTAAATCCTGATGAGTATAATGGAATCAGAAGCATGTCTCATTCCATTTCACAGAATGAATTTTCCAGTATATTCGTTTCAGTTCACCAATTCTGTCACTTGGGTATGGTTCAAAAGCAGGTAATTAAAAAGAAAGAAGATTCAAGAACTAATGGAACATAATATAGAGATTCATTATTTGTGGCCATGCATGGGGGCCAGTATTCCACTAATCATAAAAGGTGCGAGGGATTGACACGTAATTTTGAGATTCCTTAGCCAAGGAAGCAAACAAATTTTCCTCTCTTGTTACCTCTTTTTCAACTTGGAAATTGGAATCTCCCCCCATCACGCCAATTCTATCTCTCAGTCTCTTTAATTTTCTTCTGCCATGATCAACATATAAAGAAGCAAAGGTGAAACAATATGTCCCATCCTTCCACTCTCAAAATCCCACTTAGAAATAAATATATAAAAAGTAAAAACCCTCCTTTTCTCTAATTGCCCATCCCACATGCGAAGCAAAAAAATCAAAGTCAGACTGATAGAAAAGGAAGATAAAGATGACATTTTTACATTACAAAGCAAGCTTTTCATTCTTTCAATCTTCTTTATAATCATAATTGATATCTATACAACGTTTAATTACAACCATCAAATACGTTATGACTTATGATAGTGCTATAGTGATAATAGTATACTCTTTTTTTGATAGTTTAATACCTACCACTCTCACTGACAGATATCAATATAGCATTCCCAAATGCATAAAACAAAGATAATTAAAAAAAAAAATCCAAAAACCAAAAATGTAAACAACTCACTAGAGGGTAATAATTATTCATGTTAGTGAATTTCATATAGTAGTAGAACACAGAGCCCCTTGCTTTGAAGTCAGTGGACCTGTCGGTATAGCTGGTCCAAAAGCCATAATTGCAACACAATTGACATTAAAACGGTACTTCCCAGAAACCCAAGTTCCAACTTTCCAGCGAAGCTTGCCAATCACTTTGAGGTTCAGAACTAGTCTGCCTGCTGTTTGATCACGTCCAACTTCATAACCAAAAGATTGAGCCACAGGCAAGCCTGTTCCAACCAAAGAAGCTGATAAGAGATTACTATCTTCATGGTCTTGGTAGAATGGTGGAAGAGAGGTATAGGTTGTTATCTGTTGTCCTTTGTAAGCGGCATAAACTTGTAGCTCATCATAGTAAATGCCTACTTTTTTATTTGGGTTCTTTGCAAAGAGAGAGAGTTGGATAGAGGAGTTGAGAAGGTGAGAGCCTGATGAGAGGTTTAGCTGGTAGACGTTGGTTTCTTTGAGGGAAAAGTCAGGCTTTGAGGGGCGTAAGATGAGCCAAATGAGTAAAATGAATGAGAGAAAGGGGAAGACAAACGCAGATAAGAAGTAGAAGAGCTTCTTGTAGCGAAATTTGCCTAAGTTCAGTTCTTTCTTTGCGCAGTGTTTGGGAGACTCTACGAAGTATTGAGACATTTGCAGTAAGGAGCACGAGAGAGAGAGAGAGAGAGAGAGAGAGAGAGAGATAGGGGAGTTTGACAAGGCTAAGGAAAAGAGGTGTTGCGTTTATATACAAAGTAGGATAATCAGTAAAGCAACACATTTATTCATACACAATTTTTTTTTTTTTTTTTGATTACCGAATATTCATACACAGTTTCACCACTAGTCAAAAGAAAAGGCAAGCTATGATTGTGGTTGCAGAAAATTTAAGTCGCCGACTTGTGAAAAGTATGTTAGATTAGTTCGTAAACAAAAAGTATATATGGCCACAACTTTTGTGCCATAATTTTGATGTAATCAATTTTGAATAGTTAAAAAAAAGTTATAGTTCAAATAAAAGTGATTGTTTACTAAAGTGCTTATGGTCAATAACACAAACTGTAACAAATGGTGTGATCTTAAAAGAAGTGATTAGCAAAATTTCAACCATATGGTGAGAAAATAAGTGAAAAGTGTATCTCTATAACATATCTTTGGGTATGGCAAAGAGCAACAATAATTTTGCTCTATCAGCTTTTGACTAGCAGCTACTCCTTGGGGTGGTGGAAGGTGGCTAGCTGTATAAGATATTTCCTTAGACTTTCTGGAGTACACTCTTAAACTTATGGCCCAAAAGATATAGGTAAAGTAAAATTATAGATTAATCATGCACCCAAGCCATGTGTTTATATATTAATCATGCACCCGAGCCAAGTGTTAAAACTTAGGGCAGTAAAGTACATTCATAGACTAATCATGCATCTGAGCCATGTTTTCAATAGATTGCCTTTGGCCCGTGATAATGCTTCCCTGGCCTTTCTTCTGGGGTTCAGACAAATGAACTACAGTAGGGGCACTAGTGCATTATACAATGAAAGATTGAGGAGGAAGCTTGGGTGGGACAAGCCAAGGCCTTTTCCAAAAAGCAAAAGCAAGTGCAATTGCCATGCACATACATTTTCATGATTTTGTTAACAAAGGTTCATACTGTTGAATCGTTATAGGACAGTAAAAGACACGACACAAATTTCAATTTGAAACACTTTGATAGCTTTCCTAAGCTTTTTTTATTCTTTGGGTTACTTTTCATTTTCACTTATATGGCAGATTATGAGATGCGTTGGACTACTATGAAAAGCAAAAGATATACTGCTTGTGGTTGTGGCAACCTATCGTTTCTGCTTGCACTTTTGTACACATAAAGATGCAAAGCTTGTTTGATAGGAAACTCATGTAGTCATGTGCAAGCCTAAGGGTTTTCTTTTTTTTTTTCTTTTTAAATTTTGATAGTTGAGGTTGAGAGGATTTAAACCCCAAATGTTTTCATTGAAAACACGATGTGTCAACTAATTGAATTACAACACTCTTGAAATATACAAATTTAAGTTTATTTATTCGTTTCTTGTGAAAAATAAGTCTTTTTTTCCCCCAAAAAAAAAAATTTGGTATAGTTTTAGTTTTAGTTTAAAGACATAGTGATAGTTATCCAAGTTATTAGAATCGTGTTCATATTTTGAAATCTAAAATGTTTTTACCCGCACATAGATACCCAAATAACTTTGTGGCTAAATTGGCCTCTTTTTTTAGGATATTGAAATGTCCTTATCTTTAGTCATTTTTGTCTATATATTGTGATAACCAGATCCAGATTGTAATTCAAATTGCACACAATAAAGTATTTTGTGAGCATACTAAACACATTGTTATCGATTTTCATATTATTTCTCACCATCTTCTTCATAGCTAAGATCCATTTCTGTAAATTAATCTTGTATCCACACCTAATTTGGGTTCCTATAAGCGATCATGAGTTTGAGAGGGCTATTAGCTAGACAGCTCTTCTCTTTTTCTTTTTTTGTTAAAAATAACATTCAACAATTCTTACATTGCATGTTAATAAATTCATGCTCCTTATATGATTATAAAGAAGATTGAAAGAATGAAAAGCTTGCTTTGTATTGTAAAAATGTCATCTTTATCTTCTTTTTCTCCATTTTCAAACAGAGAGATTTGATCTTCTAAACTGTGTTTCAAGATAAACAAATAGAATCGTTTCAGCTCATGTGCCATCTATATATATATATAGTACTTCCTGTGTTTCATAAGCTGTATCTCACACATTTTAAGCTAACTTTCTACCTCGGAATGATGGAGCCAAGGACAAGGAGCATCGTGAAAAAAGCATGGTATATGCACGGTTCTGCTGGAACCTCGAAAGTAGTACACATGGTAAAAACATGTGGGGACGATTATCATTCATTGGATCCCATCTCAAAGTTTCCTACCTAAATTTCCAACATCATATTGATTCATGAATATGCATGCACTAATAGTAATACTATCCATATCATATGCTATCTTTGAAATTATGCTTTTACAAGTTTCATTTATATACTTATTTCATATATGATACACTCTATAGAAATATATATATATATATATATATATATATATATATAATGACGATGGATAGTAAAGGATACGGGGATATCTTTCTTTCCTCAGCTAGAATCAGAGGTGGGAATAAACTTTAGGAATAAATTTGAAACGATATAAAGTCTTTCAAAAGAGCCATAGGAGATAGGCTAGCCAATACCAATACAGCTAGCCTTTCGATGGTGCAGAATGCATTGGTCTAGGCCTAGCTGGTGGCATCTCTATTCCCTTTTTTTTTTTTCTTTTCCCACATTGTTTTGTTTTTGATAAACTCTATCCAGATTAACAGAGTTGGTATTAAAAATTGATTATGAATTAAAATACCTTATATTAGCAGTGCATGAAAAGCAGAAATAGTTGTTCTTGGACTTGTGGGGTGTCTAGTGTCTACAATTTCTTGAACTGTGCACAAGATTTCAAAAAGGAGAAAGTTTATGGAGAATCTATAGCTGAATTTTTGGAAGCCCCTAGGAACAGCCTAATTTATGTCTTGGTCTTAAAGTATTATTATATGTAGTTGTTGCTTTTAAGTTAAGAAAAGGGCAAAATGACAGAAGAGTCTTAGGGTCTGTTTGGATAGAACTTATTTTGTTGAAATTGAAAACTGAAAACTGAAAACACTGTAGCAAAATAATTTTTAAATGTGTAAATAGTATTGTGGGACCCATTTTTAATGAAAAAGTTGATAAAAAGTGAAATTTGTGGGACCCATGAACAGTAATTTTGTGTACTGTTCATAACTAAAAGTCAATATGTGCGGCTGCTTAAAAAAAAAAAAAAAAAAAAAAAAGTCTCCAAAACGTGGACGTGGGCTGGACGTGAATCCAAACGCCCTCTTAGTTGACAAATGTCCCTCAACCTGGGCCATATATTTGATATACAACAATGGTTACAATGCTAATACTATAAATATGAAAAATATTACAATTTTTTTTTATAATCTATTGATGTAATATACAACATCATTTTGCATAAAATTGCCACTAACATTATTTTATTATGTATTAATCATAATTTTTCAAGGGTTTTATTAACACATGCTCTAAATGCATATAAATAAAAACTAACTGTTTTGAAAGTTTTTCAATTTTTTTATAAAATGATTTTTTAAAAATAGATGATTAATGCTAGATCCATTTTTCAATTGGAATTATATGACATAATTATCACATCAGTGTTTGACATCATAGTGGCTCAGTGCCATTTGATCTGCCACTTGTAAAATTCATTGTTGGTAGACAGACTCTTGGTTTATCACCAGGGACCATCCTAATTAGGATCTTCAAGAGAATATTTTTGAGTGTGGGAGGTAGAAAAGTTTGAAATGATGAGTTATTTTTGCTTTTGAAAAACCTTTTGATCAACTATTGGCTATTATTGAGGCCTTCAATCAAGAGAAAGATAGATAGATGACCCCAACAAGTTAGTGATTTCTCATCTACTTGTATTTCCTTGCTTCTTCGTTTTTTTTTTTTTTTGGCGCCGGGGGGGGAGGATGTGGGTGGGACCATATCTTTTCTTGTTAGAAATAAGCCCAATAAAGGCCCATAATGTCTGTGATTGTAGCAGGAAGAAAAAGATATTGGGCTTTTGATTTTTCATTGATTTTTAAGCATATGGGGATGGGGTTAATGAAAGGACCTCGGTCCTACCACATCACATTCAGCCAATCTGAGCTTTTAATTTGTTGTTTCACTTTCAATGAGACTATGACAACTTCATCAATCATACTTAAGCAACCAACCAGAGCATAAGATAACAGCAATAATGATCAGTGGATGCATCGCAATTTCATAAATTGGTATCACTTTAATGGGGTTAGGAACTTAGGGTGCAAGGTGTGAATGAAATGACCAAAGTGATTTGTAGTTTATTAATGGGGGTACCAAACTAATCCGGTGTTTTTATTGGACCAAAATTCTTCAAGTTTGAATCCATTTGTGTATCCTTAAAATTCATAATAAGCAATATACAAGGAACTGTTAGTTCGAATTTCTTGATATTAAATCCTCAAATTCAAATACGGTTATACAACCTTAATGAGATTGAATTTTAACAACAAACATTTGTATAATTATATAAAATGACAAAGATTTCCTCCAAACTAGTTTGGATGAATCTCTTCAAAGTTCTAACCCATTGTGTGACAATTCATAAAACCATAAACATGTATTAAATTTACATGGCACGTTAATTTATTTAAATAAGTGGTTTGATTCCCAATAGAATTAAGATGCCTTTGGTTTGTTGGACAAACCATGGTTTTTTTTTTCCCATAAATTTGGAGGGCTTCAAGAGGCATTTACGATGGATACAGGATTGTGCAAACTTAGCTTGGTTCTTGGTTGGAAAATTATAAGATGATAATAACACCTAGTTGTAACTATGAAAGGAAAATACTTTCTTAAAAAGTTAAAGAGTAGGTGGAGACATTTAATGTAATAGGTGACAGCTTGTATTGATAAGAATAATTAAGAAAAAATAACAAGGAAATGTAAAAAATGAAGTCAAACTCTTGGTTCATATGTTCCAAGTCAACAAATTAACCAAAGAAATAGCTAAGCATTTTACCACTCACCAAAAATCACTCCCCTGCCCACCACTTCTCCCCTTGCTGCAAACTAAAAACTGTCTATGGACTTGAGCCATGGGTTAGAAAGATTAGATGTTAACTTAATAGGCATGATTTTTTTTTTTTAATATATATAACAACTTAGTAGTTTGTAGGCATAATGCTCTTGTTTGTGAATAGCCGTTTGATATGGGTTGTGTCGTCTGTCACAGATAATAAGTTTTGGACTTCAAGCCTTAACGCAAAATGTACTAAAAAAGTGGTAGCAACAAGTCTTTTTATATGTAAAAATGAAAAAACATACCTAGTGACCCAACCCACCAAAAACCATACAAGAAAGGAATAACAAATTATTTTGAGTAATGCTGCAAATATAATAGTTTTCATAATCAATTTCATAATTGCTGAGTTGACAGATTATTATTGATTATGGACCCATCACAACTTGCCCACATAGACAATAATGAAATTTATTGTGAATGAAGTGACTCTATGAGCTGTTGGCGACATAAACGTTTTGATGCTAGGAGTTCAATGAATAATCAGAGCAGGACTTGACAAAGAAAACTTTTTAAGAGTTGGAAGTCTGCACTATATGAGATTGCGGTCAAGAATTTATATGCCATTTCCTGTTTACTACAATCAATCTAGAGATATTGATTACAAAAAAACCAAAGTAGTAAAATGAGTTGAGACAGAACCCATGAAAGACTTTGAAAGTTGCCACTCATTGAGGATGGTACCAAGCTTAGCCATTAAGGTCCCATTTAAACCCAAGCCCATATCAGGTTTCCCTTTCAGCTTTCCTTCTTGGCAATCCAAACATGCGTTAAAGGAGATCCTAGTTTAATGACGTCAGTGAGTAGAAGATGAATAATAACTAGAGCTTCTAGTTTACACTGATTAGTCTGAGAGGTTTTGAGTGAAGAAATATACATGTCAACAAATAAAGAAAGAATGAACAGGCAGCCTCTCCTACCAAGATTTATGGAAATTACAATGCTATAATACAGCGGATAGACGATTATAAGAACCAACATCCAAAGAGAATATATATATACACACACATATATATATAGTAGTGTTAGGTCCTTGTAGTTGTTTCCTCTTTGTTTCGCAGCGTCGATAACAGGAAAGGCAGATATATGACAATCATTTCAATTGTCTGAAGCTCAATATCTAACCATCGTACGAATTGCCGTCAATTTCTGAAGGTGATGGATCAATGTGCACTTGTCGAACAAACTGACCTTTTACTCTGGGACGCTGCTCTGCAAGTTTTTTTCTGCTCTCATACCGTACCTGTTGAGTTATATTTGGCATTAATAAATAGTAGTATACAGGAAAACTTCTCTAGGTTATGCATTGGAATAGAATCATAATAACGATGATAATGATAAGTTACCTTCTTCTCATAGCATCTTTCTTTCCGCTTCAAGCGAAACTTGGCTAAAGCTGCTTCTCTTTGGAAGGATCGGTGTGCACTTCCATTTTGAGGATAGAAACCTTCTTCATTCTTGCTCTCGGGAGCAGCCCCCACAAAAGCAACATGATCAACATTGCTGTTACTTCCACAACCACTTCCGTACCCGATGCTATTATGATGACTTACACCACCATTACAGAAACTACTACTTGCACTCTGATCAGTCGCTGAAGATAAATGCCCTCGGTCCTCCAAAGGATCCAATTTGTGTTCCTGCTTGTACACATTCTGGTTTGCAGCATCATTTGTGTTTTGACCATGTGGGTCACACTGCTGCTCAAAATTATTATTTTCAAGACTTGACTGATAAAGTATATTCATTTGAAATGAGGGTTCCTGCTGTGGGACTGAATTTGAACTTGGCGTTGGTGATGAACCAGATTGTGTACAAAACATTGGAGGAAGAGCAGAACCAAACCCCGTGTATAGATTATTAACTCTTATACCTTTCACTGGAATTGGCACAGGAAATACTTTCTGTTGAGAGCATGAAGTTGCAACTTCAGATTCTTTAGAATGACCAGCAGCTAGAGAGATAATACTTCTTTGGGTGATACCAGGATTATCAGAGCTACAAGAAGTAAAGGTATTGGATAACATTTGTTCAGAATTTGTTCCATATTCTTTCTGATGATTACAAGCATTGGCAATTTTTGTTTGTGGAGTCTGTGATGCCCTGTTAGTGTACCTGCAAGGATTGAACTTTTAGTACATAAACCCAGTCAAAGAAAGATTTTAAATTTTTAGTTAGAAAATTCTGTAATCCCTCCCCCCCCCCCCCCCCTCTTCCCAAAAAAAAACAAAAAACAAAAAAAGGATACAAGAAACAGTTCATGTGTATATTGAAGCTTTTATGGTAATATTTTCATATAATGTCCTCAGAAGTTGCACATACAATACCTTCATCACTTGAAAAACTCACTTAAACATAATCAACATGCTTATTGTGTTTGGGCTTATTAGATCCAACCATTTTATTTTAAGATAGATTAATGAAATAAGGCAAGATATGCAGTCAAACAGCAGCAAGTCTAATAAATTAACTGCATTATACCAATTCAATAAATTCTGAAAGGAACCGGGGATAAGCAACAAGTAATGCAGTATAAACAAGGGAACTTAGACCCACCTCGTAAAGGCTGAGGCATTAGAAGTCCCAAGGGTACGCCTTTCTTCAGTATATGAATTACAAAAGCCACTGAAATGAGATCTTCTCAATGAAAGATCCAATTGTGGCAAAGAATCAAACTTGCTTGTGCCTTCACTGCTGCAGTTTGGATAGTTATGGAATGATCCAATCAAATCAATGGCTTTTCTAGAAGAGTTGACAAGGACATAATTATTGTCAAAATCCTCATTAGTGATAATAGCATCCCTATTATGACTTTCTGGTCTTATATCCTTGCCAGGAGGAGTTGTGTTATCATCCTTGCAGGTATCCACCTCTGATCCTAGACATGTTCAAAAAGTTAGACGCTTCCTTACTGTATAGAACATATAAGATGACACAAAGCTAGATAGAAATGTTTACCTTCTGCTTCACTCCCATGCGTAAGAAATTTCTGGCCAAAATTCAAGTATTCTTCTTTGTTTTGCGAAATTATGTCACTTGGAAACGATTTGCCCCATTTTGGCTGAGAGAATTCCTGCATATTTTCCACACGGACACTTTCAGCTTCCACCTCTGGCTTCGTGCAAGAGCTCTGCAAGAGGAGACAGCAAACATGCAGTCTCTATATGAAACTTCATGTATCCAGCCTAATGTGAAAGGAAATTTCTTAAAACCATAA
Organism: Castanea sativa; assembly: GCF_040712315.1. NCBI lineage: Eukaryota > Viridiplantae > Streptophyta > Magnoliopsida > Fagales > Fagaceae > Castanea > Castanea sativa. Next base: position 6,280,205 of record NC_134024.1, read on the forward strand.
TTGGCCTCATTTAACATAGGTTCATATCCCCTGGATACACGCATCAAGCATTTATTGCAATAAAACTGATTAGTCAATGAACAATGCGAATCAACTTATGGTCTATCAGAAACACTAACCTGTTCATCACTCCCTTTTTCAATTTGTTCAGTATTTCTCTGAATACAAGCCATCCGACCATTCGAACGTTTACTGGCAGCATTGTTTTCAGAAGTGGCCTCTAGCTGTTGTTGTGCAACACTCTCATCTTGGGGATCATTTATGCCCAAATTTGACTGATAGATCAATAGGAACAGATCAAGACTGAGACAAGTAGCTTATAATTTCAAGACCAAAAAGAAAAAAAAAAATAATGGCGACAAAATTGCTTACAGATTGTTTTCTCCAAACATGCTGCCACAAATTTTTCAACTCATTTCTTCTAATAGGCTTAACAAGATAGTCAGCTGCACCTCTCAACATGCATTTATAAACTGTGCTTACTGAATCCTGTGCGGACATCACTGCAAATTAACAAAAAAATTATTTTGACGGGTACAAAAAATAGCATAAGATATATGAATAGTTTTTAGTTTTAATATAGAATTATATCAAATCAGCAATGTCAAATATTCGAAGCCTATATTTAACATGTCATACTTATGACTGGGATGTTTTTGCAAATCTCATGCTCCGCGATTAGCGTCAGAAGAGCAAATCCAGATATGGCTGGCAAATCCACTTCTGTCAATATAAGGTCTATGTTATGGGGTCTTCCCCTCAGTATCTCCCAAGCTTTTAAGCCATCAGGAACAGCAGTAACTGCTCAAACAATAAACAAGACATTTCAGTTCCAAAAGCACCATGTCTACAAATTTCAGGTTTCAACCAAAACACAACAAACAACATTTCAGGCTTGTAACAGATAATTACAAGCCTAATAGTTACATCTTTTGTCCAGGGGCTCTGCGATCCAACTCACTAGAACCCTTTACAATTAATTGCCTATCCAGTGATCAATTGAATAAAGAGATCTGAGCAAGCCATAACATGTAAGAAGGCCAGTGAGGAGGAATTAAATGGTTGAGGATCCATTCAGTAGCATTTCCTATTTTCCAGTTTCAAAACTTTTGTTTTTTTGTGATGTGATTTGTAGTTAAACTTCTTATCTTTTCCTTAAAAGACTTTCTCTAAATTCCAAGTCCTTGATCCATTTTGTTTTCTTAAAAAACTTGCACATGGGAATTAAAGCAGTTGAACATAGAAGAAAAGGCAGCTTCTCATTGTAATTTGAAAACAAAAAACCAGCTAACTATGCCTAACAATAATCAAACCAACCTTACAAGATAAATACCATAACTTTCCAGCCCTTATCTAATCCCTCCAACTTGTACCCCTGAAAGCCAACTCTTTTACAATCCAATTGACACTACTCACAAAATTTTACCAAAAAAATCCAAAACCCAGTTCACTATTCAACCCAATGAAGCTAAAAATCCAACAAAACTAAGGATGCAAAGCAAGCACACACACGTATATATAGAGAGAGAAAGAGAGAAAGAGATACAGACCTCTGTAGCTACACTTTCTAAGAAGCGCCCCTATGATCTGTCTGGTGGAATCATCAGCCTCAATCAGCAACACCCTCAGCCTCATCCTCCGCAAGAAATTTTCCCACCTCGCCACCCCACTTGAATTCCAACCTTTTCTCTTCCTAAGCTTCTTAGTCTTCTTCCTCATCTTCTTATTCTCTGCAGTCTCACTCTCTGTCTCATACTTCTCTTCCTCCATCTCCATCTCCATCTCTGTCTCACTCTCTGCTCTCAGTTCCATTTCCTCACTACTCACCACCACCTCATCCATGTCTCACACACACTCTCTTTCTCTTTCTCTTTCTCTTTCTCTGAACCAAACCAACTACAAAACACAACAGTGTTCAGCTAAGAAAATATCATATATCCTTGAACTACAAGAACAACTAAAAGGCTTCGCTGAAAATATCTAAAATAGAACTCTAATATATTATATATATCTCTTGAAGGGAAATAAACAGTGGAGATATTGAGCCCACTGCTCAAAGATTAATAATAATATCTCTCAAAATATCTTATTTCAGTATTGGTGGGCTGCTTTTTGCCACGTGAACTTGTAGTCTTGTACAAGTTTCTATCTTTAATCAAAATGCTATTGGTCATTGGGTTTTTTTTTTTTTTTTCTTTGTTTGTGTTTGTGTGGTTATCAGTTGAGTCTGTGGGTGGTGCAAGCAAAGCAAATTTGAAGGTCAATACAAAACCAGTGGATATTTTTATAATGGGTCCCACTACAAAACTGACAATTTTGTCACAATTTTGTCACAATTTATCCGCATAGCAAGTTATAAGTAGTGAAATTGTGGACTATATATAACTCACCCACAACCCACCGCTTATAATTTTTTACGTGGTTAAGTTGTGGCAAAGTTGTGATAATAGCCTTGGTTGGGTTTCATTGCGAAAGTTGTATAGATGGCCCACAGGAATTAGATATTTTTTTGGGTCAGTTGCCGTCGAGGAGACAGTTGATCTCAAGGACCCAATATTGCCACGTGGAGATGTATCATACGAGGGGTCATTTTGTGGCTTTCATTTTGTCCAGCGTTATCTACATCACCATGGACGGCTTCAACTTTGTTTGTTATTATAACGTTTAGTCCAAAGCAAAATTATTTTAAAATCTTGTGAAAAGGAAAGAAACAATTGAAAAATAAAGGAGTGATTCTCCTTAATCAATTGAGTGTTTGTGTGAAATTTGTTTTGAGTGATGTCAACGATATTATAAATTTTATAATTGATGTGTTAATTTTAAAATAAGAATAATGTAAGTGCACAATTACACCTGGACCCAAAGACAATCACGGGCTCAGGCCCAATGAGCCTTAAACAATAAAATTTGTAAAGTGTGGGCTTGAAACCTAAGTTTGAAGTACTGGGAGCTCGATAACAGGCTTTTATAAACAAATACAGGTAAACAACGAACAATAAGTACAACGAATCTCCTCGGACTTTAGCCGAGGACTACTTCTTTATTATTTCTCTTTCTTCCTTAAAGATTACAATTTCTCACTTTCTTTCCTAGCTACCGCCCCCCCCCTTTTCTTTGGCCTTTACCCCCCTTTTATACTTCATTCCCTGATACTTTTTGAACAGTGACTAAAAGCTTTTTTACCTCACTGTTCAGGGGTCACCTCCCCATTAATGCGGCCAGGGAGGTAGGTGCAGAGCCTTTAATGCGGAGGTAGCAGCCTTTACCCTTGATATTTTCTTTAATACTAATGCATCTAGAAGATTCAAGATGTCCCCATTTAACCACTAGTCTTTTCAGAGTTGTGTCTTGACCTTTATAATGAAATCTTGAGTTCTCTAAGACCTGTCCGAGGTGAAACTCTCCTCCGCATCCTGGACCTTCATTGTATGCCAACTCATAGAGTTTAATCCTGAGCCCGCCTCACGTTTCCAAAGGCCCATTTGCCCACCTAAGTCCTTTTACTCCCCACAAATAATAATAAGTTAATTAAAATATTTATGTATTATATAATGTAAGTATTTTATAATAAATTTTTGTTTTTGTTTAGCATTTCCAATTGTTTTTTTTTTTAGTTAGGATAAATTTATTGTAAGAGATATAAAATGATCAAATCATTTATTAATAGCATTTTTCTTTCCTCTTTATCTCTAAATACAAGAAATTCAAACATGTTAGGCCTAAATGAAGAATAGAGATATAAAATGATCAAATCATTTATTAATAGCATTTTTCTTTCCTCTTTATCTGTAAATACAAGAAAATCAAACATGTTAGGCCTAAATGAAGAAAAAATTTCTCTCTCCTTTCCCCCTTAGTTAATCTCTTTTTCTTCTTGCAAAGATAGAAAAATATCCTCCTTTTTTTCTCACTTTTCCAATAGATCAAGTGTGTCCTCCTTACCACAACTCAATTGGGTGAGTTGGTACCCACAAGTGCTTGATGGAGAGGGGAGAATGGGGCCAAGGATGTAGCATATATATTATATAAATCTTTCTAACTATTTCAACCCAACAAAAAAAATATCTCCTCCTTGTACTTATGGATACTTGTTTATATATCTCATTATATATATATATATATAGAAATTCCTCAATTTTTAGTTGTGACACAAAGGCATTGAGAAATTCCACATGTATTAGTTTTGACAAGTGAATAAAATGTAGCCTCTCCTTGGGTCACTCACTTGAATTTGTTTAGGCTGTAGCACTGGCCACTGGGACCCAATCCTTCCTATTTGTACCATGCTTCTTTCGTTTTTTTTTTTTTTTTTTTTTTTTTTTTTCTGGGCTGGGTAATTTGTACCATGAGTCAAAATTTCAACCAATTGTATGATGTCCAGTCCTTATCTAACTATTTGGAATATACTTTACTATTCGTCCAAAACCACCAAAACAAGAAAGCAAGGAATTTCACTCTATCTGGAGCTGTATGTACTCAGTGGTGGAGCCAAGAATCTTAAGTTGGGAACCAAACAATTGTGTCAAAATAAACTCAAATTACAAATATACATTACCCTAAAAAAATATACATAATATATGTGTATATTGATTTCATTTTGGATGACTAGAAGAAACAGGTTTCTGAGGCAATAGAAAAAAGGAAGTGGTAGATCCTTTTATTGCAAATGAAACGAGAGGTTGGAGCGGACTCCACCCCCTCGTCAAGTGAAAATGAATTTTGATGTTGTTGATTAGAGATGGCAAATCATGTATAGCTATTGATGGAGGAAACCACACAAAGGTGATGTTATTTTTGCCTACACTAAGATGATTGTCGAGCAAAATCGATAATGAAGGCAATGGAAATGGGACTTAAATTTGGGACAAAGATCAGGTTCAGTGTTTCCGCGCACTGAAGAGGTTAGGATGCACATGTCTTTAATTTAAACATGTTTCAATGGCTCAAGCCAATTCCATAAATTGGTCATATACAAAAGAGATGCATTAAACCTGATTCTTCATAATCAAAACTCCTTAATGCAATGATAGCATTGATGCATTAAATTCATCATTGGAGAGATTAAAAGCTCTCTTAATTCCTTCTCAGTCTGGTTTGTAAACTATACATTTAAAGAAGCAAATTTTGTTACCAACAATGTTTGTCGCAAGATGGGCCCAAAGGGTGGGATTGATCCCCCCCCATCTCTAACATCTCAGTTTCTTGTCTCTTCCTATTCCAGTTGTGTTACTTAGTTATTTAATTATTTTCACTTTTGTGTTAATGAAACCTAGAGTCTATTTATTTTGAAACTATTTATAGGGGAAAAATAATTATTTAACTCTTAAAAAACATATTCAATTGCCAAGCACAAATTAATTTGTACTGTGGAAAACTTAGAAGTTAGAACTAGATAAATTACATATGTAGTTGGCCAAAATTTTCATCAATCTAGAAAAAGGGAGAACATGTATCAAAAAGTACTTTCACATTAGCGTTGGTGGCTTTTCCCTATAAGAACAAAAAAACAAAAAAAAAAAAACATTAGTGTTGGTGGCTACCCACTTAAGCCAACCCAACCATACACTATATACTACTCAATAGATATTTTCAAGAGAGACCTTTCATGGGCTCTCCGAAAGGTGCGAATAATCGCTAAACCTTTGTCGGCAGTCTTTGTGGTTACAATTCACCCATGTTCGAGGAAATAAAGTAGCTTATATTCTCGCTAAGCATGCCAAATGTAGCACTACTTTTCTAATTTAGATGGAAGAAGTTCCACCATAAATTGAAGATGTTATTCCAGTAAAGTAACTTATAGTCTCTCGCTAGGCATGCCAAGTGTATAACCACTTTTCTAGTTTGGATGGAAGAAATTCCACCAAGAATCCAAGATGTTATTCAAGTAAAGTAACTTATAACCTCACTAGGCATGCCAAATGTATCACTACCTTTCTAGTTTAGATGGAAGAAGTTCCACCAGAAATTCAAAATGTTATTTGAATAACTTGTGGTAAGAGAAATTTTAGAATAGCACTGTTGATACGACATGATATTTTTTAAAACTATTGATATGGTCTGCTATTATTGGAGTAACATCATTTTCATATTGGTCCACGACTAATGCAACTTTTAAATACACCAATAGCATGAAAAATGTTATCTTCCTAAATTAATTGAAAACTTTGTAGTGAGTTGAGTACAAATATTGAAGATGAACTATCGGTAATTACACCAAGGAAATGGCTACAAAGAGCTCAATACTACATTAATCCTATGTGCTACAAGAACGACCCTATAGCTAAGATAAAAGAAGGCAGGTTGCCTTGAAGTTGAAGTGATGATCGATGTGTTAAGTGTTGTTCTTCGTGCATAACCCTTATTCTATAGGCAAACATAGAAGTTATTTTCAGCTCATAACTATCCTTTTTCACAAAATAAGAGAGCAGAGTGGTAATTTCAAATTAAGTGACATTGGTCTTCAACCCTTCTATTTACTTAACTAGTGTCTTCGGATCTTATAACTATTTGACAAGCGTCTTTAACTCTTCCATGCAACAGATAAGTGTTTTTTATGTGTTCCTAGCATTACTCATCTTTTATATGGTATAAATAATTTAAAAAAACACACATGGCATGGTTACCAAACTAACACATATCATATCGTTCCCAACTTACATGTGTCACCATCTATAGAATTGCAGGTGACTTTTTGCCGACTATTGATGTTATTATTTTTGTAGTATAAACATTATCTTTTAGGAACAACGTTGCCCACACATAAGAGATGCCTAAATCTCATTATAGTTCTCTCTCACACACACATACACATACACATAGGGACAAAACCAAGATTTTTTGTTTGGGCCAAATTGCGGTACTAATATATTAGTTATGAGTCAAAAAAAAAAAAAAAAACTATCACACACATACGTATAAACACACATACACACATATATAAACCTTAATATTTTAATACTAGAGTAGGCCATAATTTATTAATATATTATATACAAAATTATCAACTTTGACATATGTATATTCAAACGATAATTTTTAGGAGAATTTATTATCTTTTAAATTCCAATAAATATATAAAATTTGTTTAGTTTGATATTAGCCATGTACAAAAAACAAAATTGAGAAAACAAAAACTACTTTATCTCTATAACTACTAGACCAATTGAAAATTTTTATATTTTTTAAGAGTATTATTGGACTGTCCCAAACATTTGGAGGAAGTAGAAAACTCTTATATTAGTAACTAAATCTTTAAAGTCTTAAATAAATATACATAAAATAAATTAAAAAAATTGGGGGTGGGTCGAGTCACTTCCACGTGTACCGTCTCATTTTTTCCCACTAACTCTTTTTTTTTTTTTTTTTTTGAGAAGATTCCCACTAACTCTTTGGTTTCGTCACCCACATTATTTTGCTAATTGTTTGTGCTTTCATCACCTAACTTTCTGCCCCACATGGCTTAATTGATTTTTTTATAGGAAAATTACATAAAAAGTCATAATTTATACTATGTTTCAAATTAATACAAAGAAATTCTAATTTTATCAATTAAAATCCCAAATTTATGAAATTATTTCAATTTGAGACTTTGTTCAACTTCATTATTCACCTCCATTCCTCAAGGCAGTAATAGAGCAAACAGTGGAAAATCATTTATTAAACTCTATGTTTATGTTTCAGTTTCAGCTTGTTCAAAAATCAATTTAGAAGCTATTGAATAGCTAGAGAAGGTAGAGAGGGAGAAAGTTTCACTTAGAGTAAGAAAGTGATTACCAGAAAATTGAAGTTGGTTAGTCAGGTGCAACACAAAGTTTTATCAAGGAATTTCCCATTTTATCCACTTTTTTATTGCCTAGATTGACAAAAATTAATTACAAAGATGGACAAGTTATTCAAATTGGAACTATTCATAAGTTTTGGAAGTCAAAATTAAAAACTTGAGACACAATTTGAAATAGACTTTAAACTTTTTTATGTCCCTTCTCTCTCTCTTTAAATTTTTTTCTCTTTTCTTGAACAACTTTTTATTTTTTAAAAAACTTCTTGAACAACTTTTTAATTTAGCTATCCTAATTATAAACCATCTTATTGGGCTAGAACATAATGGACCAGTTATCAACTTACATTTTTAGAAGCCCTTAACAAATTATATGGACTTTAACCAAATAATTAATTTTATAAATCATTATCTTAATTAATAGCATTTACCCAACCAGGCAACCGTATGGTTCGACCCACGTTGTAGCTATGATCCCAATCAGGCAATCACAACACCACCAAGCCGTACCAAAATATTTCTTAGTAGAACAATGTTGTAGTTGCTGCAAATTTTATTACTTAAACTCTATAAAGTGATGTGTTAATAGTAAATAAAAATAATTAAAAATTTTATTTATTATATTGTTAACGTGAGGTCAATCACATTTAGATAATACTAAAGATAGGGTCATTCTACCGTACCTCCAAAAAAACAAGGGGGTACGGTACCCACCTATTTCTGAGTCGTTAATTTATTTTGGTTTTGATTTTGACCATTGATATAATTTTAAGGGTTTTTGGTTACCGGTGAAACCGGTTTTATATATAAACAAAAAATTAAAACATTCTTTTCAGCCCTTTCTCCTGTCTCACGTTTGCTTCTCTCATCGTTTGCTCCTCGCATCGTTTTCTCATCGTTTGCTTCTTCTCTTCCATTCTAAATCGGCGGCGACACCCACAATCTTCAGGTTCTCTGTTTCCATCTCAATCTCCAACTTTTATTGACTATTCTTTCTTCTGGGTTCAACCAATCACTGTGAAAATTTAGGGTTTATATTGGGTTTTTCATTATACCACGTTTGGTTGGTGAGAAAAAAAGGTAGGAATCGAAGAAATTAAAGTTAGGTTTTTTTCTTTATCTGGGTCTTATAAAAGCAGTAATGTGAATGTCCACTTAATTTTGCCCAACAAACAATTTTGGAGAATAAGGCGTTAAAGACAGGAATTTTTCTTAATGCTATATATATTATATTGTGTGCTTAACTATATATTTTTGTTCTGTATATCTTTTGCTTCCATTCATTCACATAGATTCTCTCTTCGTGTTTTCGTGGGTTTTAATGTTTTTTCAGTGACAGAAAAATTTGGTAGTTATGGTCTTCTCGGGTTTGGTAATCTCAAAGAGTCTTACATTTGTATCCCTAGCTCGTGTGTGAGCTACCGGATTTAACCACCATGTTTCGTACTTAACTGGAAGCTGATAAAATGAGAGTTCTTTTTCACTCTTCCCCTACATTTTTGTTCTTGTTGTTGCATTATTCTATCTGGGTTTCTCTTTTCTTATCATTCTATGGCTTTCCTTTGCTATTTTCTGTTTGATTTGGGTTATGGGTTTCTAAGATTTTCTGGGTTTTTTCTCCTTTTTTTTTTTTTTTTTTTGTATAAATTATTTTGATTCAAGTTGTGCTCTTTAGTTTTGTGCTAATTTGTGTGTGTGTGTGTGTAAATTTGCATGTGTTGTATTTGTATCTTTTCTGTACTTTAGGGTTTGTGTTTTTCTGTTATTTAATGGAGTTAAATTTGTGCAATAAGTGATTTAGTATTTTTATTTTTATTTTTATTTTTTATGTTTGTGGTTGTAACATTGGGGTTCCTGGACTGAAATTGTGTAATGATACCACGCTTTCTTTTGTACGCTTTCTATAATCTCTATTTCGTATTTAATCTTGGGTTATTGTTGTTTTGAGCTATTGTTCTTTGTAAAAGTTCTAATTTTTCTTCCCCTAATATTCATGACCCAGACAATATGTTCTTGCTACTTCTAAATTACAGGTTAGATGTGTATATCCATGATTATTTAGTAAAGAGGGATTCAAAGGCTTTCATGTGCTTTTCAAGTCAAGTGGAAAGTATCATCTGATCCTCGTTGGTGAGTATATTAGAACAAGATGTTGGGATGCAAAGACAAGTCTCATTTCGAGAGACTCTTTTTTCTTCATCTCTTTTAACCTTTTTAATTGGTTTACATTTTTGGAACATGGGGTTACAGCTATTGACGCCCCCCGGAGGTTTTCTCTTTGAGTGGTGGTCGTATTTTGGGATATATTTATTGCTTGAACTAATGAGAAGCACTCGTAGGTTGCCGCATCTTACATTGAGGTTGGTTAAGAATATTTTATTTTCTTGGACATTCTCCTTTAGTATTTGTTTTGTTTTGACAATCATTGTACAAGAGAGGAGGAAATGCGGTAACTACCTGGTAAAGCAAGAGAATAAATAAACTTGCGGTTCAAAGACATAGAACTTTTCTATCATGCATTTTCCAAATTGTTTCATCTAAAGACACTTATCCTTTCAAGAAAGTACGGATTTTGAGCTTCCCATGCAGAATCAACTTGAGCTCTTGCGTGGCATTAATTATGGGAAATTATTGATTCTCTTTCCATCTCTAGTTTAGTTGGTGCAAAACAAAATTATTTATTAAGATTTGTTTGAAAACGTTAGTTCGATCTCACTCTTAGATGTTTATACTTTGGAATCCTAGATATCGCCTAACTTTGTGATTTGCTAATTCTAAAATTGCTTGTTTTATTCCTTAATCGGTGTAACACATTTATAGTTATCATGGCCTTTCTCGGTATTTATCTTTTTCTTTGTCTCACATCTTGGAAATCGAAACTAATCTCGCTTCGTTGCTCCTCGTCTCGCTTTTGGAAGTCTTTAACTTGGTATCATCTATTATAATTATTGCTAACCGTATCTTGCATTTGTCCTTGACTATGACAAGAATTTAGAATCAAATGAAGGTTTCTCTTTCTCCATGCTTAGCCTTTAGTTTTTCTTTTTCCTTTCTGCAACAAGAGTTCATCTCCCCCAAAAGAAAAACCCGTGTTAGGTGTTTCTCTTGCTTGATCGGTTTATATTTTTGCATTGCTCATTGACAATTGAGTGAATGACAGAATTTTTCTTAAAGAAACTAAATCATGTTATCTCCTTTACATGTCCTTATGTTAGATGTTTCCTGCCAAGATGTTTGTAGCTAAACTGATTGGCACCTCCTAGTGTTTTAAACGGACACATCTAGAGTTCAAATCTTCATCCCACAACTAATGAATAATCAAAAATAGATGTGCCCCGATTGTTCCTTTTCTTTGATTTCTCTTTTCCTTGGTACATATGAGGTGAATCTTTGGCTTATTTAAGGGGTGGGGTTGTGAGTTTGAAGATCATTTGCACATCTTCAGTGATAGTCATTTCCCATAGGTAGCCATTTAAGAACTTTGATTTGCTGACGTAGAATTAGTATGCCAATCTTTGTGGAAATCACTTATTCTTTCGCAAAACTCGTCAAATAGCATAAAGTTCCTAGTTGGAAACATGGTATATGGTAGCCTATTTTGACATTATAATTGTTACGAATTTTTTTAATGCTACAAATACAATTAAAAATAGATGTGTACAAGATGTCATTCCTATGGAAAAATATATGAATTCTCCCCAAAGTACTTTTTGGGGGAAGTCGCACGTACAAACACATTCTTGCATTATTCTCGTCATCAATTTTTACTACTTAATACTGTATCAGTCAAAGCTTATGGAATTATGAAAATGCTACGCAGTTGATTAAATCAAGGGAGCAAGAAGAAGAACCTCAACAACCACAACATCAACAACGGTAGGTGAGACATGGATCGATGACGTGGCAACTAGTTACAACTGTTGGATTAAATTAAAGGTTGAGATTATGAATCCAATTTTTCTTATATGAAAGTACGAACTATGGTACTACTCAATAGAGAATTCCATAAAAGTGCAATCGACATGTGATATTGATGTTGCATAATGTGAGGATAGTACCTTTAAATGTGAGAAAAAAAATAAGAGAATTATGAATGTGATAAAAGTAGTGGTGGAGCTAGGATTTTAGTCTAGAGGGGCAAAATTAAAAGACGATATTAAAAGTGAAATTTATCTAATAAACATTAATCAATATTAATAACAAAATAAATAAAAATTGTAAGCAAATATGAATATATTTCATATTATTAAAATAAATAAACAAAAACAACAAATTCATAGCTACTAAAAAATTTACAAACTGATGGAGTAAAAATATGATTAGTGTTACTTAAAAAATATAATGAATAAATGTTTGAAATTATTTTTTGTGATTGGTGACATGCTAATTTGTAAAACATAAGTAGTAAAATTTGTAATATCTCTAGCATCATTTAAAGATAAAATGTTGTGAAAAGTATCATAAATAGTAACAATGATGTAAATAATGATATAAAAAAAATAGTGAAATAGGTGGTTTGGTCACTTTCAAGTTTCAACAAGTAGAAGTTTTTTTTTTTTTTTTTTTTTTTCATGTGACTACTAATACAAAAAAAAAAAAAAAAATTAGGAGTCAAGCGGGGCAAGTGCCTCCTCCGGCTCTTACCAAAGGATAAAAGCATACCACATGCGACGTCGAGATTACGCAATGAGGCCTTGGTACCATAAAATGTGAGAAAAAAAACAAGGGAATCACCGAACGCGATAAAAGCATACACATGCGATGTTAGTACTATATGCGATGTTGGTATTACGAAATGTGAGACTAGTACTATAAAATGTGATAAAAAAAATAAGGGAACCATCAAATATAACCAAAAAAATAGTCACAGTAATGTTGGTACTACGCAATGTGAGGATGATACCATAAAATGTGAGAAAAAAAATAAGAGAACTACCAAATGTGACAAAAGTGCACTCACGTGTGATATTGGTACCGCAATGTAAGAATGATATCATAAAATGTGAGAAAAAATAAGGGAACCATCGAATGTGACAAAAGATACATGACGTTTTACCGCATAATGTGAGAATACGTTATATAAATGTGAGAAAAAAATAAGAGAACCATTGAATGTGACAAAATTACAATCAAATATGATGTTGGATTACATAATGTGAGGATCGTACCATAAAATGTGAGAAAATAAGGGAACCACCGAATGTAACAAAAGTATAGTCACATGTAATGTTGGTACTGCGTAATGAGAGTGAAAAATGTGAGAAAAAAATAAGCTGAACCATCGAATGTGACAAAAGTACACACATGTGATGTTGGTATCACAGAATGTGAACATTTATACCATCAAATGTGAGAAAAAAATAAAGGAACCATCGAATGTGACAAAATACATACATTTAATATCGTATACACAATGCGAGGATGATACCATCAAATGTGAGAAAAAATAAAGGAACCATCGAATGTGACAAAAGTATAATCACATGCGATGATGATATCGCGTAATGTGAGGATGGTACTATAAAATGCGAGGAAAAAAATAAGGGAACCATCGAATGTGATAATAGTACACACAGCATGTGACGTTGGACTCGCGTAATAATGAAGATGATACCATCAAATGTGAGAAAAAAATAAAGCGAACCATCAAATGTGACAAAAATACTCATGCGATATTGGTACTACACAATGTGAGGATGATACCATCAAATATGAGAAAAAATAAAGGAACCATCGAATGCGACAAAAGTATAATCACATTGTTACGACGCGTATCGAGGATGAGACTATCAAATGTGAGAAAAAAAAATGGAACCTTCAAATGTGACAAAAGTACAATACACGTTGACGTTAAGATTACACAATGGACGACGCACTATTAAATGTGAGAAAAAATAATGAACTAACGAATGCGTGACAAAAGATGATTACATGCGATATTAGGATTACACAATACGGCATACTACCATCAAATGTGATATTTTGGTAACCTGGTATAGCAGGTTGACTACTAGTGGGTACCATACCCCAAAAAAAAAAAGGGGGGTACGCTAGAATTACCCCTAAAGATATGTATGAACTATGAAGTAAAAACTGAATAACTCACTTAGGGTTGAACCTCTATCCGGAACAATTAATTTGAAGAGGTGGGCTTTAAAACTAACTATTGTGTAATGGCAAGATACTCAAGCTAGGAAGACTTTAAACATAAAGACAAAAGGTAAACAAATAATACCTCTTTATTTATTAACTTTCCTCAAATTGGCCAAGGAACACCATTACACCTATAGAAAAGAAATATATCAACTCAGTAATTCACAATAATTTCTCCCTTCTTAAGTTCAGTATTTTCTCAATCCCTATAGCAAGGGGGATCTTTTCCTATTTATAGTCTTATTGCTCTTATTTAGGCCTCCATTTGTAGGGTAGATAATCCTCTTGGTAAGATACTTGTCACATCTTCCTTTTTCTCTCCTTTTGAGGCTTAAGCTAAGTAAATAATAGATTGTTGTGATACGGTTCAGAATGTTCATTTAACCATACATGCAGCATGACTGGTTGGTGCAATACATTTAATGCAAAGGAGATGCGGCTCTGTCAAAAAGCTTCCTTAAACTTCTACTTAGGTAGATCATTATTCCCTTAGCATGACTTGATAGACTCCAGTCGTCCGTTTAGGTTCTTTAAGTTTTTTGTTCTCCTCAGCTTAGACCTCAAATTTGAATCTTCCTCAGATTGTTTAGTTTGGGCCTAGGCCTCTCTGGTTGGCACTCATGTAGGCCCCCTCCAGATCCAAGCTTGGCCCATAATTCCTTGGGCTCTTGAGTGCTCATCTTGGCTCACACAAAAAGGTTTACAATAAATCATCGCTAATATTATTTTTATTATATATTAATTACAATTTATCACTTTAAAATAAAAAATATTAAAAATTTTGTTATATGGATATATCATGTATTCAATTTCCTTTTTCCATTTTCTTATCTCTTCTTTCTCATCCCAATCAAGCGTAGCATAGGTTTAAAGCTATAATAAATCTTGTGATTATTGACAGTATATTGTAATTAGTGTATAATAAAAACAATGTCAATAATAATTTTATATAATTTGTGAACATAATGTTACACTAATCACGATCATTCACCGCAATAAATATGAAATTTGTTTTAGCACTCTTCTTTTTTCTTTTTCTTTTTTTCTTTTTTTTTTTAAGTCAAGAACCCTTTTTTTTTTTTTGTGTGTCAATTTCAAAGCGCACAAGATGTCAAGAACTCAAGATTTCAAATTTATTGAATTGGATAAGGTGATGACACTGACAGCGACACAATCCGTATCCAGATTCCAGAATTTGCTGTTTCCACTTTCCATTGTCTATATTCCTTGAACCTCTCAAAATCCCTCCATTTTCCCACACTTTCTCTCCATCCAAACACTCCAGCCCCGAAATGGCTACTCTATTATCCTCCTTACAACCCACACTTCAGCTACCCAATATCCCATCTTCACCATCATCATCATCACCATCATCTTCTTCTTCTTCAGTCTCTCTCCTCAGCCTCAGCACCTTCTCTACCAAGCCTACAAACTCACTAACTTTCACATTATCCAACTACAAATCCAGTTTCTTGAGCAACCTTAAACCCATTTCCCTCTCACCCAGAAAAAGCCATCTTGGCAATAATGCTTCACTCTGTGTCCGAATGTCCTGGGATGGTCCACTCTCTTCAGTGAAGTTGATTATGCAGGGCAAGAATTTGGAGGTATTTGCAGTTTTGCACTAACCCCTTCTCTTGGTACCTTAGAAAAAAAAAAAATTGGGGACCCTTTTCTTTGTTGCTAAGAAAAATTACAATAGAATATACAAAGTCAAAGACCCATGTCTTGGTTGCTAAGAAAAATAATAATAGAACATACATATTTCAGTTTCATGGTTTCTGTTTCTCTTTTAGTAAAAAGAATGTATATTTATTAACTTATTTATCTAATGAAGTTAGGTAGTTGTTTTAGGCTATTGTGAAACTTATAGACTTATGTATGAAGTTCTGTGAATGCATGTTGAACAATCAGAATGGGGTTTAATTTTCTCTGATTTGTTTAATGTTCATTTGGTGGTTATTATATAAATAGGACTTTGTCAAATTGATATGAGAGAATGTTTATGGGTGAATATAGTTAACTGAGACTGTCAAGAAGCATGTGGAAGAGAAGGTGGGGAAGGCAATTGCTAAGCACAGTCATTTGGTTAGGGAGGTGGATGTTAGGTTTTCAGTTCGGGGTGGAGAGTTTGGGAAAGGCCCAAGAATTCGGCGGTGTGAGGTATTGTTAATGCTACTTGCTTATGTATTTTTTTGTGATTTGTAAGGTTGTGTTAAATGGGTCATTGTATTCTGAGGGTGTGTTTTTGTAGGTTACATTGTATACGAAGAAGCATGGAGTGGTTCGAGCAGAGGAAGATGGTGAGACAGTCTTTGGGAGTATAGATTTGGTCTCATCAATAATACAAAGGAAGCTGAGGAAGATTAAAGAGAAGGAGTCCGATCATGGCCGGCACATGAAGGGGTTCGACAGATTGAAAGTTAGGGAGCCTACAATACAACCAATGAAGGAAAATATAAATGATGAAGAGGAAGGTGCCATTTCTCAAGAAGATGATGGAGAAATTATTGATGAGGTTGCTACTTGACCTTTTCCGTTTATCTACAAATTTATATATTTTCTGTTTATTTTAACTGTTGTCCTCTTAAAAGATCAAATTTGTTCCCCTTTCATTCTAAATTTGTCATTACATTTCAATTTCCCAAATCCAGATCTTGATCTTCTTGGGCAACACTCTTATGTTACCATTCAATATTAGTATCCCAGCACTCTTATAGATTAGGATAATGCATTTCCTAGTTGTAAAAATTTTGATTCCAGAACTTTAGATTTGAACCTTTGCTTCTATCTTTCTCAAACATTAGACTGCATTTTTACTCTATACCAATTTTATATATATATGAGGACTGTATATGCATATTGTTAATCTTCTTACGTAAAAATTTTACAATCAAATTGTAGCATAAAATTGTATTACCCTTATAAAGTGATTGGAAATTTCATCTTTCTTCTCTTCAAATAAAAATTAGGCACTGCATGTTTGTCTTTAGAATCTGTGCATCAAAGGAATTGTGCCAATAATTGCAAAATATATCAATGTTGTTCTACTGGTAGTCGGATCATTCAACTGCTAACCTAGATGAGCTGTTCTTTGCCAGCACACACTTGCACTCACCCCTTGTACCTGTCTTTCAGATTGTTCGTACAAAATACTTTGATATGCCACCTTTGACTGTCTCTGAAGCAATTGAGCAACTGGAAAATGTTGATCATGCTTTCTATGCTTTCCGGAATGAAGAAACTGGTAAATACTTTGTCACTTTTTTTTTTTTTAACATTAATTATCATAATCATCCTGGGTCCAATTTTTCCCTTGCCTTTGCACCAGGTGAGATTAATATCGTGTACAAAAGAAAAGCTGGAGGATATGGTGTTATCATACCTAAAGAAGACAGTAAAGCTGACAAATTAGAGCCCAGGGTGGTGGAAGTGGAACCAACTAGAGAACCCTCCTTGACAGACTAGATGTACCTAGCAAAGGAAGATCCTTTTTCAGAGATAATTTAACTAGCTATGTCTTCAAATCAAACGGCAATGATGTATTGGAGGACAAGGCATGCTTAGACAAACCTGAAATGTTTAAGATCAAATGAGGAAATTTTGAGATGTATGAACATGTTTATGATGGTAATTAGTTTTTGTAAGTCGAGATGCACCACATGATTTCCAACACAAATGGAGCCAGATATAACATGTAATTACTATGCAATCTGTAAATGATAATTAGCTCAGATGACTCTCTTTCTTTCTATTGTCTCTGTTTTATACCCTTCTTTTTGTCTAAACTTAAGAGGCTAAGACAATTTAAGTTACTGCTGTGCTCTCTTTTCTATACTTCCACAACTTCAAACTCATGTTTTTGTTAAAATTCCAGTTCTTTATCTTATTTGATTTGTTATGCTTGAAAAGTATATTTTCTGTGCCTTGATGGGTTGCTAAATGTAGGCTTTTAAGGAGCCATTGAACTGATGTCAAAATAATCTTAATGGATTACCCTTACCCATGTCAAGAGCATCAGAAGCAGTTTTGTTTGCTTGCATAATTTTAATGTTTAGAGACTGCAACCATTTTTATTTTATTCAGAGTCACTATGATAACTTTACAATTTTAATTGGACATGCTTGCCTATCCAGATCATTACCTTCTGATCAATCATAAGATTCTACAATCTCAGTTCTCACAGATAATGGACTTCTTACAGTATGCACCCCATCAGTCCAAGTCAAGCTTCCAAAAGAGTATCCTGTGGTCACTTTCTGACTAGAGGAAACCCTAACAGTGAAAGAGATTGTCTTAATCATAGAATTGAAGATCAATATATGAGGTTTTACTGCTATAGTTATGCCACGCGGAGGCTCAATAATGGCCACATATCTGGAATTAACCGCTCCAACATTTGTGACAGTTCTGGTAATAGTTGTTGAATTTCCTAGGGTTGGGATGGTTATAGAAGGGAGATTTACGTCCAAAATAGAGGGTTGTTTTATGGGGCAGAATGTGGGATGCTCAGTAAGCTGGGAAATGGAAGAATTGTTGTTGCCCATGGCACAGAGGTACTGAATATAATCTGCTGTCCCCATGTCATACACAAGACCAGGATCTGCAGCCCTATTTGAGTTGACAATTCCACCGCCATAATCGAATGGATCAGCAAGTTTCATTGGCTCTCCCTCTGCAAATACTGGTTCACCGGATGGATCGGTAGTCCATGCTGCAGATTATGATTATACCATATTAATTGATGCGTTTTAAACCATGCATGCATGTAAGGTGTAAGTAGCAACGAACATTGCAGTACTTGAAAGAAAGCACAATATAAGTACCTGTGGTTACAAGTGCTGATTTGATAGCGGCAGGGGACCAATCTGGGTGCAATGATTTGAGCAATGCAACAATGCCTGAGACATGAGGAGTTGCCATGGATGTTCCTGATCCAAACTTATATGCAATTTCTGGGTTATGAGGAGAAGCTGCTGCTAGTATATGGACACCCGGGGCAGCTACATCTGGCTGTCATTAGACCACATTGGAACACCAATGAGCCAGATACCAGTAATTTCTGACATCCCACATACAACTTTTCTTTATTAGCTTTGAATAATAAGGAAATACCTTCAGTATTGCTGGGCTGATGGAACTAGGCCCTCTAGATGAGAAGTATGCCACGTTGGTTGACACAGGTCTACCGAGATGTGTTTTGGAAGGCCTAATCCTGACAAGTGGATTCCTGCAACAATTATGTCATTTATGAATTTATCAACAAGAACAACCGTGGTGATGATTACATCTTTGATAGCATGGACAATGGTGATACCTGGTAGAGCGAAGGTAGTAGAGTATCTGGGTACCAATTTCATAGCTTACTTGAACACAAGGGAAGTTATCATCACATGAATGCAGGGACCTTCTGGGATTTATAGCAATAATTAGTCCCAAACAGCCAATATCTTTGACAGACCATGCAGCATCCTCTACTGCGTACTGATTAGAATTTGAAGTGAAGCAGAGCGCCACATTTCCGGCCAACCAAGTATCATTTGGTGTGAGAGATTCGCAGTAACTGTATAACAACTCCAGGTAACAGGAAAATAAAAACTGAAAATTGTTATTGACAAAGTCATAGTTGAACTAAGGTTTTCTTTAATAGATATACGCCACATACTCTCATGCAAAGAGTAGGCGCAATCACTTGCTAAAACTAGAGGGAATAATATAATGCGGACATGACAAGTGCATCATATACCCGATTAGATATTTGAGCTATACTACTACTTTATTAGACAGCCCATGTGAAGGGAATTTAGAGGGCCTGGTGAACACAATACATATAATGAAATGTAAAGACTTTAAAGCAGCACTATGTTCTCTGTAGGATATATGTACCGGGGGGATAGGAGTTCTGGCACCTCAGGGTAGACCAGATTGATGAACCCTGTATCCTTTCCTGTAAACATTGCTTGGCCCTACAATTAATAACCATTAATTGCAACAATGTAAAGAAACTGATGAGACGTGGATTTTTATTTTTCTTCCTTTTTTATGAAGTGCATGATCCGGTGTGGAGAATTACCATTGTAGTCCAGTTGTTACCAAGGGTGATGGGTGTAGGGAAAGACCTGTCTATAGTGCTTGCTGCAACAGTTATGATCCAAGGTGATGTGTTCTGTATCGTTTGAGCACTTGGGCCAGCATTTCCAGCTGCACACACAACAGTGATTCCCTTGGCCACAGCATGGAAGGCACCAATGGAGATCCCATTGTGTATCTCCACATCGGAAAAGGGAAGATCAGGGGCAATGGACAGTGATAGCACATCTACCCCATCATGTATAGCTTCATCAAAGGCTTTCAGAATGTCAGCACCTGCACATACTCCTCCTCCATACAGATTCCAGCATACTTTATACATAGCCAGCCTGGCCAGGGGTGCACCACCCCTTACAGTGCCAACACCTAGCCCATTGTAGCTCACATTGGCCACAAAGGATCCACATGCAATTGAAGATGTGGAGGTGCCATGTCCCGATGAATCTCTTGGGGACAAGGAGTCTTGATATTCAGTACTGTTGTATGGCTGTCCATACTCAGCTTGGAGTCCCTTGATGAAGTAACGAGCTCCAATAAGTTTTCTATTACAGGTCTTCCTTGCATTGAACAGCTCTCCTGACTCACAAATGCCCCTCCATCTAGAAGGAATTGGTCCTAGACCTTCATCTCGGAAAACTTGGGATTCTGGCCATATCCCTGCTGACCATCTATTGGGATTAGTTTGGTGAGAGACATGAATGCACACACTTGCACACAACACACGCGTGCACATGTTCACAGAGAGGAGAGGAACAGTACCTGTATCAATGAGACCAATGATAACGCCATTGCCCATTTTAGATTTATGCAGGACATTAGTTGTAGAATACGAAGACAGTTGAAGGTAGTCCCAACTTCTTGTGGTTTGTAACTTATGAAAGCGATTGGGTATGACTTGTAACACAGTAGGTAACTCTGCAACCAAACAAGAAATGTAGGACAACGCTTTAAATCTGTGGTAAGGAGCATATTTACAATAGTTGAAATTTGAAAAATGTTTGTGTCGAATATTGTCTTGAAATCATAGCTTTTATCTCTTAACTTCTTTTTGCCCTAGCACAGGTGTGGGATCCAGAGGTTGCAACCATGACTGATTCAAGGATTAATTGCCATGGATCAAGCAGGGAAAAAGTTTTTGTACTGAATGTAGAACTTTTTTTCTTACACGAACTTTGTGTGGCGAGGAGTTGTTCATCTCTTTTATTAAATGAGAAATTTCATTAAACACAATAAAAGAAATTACAAAAGCCGGCAGCTGAGCTGCAGACCAACAAAGCCACATCTACACAAACAAAACAAGGAGCTGAAAACAAGCTAACAGAATACACAAACAGAACCAACAGCTAACTACAACCCTCAAGACTCAAAGACAGAAAATGGAGTACACCGCTTTAGGCTTGAAATTTACAGTATGAAAGATTGCAGGACTATAAAATATTAATTCTAAAACCTTTAAATTTCACGACTTTTATGATTTATTTGTTATTGTTCAATCATTTAATGGCATTTGCTCTGGCTGCGGTGTGCTTAGCATGTAACTTATGTTGATGGCCTTGTTATTTTTCACTTTATGTTTCATGGTGCCATCTGCTTTCAAGTTCATTTCTCCACAATGTGATGATTGTAGCACCAATAAAGATGACTTGTATGAATGTAGAAATGTTCCGTAGTTCTAATTGAAGAAGTACCTGATATCGCTTGCGCTTGAGCCTTGGTCAGCTTGGCTGCAAAACCAGAGAAGCCATGTTTGTAGCTATAGACCATGGCTTGTGCAGATGCTTCTATGCTGCATAAGTACATATTGAACAATCAGTTCTGGCTCAAGCTATTTCTGAACTAAAGCCACCATCAACCTGAAACCTCAAGGAATTATGTTTCTCATGTTATACCTTCCAAGGACGCTAGTAAGCATTGTGTGATGGGTTTCTGCAAGGAGCTCTGGATCATCATGTTGCCGTGTTCCCATATAAACGATGTAAACCTGTTAACTCTCACTATATAGTTAGTTGCCAAGAATGGTTCAAGCTATGAGAAGGAAAGCAACAGCTATAGTATAGGCAAACAATAATAAAACTTATTACATTGCTTTTGGCTTCAGCAAGAGTGAGCACAGTATGTTCCTCATTTAGAAATGAGAGAAGACACAAGAAAACAAGTGAAAGAGTTTTGTTGCTGCTCATGCTACATGGAACTGAGTTCATTGTGCGTTTATGCATGCGTGCGCAAGTGTGAGTGTGTGAGAGAGAGAGATCACGGGGAGTGGGTTATCTTTTATATTGACAATGGAGGAAAAAAGATACTGATGATTCTCATGTTGCGTTGATTAAGCAAAAGCTACTTTATTAAGAATAAACCAAAAGACTAAACAAATACATTTCACATGAGAAAACCCGCTTATTACTGCTAAGATCCCTATTCTAGTAATTGTTTATATCTGATATGAGCTATGACTACCTCTAATGATAAGAAAATGGGTACATGATTCTAAGTGCTTACAATTTCACCAAGGGTCAAGATCATTCCTTGTAGTCATTTTTTCTCATAGGACTTCTTTCAAAGCACCGTTAATTATTGAACAACTTTGTGTACTACTATTCCAGATTTTATATTTTTAAAATCCTTTGTAGTCTTCTTTGTGGTCCTCTCAGGATTGTAAGGCTACTATTTGCCATATTTTTGTTGACGTCATAGAAATATTCTTGAAATTTCTTCCATGCTAGTGCTGCATAATCAGTTAGGAAGCACGAATACTTTATTTAGGGTGCCATACCACGTCGTATTTGTTGTACCTATGTCATATTGGTGTCGTAGTAGCCATTTTATGTTATAATTTTTCAAAAATTGCTCGTGTCACCGTATTGAACTTGTGTCCATGTTTCCTAGATAATCAGTGCAATTACTCAAAACGATTTGCCACTTCTTCCTTCTTTTCAAATGGGGAATTGTTCTGCTCCCACTTTAAGTGGATATGTTTCATAGACATAAAGGAAGTGAAGTGATACCTTGGACTACTTCAGAATAGTTGAATATGAGTTGTTAGTCCCTTTGGAAGCAACATAAAGGAATAAGAAAAAGAGCTCTAACGTAGAAAATTAAAAATTTGTAACAAGGTATTGAAAAATATAGTGGAGGCATACTCAGAACCAACTACAACAAAGGAACTGTTTTAGGCCTTAGACCAACTCTTTAAATTAGCTCCAGTGATCTAATCTCTAAAAGAAAATGAAAATTTATCCATTACTTCCAAGTGTACTTTTTTAATCTTGATAATATTCTTTAATTATATCAAACACTACTCGAATACACCTTGACCAAATTGATTCTTCAAAATATTTATTAAAAATATAAACCTGGGGACCAAATAAACTACATCCTTCGCCTGGTATTGTCTAGAACCATCTGTATCGGATCAATATGTTCCAAACTTTATTGCAAACAAAACCTCATTCTCGATTACTTTGCCTCGTTCTTCTTCCAAACCAATAGACAAATATTCTTATTGAAATATATTGAGTTGATTATTACAAAAAGAAAGTGAAAATAACCAAGCCAATTAGAGGCACCCAGGGGAAAACGATGCATCTATATAGACACAAAATAAACTGTTGAGGATGGGATGAAGACACCCAATTTGGCAAGGCACATCCTTCTCTGACAGCACTAGAAAAACTTTGACAAACCAAGACCTTTTAAAACTCAAAATGACTGACTCGTCTGGGCAACTTTCATTGCTCTTCCCCAAGTTAGATTTGTCCTAGAATCAGAAAAGAAAGAAATAAGCTGGATAGAGCAACTGTATGCAAGTACAATGTATATCGGCTGTCATTAATTGTTTCTTTTGCTGCTAGAGCTTCAGCATATGGGAGATGCTTAGAAACCCTTTCAGGCTTCAACCAACCACCACAGCACTGCCCCTTGCTTTTGCTAATTGCTATAATGATCACAGCAGCAATGGCTACATCACAGTTGACAGTTTTTAAGAAATTTTGGAATTTAGTTAAGAGCCATTAGGTTCTTTGTGTCAACAAAGCTGCTTGTAATTTGATCTTCAGTAGGCAAGAAAATCAATACGAGCACAGCTGCTGCCGACACAGTTGATATAAATGCTGATAAACAGGTATGGCCTTGTTTTATGAAAATAAGCTTCATTAATTGATTTCCAGATCAACCAACAAGTCAATAATACATTTGATTCGAATTTTGTCATAACATCATGTCCAAATCACCTTTCGCACTTTCTTCCCATTATCGGAAGTGACATTAACAAAATAAGTGATATTAAGGCCAAATGGCTGACAAGATTTAAGCATTGACTCCCACCATTCACCATCTACTTTTTGTGCTAAATGGACAAAAATAGTTAATACCAGACATCATAAGATCTCATATCATTAACAATCTAAACCAACTGGTCCATTGGTTTACATACAACTAATACAAGGCATCCAACTTCCATGACAGCACTGGATGTTAAAGAAACATCATAAGTGTATCTATTTAATAAAGGTGCACATGAGTGGGCTCTTTACAATGAACATTTGCCGACGGTCAGGTTGACGGTCCTGTTGTGGGGGGAAAAATTCCAAAGAGCCAAACTTTCAGAAATAAGAGCAGTATGCTCTATTCCACAAGTCAATACCATTGTAATAATTCAGGTTAATGGATGAAAATAAGACATTTTCAAATAATTTTTTATCCCTCCCACTAATGGTTGCTAGAAAGAAAGGAAACAAATAATTGAGAGACAGCAGAAAGAAGAAACCAGCTTCTTTCTTAACATAGCAATGATAAATATACAGTCAGTTTCAAATATAGATGTGAGCATAATAAATCTTATCCCAGAGCAGATTTCCTACTGCTCAAGCTTCATACCTTTCAGGGCTTCCATTGTTTGAAGAATCATCTCAATTTTCTGTACTCCCCAAGTTGCAATTGTCTGCACCAGCTAATACAGTAAAAAGGGAATTTGCATACATCACAAGTAGCTGACGAGAGAGTTTCAAGAAGTTATTCAATAAAGCCGTCAAAAGTGCCTCAATTAAGGAAAGGAACATATTACTATCCAACTTATCTAACCTTCATCGCAAGTTATATTCTCGACCGCATGTAGCAATTTTTTCTCTTTCTTTTTCGTCGAGAATCTCTTAGTTGAAACAGTTAACAGCTTATTGATTGACATTCCTTCTCCAGTAATCTTCTTCTTTGCCTCATACCTAACCTTAATTCTCTCATCAAGCTTGTAACCAAGGAACGCCGGAAAAGCCAACAATTCTCCAACTTCACGACCCATGTCCTCTATCAAGTACTCCATCTTCTCCTCCAAAGAACTATGATTGTATTGCAGTATCTGTGGGTGCTTCGTGCTCATGGAAACAATGTCACTGTAAGACAACCCATAACTCAAGAATAGCCAAATTACCTTTCGCAAATTCTCACAGCTTGTTCTGGTCACAGATCCCATTGCCATTGCCATGTCCCTTGTCCTATATTTATACCCAATCTTCACCAAAAACACTAGTTTATAATTGAGGTTATCAAATGAAAGGCCTAGAAACAAGGGAGCTTTGATCAAGAACTTGAAAATATCGTTGGAATCCAACCCACATTGCTTGAGAAACTCTATCCTGGGACGCAATTTCCGCTCTTTGCTAGCACTAACCACACTTGGGAACACAAGAAAAATCTTGAAAATTTGCTGATTATTTAGGCCAGCAAACGACCTCAAGAACTCTACATGGCCCTCCAAATGCTCCACACTGTAACTTAAAATCATTGGGAGCCTACGCACCACATTCCCTGTGGCATCCTTATCTCCCCCACTAAGATCCAAAAGGAACCCGATTCTAGGTATCAACTGACTTTCCAAATTATAATTAAGAATTTCCGGACGCCTTACAATCAAATCAATACCACCATATGGGCTAAAAAAAGTAATGGTCCTATCAATCTCTTCAATTGGCCTAAGACACACTGCTTTAGCTAACTTGACGTGGTTGAGCACATAACCAATCTTTTCACTCGGAACTCCACGATCAAGAAGCAATTTAACCTTTTGATCAAAAGCCACCAAGAATCTAGGATCTGCGGCAGTCAAAAGGTGCTTGAGCTGCATAGGCTCAATCTTATTTTCCAATTCATCACGCACAAAACATATAAATGGATCAATTTCCTCAGCTGTTAACACACTAGGACATTTGATAATCAAGTAACTCAGTGTAAGGCTATCAATTCTAAGTGATTGCAAAGAACGAACCCGAGCACGTATTGAATCCAAAGATGTCAATGCAAGAGTTGGGTTTTTGTCCAAGACTAATTCAGTTTCTTTATCTTCAAGTCCAAGCTCTCTGAAGAATGGAAAGAGATTCCCTGAAACAAAAAACATATCAAATAAAACATATCCCTATAATGGAACATGACAATGTGAATATTTGGAAAGACTACATTAGACTACATTGTGTTTGAGAAATTGACTCTGAGAGTCACTCACCTATATCAGTGTGAAGATTGGTGGGGGAATTGATGCAACTGCAATGGATTGAGATATGTTTAGTGGGTCGAAGACCCAGTTGGGGAAATAGCGGTTTGAGCTCGTTTCTTGAGGCTTTACTGAACTTCAAGAACCATTCATGGGGATGGAAAGTTGAAACTGAAGAGAGTGAAAAGTGAACAGTTGTGAGAGGGATTGGAGGGTGTAGAAGAAGAGTAACAGAAGAAGAAGAAGAAGAAGATGGAGAAGAAAGGATTGGGTTTGTGAACAAAGTGAGCAATGCAACCATTTGTACTCAACAACCAGCAAGTGAGTTTAGCGCTTAGTAGAGTGTTGCAGCAAGACGCGGGTGTTCAACTTTCAACTGCGAAGTTAAATTATGTGAAATTTGTGGACTACGAGGAGAGAAATGGGATTTCCTCTAGCGAATGTTTTTTTTTTCTTTTTTTGATGGGAGCTCTAGCGAATGTTTTTTGTTTGGGCCAATTTTACGTTTTTTAGATTCTTTGGTCCATCCTATGTATGTATACCTTCAAGGCCTTGCAATTTGGAAACTAAAAGGTTTTAGCCCAAGCCCATTAAGGGAACTTCATAAATGATTTTTTTACCCAAGTTTTTCTTAAATCAAAATTATTTCAAGAAACTAAGGGTTTTTTTTTTTCATTTATAATGGATATTCACTTTTCTATCTCTTAAAGTTTATAATTCAACTAAAGCTTGATTGATCACAATCTCAAATATCCGGTATTGTTAAGGAGAAATATCGTTGATAGTTTCTTTTGATTTGCATTAATTGAGTGAGCTTGTTAGACAATCATGACCATAATCAACAAGTTGTTCCCCCTAAAAGGATACCTGAAATTTGGAACATAGAAACTATATTTGTAGAAAAGAAACATATCAAGTCGAGATTTTCATCATAATCAAAGTGATTCTCTCAGTTTTACCCATTATGGCGGCATCAATTCGCCGGTACACTTCCATTCGGGCAATACCGGCCGGTACCGGGCGTACCGGCCGGTACAGAAAAAAGCTTTCTTTTTTTTTTTTTTTTTTTTTAGTTTTGTAATTTTTGAATTTTTGTAAAGGTATAATGGTAACTTATTTACATTAACTTCTTAGTGTTATTTGTTTTCTTAGTATGCAATGAACAATTAAGCTTTCTATTTTTTATATTGTGTTTTTTTTTTTCTTTTATTTGATACTAAAATCTAAAACTATGAATAATTTGTTCTGAATTGAGGTAATGTTTTATAATAAACTTTTATATTTACTATAATATAAGTGAAATATTATATGTTTATAAACATAGTTCTAAAGATTTTGGTGTGTGTGTGTATGTGTATATATATATATATATATATATATATATATAAAATAGCGGTAAATCCGAAACGGTACACCGGTATTGACCGGTATCCGAAATATATCGTACCGGTGGCCAAACCGGTACAGCCTCCGGTACGGTATTGACTTCCTTGTTTTTAACCATGACCTATGACAACCTAACTCATATAATTCAAATTCGCTTTACCAGAACAACATATGAAATCATTTTTAGCACTAAATACTCCTTAAAGGAGATTACTAACTTAAACATCAAAGTATTATACTAGTACCACATTGGTGTCATCTAAGTAATCTAAGTAATTTATGTTCTTTTCAAGTGTCCAAAGGTATTCTTTTGAGTTCATCGTCACCAAATTAGTTGTGTAATCACTGATTCATCATTCGGTATAAATTGAGAAACTTTGATATATTTCCCTAAGTTTAAATGATTGTTATATAAGAGGGCCTAATGTTACATGCTTAAAGTGACCTAGTTAGACTCGATAATGGCATTTGAAGGTGGAAACCCCATTTGCAAGTCACAATGGAATAAAACATGACCGGATCATGGGTCTCTTATCCTTTCTTTGAAGTAGAAACAACTAGAGTGAACCAAGCTAGGACAAGGAGGAGCAAAGGCATATTGCCATCTCTAATGGGGTGATATCAGCACTTATGAGAGAGAGAGAGAGAGAGAGAGAGAGAGAGATTTTGGGAATGATAATAAGATATGTATAAATATAAAAAAAATTATATACATTCAGGATGATATGGGCAGGATAGGGAAAATCTATCCTTGTTCCATCCCCTCTTCATTACAAAAAAATCTGATGCAAAACGAGACTAATATGGCCAGAATGAAGGTATTTGGTCTTTCATATTTAGGATGATTCAAAATAATTTAGTTATATATGAAAGATAATTATATAAATGTGCAAAAATAACTAGTTGGCTGTCAAGTGTGTGGCATACTGCCATGCATCGTTCTTCTATAAACTATTGTAAACAGCATAGTGGAGGGAAAAAGGTGTGGTTAATTCAATCATGAAACAAAATGAGTTTAATTAATACATGGAAGCTGAGTGGGTGTGATTAGAATAGGATAAAAGTCGGATTGTCCATACATTTTACCCTTTAGTCTAAAATCAAATTCCAGATCAGGAGTTACACATCAAATATCCTCACAGAAACTAAAAATGAAATCGTCACTCCATTTTGAATGAAACAATAAATATTCACACAACGTTGATTGGTTCCTGACAATTGTAAGAATCGCAGAAGCTTGAAGTCCAGCTTTGAGTTGACCCCAACTTCTTCCATACAAAAAACATGGTTGTAAATAGAACCAAACGCTAATAGAAGAGCACTAGTGCTATTACAGGGAGAAACATCAAGTAGGAGGTTCTATCACAGACCATTAGCCCTATCCAATTCAGAACTTTTAAGTAGAAGTTCCATCAGGCTTGACTTATCTTTGAGTGTCCTTGTGGCATTTGCTGTTAACTTTTTCTCCATTTTTCTTGCCAGTAGGGAGACCTTTGATAAGGATAACTGATGAGCCTCCTTTTCTTGATTTTCCGCATGATCTGGGAAAAGGCAACCTGCTAGACAATCATAATACTATGTATTTTCAGTTGGCATACAGGCAGTGATGCAAATTGAGATAAAAACAACATTAGAAACCTTATGCAGCTAGTAAATGCACTTGCCTCTTTTTAGGGACTTGGTTAAGATCGTTAGTTCTTTCTTTATAAACTTCTTCTCGCACATCATTCTGAGGATTCTGTCCCTGCAAAACATGGTAGAGGCAAATATACAATTCTTAGTTCCATACAATCAGGATTTCTCTCCAGGTAGAACCATCTACAGCTCATAGAATTCTACATCCTCAAAAGGAAGAGACTAGAGTTTTCAACAACAAAAAAATCAGGAGAGTTCAAACTTTTAAGTTATTCACTGCATAAGGTAAAATCACGGGAGTAAGCCCCTTCATATAGTCATGCATGATGCTGCCATTTGTAGCTTTATAACCAGATAGGCACTAACTAAATTGGGACGAAAACTAACTCTATGCAACTGAGGGAGAAAAAAAAAATTAACACATTCACTTGATTGCTTATTACTAGTTAATTAAGTCAAACAACTTCAGAAATATAAAGAGGCCTGACAGAGAGCTTATTCCTCAACAGTTACGAGGAAAGGGGGGAAAGGATAATAGCTTCAACTGACAACAACAAAAAAATCCTTCATGAAAATTATGGCTTTTTAATAGTGGATGAATAGAAACAAATGGAATGCAGTCCTTACAACACACAGGATAATCATTACTAATTAGAGAAAAAAATACCACTCAAAATTTATTTCACCATTGTAATTTTGTCAATAGATAATGTATTTAACAATGAAACGTAGTTATAGACAATTTCAAGTAAGCATTTTGAAACACAGAAAGTCAAATAGTACGTCAAAAACCAGAAAACTTTATGCAACATTCAAAATGAGGACTCAAGAATCAGTAAAGACCTCATGCTCGATATGATAGATCAAGGCTGTCTAAAGGCAGAAGGATGAATGTCAGCAGCATTTAATCCAGTCTTTGAGTTAAACAATTGAAGTTTCAGCAACTATTTAAATTCATTTGCACCTATTAATTTTTCCAACATATGTAATTACATGAAAGATCAGAAAATTTTTATTATCAAATAGGAGAATATCTAACTTTTAGTTTCTAGGCCTCCTGGAATAAACAACCTAAATAAGATCCAACATTAACATTTATATATCACCAACAGGAACATGGGGAAAATCCAAATCAATCCTACACATTGTTGCAATCAAATACCTCTTCTGTGTTCAATATGTCATAATAATTTAATATGAAACTATAAACACTTGATAAGTCCCAAAGTAAGAAAAAAATAAAGTTGCTATAAAAATGATAAGGTACCACAACAATAAAAAGAACATGAATTTGCCAGATGTGTCTTAATTACATTGAGAGCAACAACACAAGGTAAGAAAAAAGACTACTTCTGGATTAGGTTTATCTTGGAAAACAATTCAATTAATAGTATTTTATTAACCAGAATGCTGTTGCAGCCTCTTAAAATTCACAAACACATCAACCAGAGAAAAAAAAATTTATATATATATTTATATATATCTGTTAGGAACATTGTTTATTACATATAAAAAAATGGCACAAATAATCTGCTAAGAAATTGTTTATTACGTTCAAACACTAATCAAATAATTAGCAACATTCACATCATCACTCAGAAAGTGCAAAGCAATTTGCAGCTTATATTTTATGACACTATCAAAAGCCATAAATAACGTAATTTAAGCATTTCAAGGCAGAGGATCTGGGCAGTAGGCATAGATGCTTGGCCATACTCTCAACAATACTTATGCTATATGCTCCCTCTCATATTCTAAAAAATGGCCCAATAACTTCATCATTTAAGAGTGACATCATGTTAGATAGCAAACCAATCATCTTTATTCTGATGCTTGCTGATGACATTCCAACAAGCATATGCATGATGAACTTGTCAAAACTCCAATTCACATTTGTCAAGCACTTCACAAACCTTGTCTCCGTCAATGTTGAATGAAAAACTATCCATAAAATACAAACAATTAAAGAAGAAAAAATATATGATGACAGTTTTTCAATTAGATAGAAAAATGCTCCAAGCAAAATACACCAATAGTCACTAATCTAAGATTGGGGAGGAAACTTATAGTTCAATATAATTTTCAAGTCCAACCACACTAAAATCATTAAAATGTTCACATGAAATCTAGATATACCAATGGAATGTAAAATATGAGAAACGGAATCGCTCACGCTTAAGTCCTTGTTTCAAAACAGACACCAAAATCACGACACATGCCAATACAAGCTAAAAAGAAGGTAACTAAGAGTTCAACCTCCAGCTGTAAATGACTGAGACCAATCACATAGAAATTTAAAGCATTATAGATGCATCATGCATATGAAATACTCAATTCCAGAAAGCATTCATCTCACAAATCCAAACGAGAAGATGATGAAATGTGCTTTAACCATTACCAAAGCCATCCCTCCCCAACTCTGGATCGTGTAGTTTCAAAACAAAACATTTCACCCAATCATCATGAGACTCATCCTCACATAAATTGTAAGACAAGACGCCATCAAAACTAACATACTAAACATACAATAACAAAAACCGAAGCCCAAATTATCAGATTACTACAGAAACCACAACAACATATTCACCAAAACAGAATGCCATTGCAATATGATTTTAATTTGCACACATGAATACTATGACATCCAAGGCACAAGCAAGCAATCAACTCATACATACAAACACACCAACATCCTAAACTACAAAAACCACAAGAATTCAATCAAACATAACTCCCCAAGTGCAAGCAAATACATACACATACAATCAAATCAAAAATCTTACTTCCTTGGAACCTGCTATAGACTCCGAACCCGAAACTTTCATTTTCTTCAAAACCCCACCAGTATTTTCATATTCATCATCATCAGGATCATCATTATCATCATCATTATCATCGTCATCATCACACCCACCATTCATTCTCTTCCTCTTCCTTCCAAAGCTCCTAACTTTCCATACATTCTTTCTCCTATACACAACCTTCTCACTCTTCCACGCCCCAACAAAACTAGTATCAATCACCGTCACTTCACTTCTCGAATACCCCACTAACTCTCTCTTCTCCTTCTTCTTATTATTCTTCAACTTCATCATCTTCTTCTCCTCCTCCTCTTCTTCTTCTTCCTCCACATTATTTTCTTTCACTTCCTTCAAACTATTATTCGAATCAAACGACGCTGTTGCTGGGGTAGTCACGTATTGGGGACTAGTGTTGTTGTTGTTGTTGGTGTTGGTGTTGGTGGTTGAGGTTAGGAATTTGGGGTTTGTTTGTTTCCTGGGAAACTTTTTCCTGGAAAGTTTGGAGCTTTGGATGTGATCGTCACCATCAACACCGTCCATGAAGAAGAGCTCCGACAAGACATTGCTCATTAGACTGTACATTTGTTTGTGTTGTTGTTGTTGTTGTTGCTGTTGTTGATGATGAGTACTGTTTCGGTGGAATCGTTGTTGGTCGGACTGAGTGGAGCCAGAGTCGGAGCGAGTGGAGTCGGTAGGATTCGGGTTCGGGTTTGGGTTTGGATTATGGTTGAGGAGGAAGTGGTCTAGGTTGTTTTGATCATCGTCGGAGGTTGTCGGGAAACCTTTGTTGGACCGGAGACGGTCGAGCCAGCTGGAGCCGGACTTGCCGGGTGGGACCGAGCAGAGCATTATTATTGTTGTTGTTGTTGTTGTTATTGTAAGAGTGACACGTGGAGAGAGGTGAGTGGTGGGAATTGGAAGGGTTGTGTGTAAACCCGAAGAGAGTGTTGAGAGAGAGAGAGAGAGAGAGAGAGAGAGAGGTCTGAGATAGGGTTTTGGTGTTTGAAGTTGGAACTTTGAAGTAGTTGAAACTCCGATTGCAGATGAAAGAAAGAAGCTTGAGGAGACTCGAGAGAGTGGGCACACCTGCTTTACCTCCACGTGGCATAGTTTAATTTCATTAGAGGAAAACAACTGTTGGTCTGTCGGAAGGAAAGACAAAGTCTTTTTTCTTTTTCTTTTTTTTGGGCTGAAAATAAAAATGTTACCACTTACCGGCAGCTAAACTAAGAGCATTCTCATTAGGCTCTTTATAAACTGGTTTGATGCTAAAAATTTGGCTAAAAACCCTCCAAAAACCCTATGCATTAAACTCCTCAAACTAACTTGACAAGGAACAATCACGCGTTATTTGTGGCGAGATGCTACTCCTAGCCAATGATAAAGAAAATGATTTTTTATTCCCCTTTCTCTCTACATTGTGTGCTACCATCATCAAACCACCCAAAGACCTAAGCACCACTATTCGAACCAACATCAAAATGCCATCATCAATAACCCAAATCTGAAACCCAATATCAAACCTATCAAAAACAATAAACCATTAAACGCATTAGATTCGAAAAAGATTCTTCGAGTTGAAGAAACCCATCAAAAACCTACTTCGAAAACCCCCATCAACAACCCATATGTGATTTACTAAGTTAAAGAAGACTCATTTGTTAGGCAAAAATCTAATTCACAATTCCAAATCAAGCTAAGCAACAGCACCAAGAGGCAAAGGCCGAGTGATGATTCCAATGATGGTAGCGAGGAAGATCGCTAGTGGATTTTGCTGGGTTTAATTTGGCTAGGCTAGGTTGTGCCGGATGGTTGTGGGTTTTGGTATTAAAGTGTGAATAGAAAATAAAAATAATAATATTTAAATGAAAGAGTGATATAGTATTGAGGCTAATGTACATGTATAAAAAAAAATGATAGTTGAACTCTAAAAAAAAAATATGGAGTTTTTTGGATTAGTTTAGCTAAATATTTAAGGAGTCTGGTATGAATACTCTATACTACAATATTTGCCGCAACTATCCACATGTCTAATTGTAAGTTGTGGGATAAAAAGTTATGGGTTTATGTGAAGGCGATATACAACCAGTTACGGTCTACTACATTGTGGCAAAAGTTATGACTTAGTTTGTGGTACTAGAAGTCTAGAATTACTCCTGAAATAAACAAGCCCCTCAAATTTTTTTTTTTTAAAGATATGATAGAATTTCTAGATTTGCTCCATGTTTTTTGTTATATTTGTTATCAAGTCAAGATGCCAATTGATTTTTTGTTTAGAGGGTTTGAATCTCATATCTTTTATTTTACGATAACAAACAACTTTACCAATTAATTTAACTAAAACCTACACTTCTCACTTCTTTTTAACCTAATGAATAACATAACACACATAACAACTGTGAGGTGCCGAAGACCCAAGAACCTGAGGACCCAAGGAAGGGAAGCTCGAGACGTAGTAAGCAAGGGAGAATAAAGGAATAAGGAAACTTACCCGAGGATACCCGAAGATGAAGTAGCATGGGCTTTGATGACATAGGGGACGCATTGCGAATAGCTGAATATGGCAGGATAACTTAGAAGGTTGCATTAAATGTCCGGCACCAACCTTTCTGGCCGCATTAATTAGAAAGTATCAACTTTGTCCGTTGCATTAATGTAGACGTGACATGAACAGTGCGGAACGCAAAGTTAGGACTTAGCTCCATTACCGACGGACAGGTTTCGGGGGAAGAAGCTTAATAGATTACAAGGTGTAGGGCTGAGATGATAGGAGCCAAGAATATAAATAGGAACCAGAAGATACAGATAGGTGACTTTTGTTGTTGAACCCTCTCTACCAAATATATTGTATTCGGATCTTTAGTCCAGGAGCTAGCAGAGATATTCAAAGCTGGTTTATGATTTTTTGGTCCTTACAACAACCTTTTTTCTTCTTTAAAAAAAAATTATTTATAATAACACACACACAACAATTATAATTAGTTACAATCTTCTCTTTTTTCCCGTAATGATAACTAGTATCACACACTTCACCACAGCTATCTTATGTTATATACTGAGTGGTGGAAATATGGTAGATCTATGTTATAGTGACAGACAATTAATTACAATCTGTCACATAGAACAGTTGCGACAAAATGTATATAAAAACATGTGGTACTGATTCGCCCACAATCAAAATTCACTTATCTAGACATCAAACTTTTTTTTACTTAAGTTTAAGATTAAATTTATTTTTTACTTTTGCAACAACCCTTGAAATTTATGAGGATTGATTTGGAAAAGTATGCAAATAACTTATTATTTGGTATGCATTTGGGAATTGTTGAAAAAAGTTTTGTTTTTTTTTTTGCTTTTTTCCTTTTGTCTCTTTTTTTTTTTTCAAATGATATAGCTTTAAGCTTTTTTGGAATAAACTAACTTTTAGATTTTTGCAACAAATTTAACATAAAAATTACCAAAAACTCTATATTTTGACAAATAATATGCAAATAAATTACCAAAAAAAGAAATTTTCAAACAAACATGCAAGAAATTAATGATCATACGTCCATTTGAGTTTTAGAAAACCTTTAAGGATAAGATCACATATCGACACCAATGTGGTGCTTACCAAAATTTTTTGATAGTTTTTTTTAGAGAGTTTCAATCTATGGCGTCCACTCTTGATAATAACTCTTTTACCATCAAACTAAGACACCAATAGGTTTTTGGTGTAAGCAATGATTGAGTCCAAATCTCTTATTCAACCATCAAAGACTTTATTAGTTGAACTAACTAGAACCTACAACTTTTTGGATAGTTAAGTTACTAATAATAATAATAATATATGCAATAGACATGATGATCCTGGGAATTTTTTCATACCTTGGCATGGACAGTATATGATAGTTATATAATACTTTGGCCGTTACTCATGACCTTTACCATACTCCACAATTTAGGTCATAGAGCATGTACTAGTGAAGGTTTATGGTGGATATTTCGAGTTGTGCATCATCCATCATTAATGGGGCATGACGACTTTCACACACTGATAAACTCACTTTCCTAAATGGGTTATGCTTTTTATGGGGATAAAAGGATTGAATTTGAGTATTGAGCTGTGGGCCACACCCGAGAATGTCAAGGAACCTGAGGATAATCAAACAACACGGTAAGCATACGGGACCACAAGTCAAGGACAAGGATAAATAGCGACAAACTAGTGATATATCCCAAGGAGCCAAACCTCCTCGGTATACATTGTGAAGGGGTGGAGTCTGGTCGCTTAGAGAATACTGTACAAAAGGTAACCATGCTTCTAAGGATAAACTTCAAAGAAAGAAGCCAACAGTAAGCTGAGAAATATTTGAGAAGAAGGCTGTCACCACCACATTAAATGTTCTGGGGGGAAATGTCTATACACCCCCTAAACTTTCAACCACTAGCCAAAAGACCCCCTCAACTTTTATAAAGACCAATTTACTCCTTAAACTATTTATACCTGTCAAATTAATACATCTGTTAGTTTGGTGTTAAAAAACTAACGTTCAAATCACGTGAGAAGCACACACAAATTACAAAGGTGAATCAACTTAGTTCTTTTTGCTTGTTACAAGAACTGAAGAAAAAAATGCAAACCGACTCGTCGTCGAGCACCGTCACCGTGAACACCATGTCCGCCTCGCCGTTCAAGTCGTAATTATTCCATCCAAACGATGTTGTTTACAACTCTCTCTACAGCTCTCCTCCAACCTACTCGTCCGACTCGCTGAATTCGGACTCAATCTCCAACTCGAACTCAAACTCCGACTCCAACCGCCTATACCACTCTCGGACCGTACAGGAGCACCAGGAGATCGTGAACCGGAATTTGATGTACCTTACTCGCCTCCGCGAGGCCACTAGAGAAGTGGAGGCTCTCCGTCAAGAGAACAGCCACCTCAACGTCGTCAACCGCGAGCTTAACAAGCAACTCAGCCTCCTCATCCACACTTTGCTCCTCTCCTCCACCACCTCCAACGACTTCACTACTACGGCATCGTTCTGTGCTCTCGACTCCGCGTTTCGAAGGTTGAGAGTTAGAGGAGTTGGAGTTGGAGAAGGAGGAATGAACGAAGGAAGCAATCACGATCACGATCGAATCCCCTGGGATGACGTGGCGACGGTGCCAGATCTGATTGAGAGTCCGACGAGCGTGATCGAAAGCAGAAGGCTCCAGAACGCTGATGTGAAGCGCTTCTCATTACAGAAGAGTATCTCCGTCAGGTCCAATCATTTTCCTCTCTCTGAACCTAGCTTTCTCTTTCCCTCCCAACTAAGTTGATTCACCTTTGTAATTTTTGTGTGCTTCTCACATGATTTAAACGTTAGCTTTTTAACACCAAACTAACAGATGTATTTGATGATGCAAAGAAGATCAGTAGGCTGGATGCTTCAGACTTGAAAGGACCACTTACTCTCTCTGTGGCCTGAAAAAAAAAGAAAAGCGAATCAAAGGTGACCGGGGCTGCCGGCCAAAAACCCTCCGATGGCAAAGTGAGTTTTTCTCTCTATATTTTTGGAGTTCCAACTTTTTTTGAGTAAAATTCACATACCTTTGCCTTGTCTGAATCAGTCTTTATATAGTGCCTTCATAGACAGTTATCGAAATTGGAACCTCCCCTGAATTCAAGGAGGCGCAAGGGTCAAATGTAACTCCCATAACCATTTAGGAGTTATTGCTTCTATTTCACAACGGATACCTGACAGTTATGCGTGGGATAAGGAATTATCACATTATATTCGGAGATTTTCCTAAGTATGATACTTTCGTCCTGGAATTCCTTAGTTGAGTATACTTTGGCACTTGCGCAGGGGCTGTCTCGTCTGACAGATAAACTCCTTCAAGACGAGGTTGTCCGCGCTTTGGACGAGCGCCTATTCTCTGGTGGTCCTTATCTCATCCAGATCTCTTCTTGCTTGGACGAGGTAGTTGCAGGTAGGTTCCAAAGGGTGTTTACAATTCCAACCGGGTTACGGACGACCTTTATGGACGACTTGGAGATAGGCAAAATCAGTACCCTATCAGTATTAATTTGGCAAGTGTAAATAATTTAAGGAGTAAATTGGTCATTATAAAAGTTGAGGGGGTCTTTTGGCCAGTGGTTGAACATTTAAGGGGTGTATGGGCATTTTTCCCAATGTTCTGCAACAACTCTTC
Organism: Castanea sativa; assembly: GCF_040712315.1. Lineage (NCBI taxonomy): Eukaryota > Viridiplantae > Streptophyta > Magnoliopsida > Fagales > Fagaceae > Castanea > Castanea sativa. The sequence goes on from NC_134024.1 coordinate 6,318,706, forward strand.
AGGCCACATTTATGTGGAAATGACTCCAAAACAAGGATATTTAGTCTTACAGCTACCTCCAAAGCTTCTGGGAGGGTTTTGATGGGACAAGCATCTAAGAGAGGATCTACATAATCAACAAGTGGAAGGCTAGAATGAAAGGAAAAAAAGAAGAAGACTATATAAGGGGAGGCCTCCATGAAAGAGGGGGGCATTGAATCGAAGAGAGAGAGAGAGAGGCCTCCATGAAAGAGGGGGGCATTGAATCGGAGAGAGAGAGAGAGAGAGAGAGAGAGAGAGAGAGAGAGAAGAACTTTGTGTGTTGAGAAAAAGTTAGATCATATATAAGAACATATCTTCCTCGGATTCGACCGAGGAACATTTTTCTCTTCAAAATATTCATCTCAATTATTCTAACTCTAATCCAATCTACTGTGGCTTAGACTCGATTTATCAAGTATTTACCTGAAAAATCCACTCTCTTACAAATCTATTATTGTGGGCTTATTGGGCCATCATTCATATTTTTTGGGCTGAGGGATAATTCTAGTCCTTACACTTTTCTTATCCATCCTAACTTTGGATGAGAGATTTCTAGATTGGGATGGCACTTTTTCTTTTTTTGGCTAAAAGATTTGGAGGACACTTATTGGATGATTTGAATCCTATTATCATTAATTATTCTAGTTTATGGAAATTAATAATCTATATATATAAAAGTGAAAAATAAATTATCAAGGACATCCAAATCTATGGATCTTGCACCATTTAATAGTGAACTAATGGCTAAGATTGAAAATTACAAATTCACATTTAATCTCAGCAATTAAGTAAGAAAAAATTTAACCTTTCAATTTTTTTTTCTGACTTTTTCACCTTTCTAGCTTTTACACATCTCATAAACTAATAATTGCAAGGCATCTAAATCCAAATCTATATATCCAAGGTTGCACCACATTCAATTTCTCTCAATGGTGGAGAGTTTATAAAAACAATTAGAAAAATGTTAGGACCAAATACAATTACAAATTTTTTGTCACAACTCACCATGTGACGAGTTGTGAGTAGTAGAGATGTGATGGTGGGTCTATTTGGATCAATAACTTATCACGTGACAAGTTGTGGCAAAAATTGTGTAATTTTATTTGATCCTAGCATTGTTAAAAGTTGGCAAATTGTGGCAAAAATTATGTAACTTTATCTGATCTTAACATTGCTGAAAGTTAGCAAATTGTGGCAAAAATTGTGTAACTTTATCTGTTCTTAATTGTGGCAAAAATTGTGTGACTTTATGTGGTCCTCACATTGCTGAAAGTTGGCATATTGTGACAAAAACTGTGTAACCTTATTGTTATTGGCCAATTGTGTCAAAAATTGTGTAACTTTATCTAGTCCTAACTTTTGTGTGATTTTATCTAATCCTTATCCGAAATAACAACCTTCAACCATCTTTTACTCCCTTGTACAGTTGTTGTACTGATGTAAATACAAAGACACCATACGCCCAAGGATTTCCCCAACGTTACAAACAAGAGACCAAAACCCCCCACAAAACCACAAAGCCCATGCACCTTTGCTTGCTATTCACACAAGAGCCAAACCAAGAAATTATTTATTGACTTTAATTTGTCCCAATGTTTCTGTCTGCTCAATCTCTCTCGTGTCTTTCTCTCCTTTGTTCTGCACAATTCAACTATTATTTGGCCTTTGATTCCTCTTCACATTTATTTGGTTGCCTCAAAACCTCAAAAACTTCTGCTCCACCAATTTCAACGTCAATCTTAATGGCGTTGTAAGTTTCTCTAAGCCATTAAACGACATATATAGCTTGATGAATAATAGACTAGCCTACCCTTTTTCTTTTCAAACCCTCTTCCCACCTCTCATGTCTCAATCAATACCCAAATCGAAAGTACACAAACTTTATCCTATCTTCTGGTTTTTCACCAAATATTTGTGATTGTTTTTTCCTGGGTTTGACTTCTTTTTTGCTTTTTCAAAAAAAAAAAAAAAACTTCCATATCCTTGCTCTCCTTCAATTTTTTTCACACTTAATATTATCAAAATTTGAACTTTTGTAACTTCTAATTATTTTCCATTATTATCTGGGTTTTGTTTACTTCTTCTTCTCTTTGTTCTAAATGTTTTATGGCTTTAATTGAGGTTTTGGTATTTCTGGTTCCAATATGTGTAGCCTTTGTTTTTGGAATATTCATTGGATGGGTTTGGAAACCCAGATGGGCAATCATGGGGAGTGACAAACTGAGCTATTCTGTGTCAAAAGCCTTTGAATTATCGTTTCCTTCATCACCCTTAGCCTCGGTTATGTCTCCATTAAATGGGTTGAGGTCAAAAGGCAGTGAAGCTTGGACCTTGAATACTGGGGAGGATAAGACACAATCTTCTGCACCACCTAATGAATATGAAGATTGCAGGTACTTGAGATTTATTGGCTTCTCTCTATTCTCTCTTTCTTTTTTTTCTTTTTTTTGGTATTATTCTATTACTATTTGATTTGTGAATTTGCTACTTTTTGTTCAGGTTCTTATTTGAGCATATTAAATATTTGTCATTATATGTAATTTATCATGAACATAGGATCTCTAATGTCATATTAATTAATGATAGTGAGTAATTCAATTTGTTCTTTTATCATGAAATCCTAAGACTATTTTTCTACCAAGAATTATTGTGAGGACTCCTATAATTCAAATGGCCTAACTGAAGATAACACGTTTATATTTGCATTTTTCTGTGCAAATGATTATGGGGGGGCATTTACTCTCCAAGGGATGCCCAATTTCTCAATCGTATAATTCTATTTATACAATCATGTTTGGTTGTGTGTGTGTGTGTGTGTGTGAGAGAGAGAGAGAGAGAGAGAGAGAGAGAGATTACAATTTGAATTTAAGGCGCATTTTGGCATCCTTGGAGATTAAATGCCTCCATTACCTTCCTACCTAAACATTATTTGAATCAGATATCTTAAAGTCTCACTGGTTGATTCTTCTTGTTTAGTATGTTGCAGCCCAATGAACAAAAACCTAATTTAGTGAACAAGGAGGATTTAGAACATTTATGCCAGCTTGTAGAGATGAAAGATGGAGGTCCTCCTTGGAAACAAATGATGGATCGTTCTGCGCCAAATATGAGCTACAAAGCATGGCAAAGAGATCCGAAGGTAAGTTATCTTTTGTTTTGGTTGAAGAATTTCTTCAAACCTATAAAGTGGTCATTTGAACGATCAATTGAACTGTAATGTTAGGTCTTGTGCTAGAGCTACATCAGATTGCATTCAAATTAACTCTTTTCTTCCATAGAAATCTTTAATTATGTCAATAAAACCGTATGTGTGATAGTTTTTGTCTCTTTTGGATTGTTAGCACGGTCCTCCACAATATCGTAGCAGCACTATCTTTGAGGATGCCACGCCAGAGTTAGTTAGGGACTTTTTCTGGGATGATGAGTTCCGATCAAATTGGGATGACATGCTTGCATCTTCTACAACTATAGAAGAGTGTCCCACCACAGGAACCATGATTGTGCAATGGATACGGAAGGTGAGACTTCCCTAATCATTTTGACCCATCAATTTTCTTTATTTTTTTACTGATAGATTACCTTAGTCACATGCGCTTATCTTTGTCAATGCTTTGTGGCACAGTTTCCCTTTTTCTGCAAAGATAGAGAGTACATAATTGGTCGTCGAATATGGGAATCCGGAAGATCATATTACTGTATCACAAAGGTATGAGGAGAAGTCTTTTTTTTTATAACATTAATTGAATTAAGTAATAATGGTGACAACAGGAACATGTGTGTGCTTATGTAGGACTTGATTATCTTTTTTAGGAACTGCTTGTGTGATTTAAAGTGTTTTGTATTAGGGTATTAATTTTGGTATTTGAGTTCAACCACCAATTGATATACTAAAGAAGTCATTGCCATAGGATTGTAGGGTGGTTGGAATGTGCTTTTATTGTTTTATTCAGGGAAACCTTTTCGTCATAAGTAAAAATAATTCATATGAGATGTATTTTTGTGGATAATGTTGAGCAACCAAGTCTCACATAATCGTGGGATAATTGTGGCCTGGAAGGAAGCTAAGGATGGATGGAAGGGCACTTCAGAACAACCTATAAATACTCTCAAATTAGCAGTCAAATGGTTTTGGTACAAAATACGGGGTGGAAATAACTGATATGATGCTAGTGAAAAGAGACAAATGATCAGATATTAGAAAGCATTTGAAGGAAAAGAGGGATCTCCTGTGTCATTTTCTCTTTGTGTTTACATTTTTATTGCAGTTCAGTTTTTGAAGCTCTAATGTTAACAGCCATCTGTTTTTTCCCCTCTAGGGAGTACCTTGTACTTCTGTCCCAAGGCGTGACACACCAAGGCGTGTTGACCTTTATTACTCAAGTTGGTGCATTCGAGCAGGTAAATCATGTCACTTTTCATTATTGTAATTAGGAGTGTTCACCAAACCACATAAACCGCACTAAAACTGCCCACAAAATGGCATAACCGCACCGCACCGCAAGTAATAGTGCACCGCACTTCATGGCGCAGTGTGGTTTGTGGTTTTCTAATAAGAAAACTGCACAAACCGCATCGCACCGCACCCTCTCTATATATTAAGATATATAATTATTTTTAATATTAAATATATTATTAATATTTTAATATCCCTAGTTTTAAAAAAAAAAAAAAAAAAAAAAGGTTGAATAACCCTAGCAAATGTTGATTAGGAAAGTTAGCTCAAAATAAAGAAAAACTAGTTCAATAGTTTAAAACTTGGACCAAAACAAAGGGAAAAATTAGTTTTGTCTAGGTAGAAAAAGCTCAAAATTTAAAAAATATACCAACTTTAAATCATTCAAACCGCATCTTATACATCATACAGCATATGTGATTGCAAAAATGAGGTGCGATACGGTTATGGTTTTGGCTAAACTTTAAACCGCACCGCATCACACTGCACCGCACATGTGACTGCAAAAATAAAGTGTTGTGCAGTTATAGTTTTAGCTAAATCGCACCGTAAAGTGCGGTGCTAAAAATGACCCAAAATCGCACCACAGCGCACCGCGAACACTCCTAATTGTAATAAATTAATTAGTATCTTTTTCTTGGTAATTTAACTCACTCATCCAGTGGGATTAAAACTGATTTGAAATTGATCCCAAAGTTATTATCAAACATATAGATAATTTGTTTGCCAAAAGTATATTTGCATCCTGCGTAGTCCTAGACTCACTAATGTATTGTTTTACTAAGTTTCATTTCCATTTGACTTAACCAGTGGAATCAAAAAGAGGTAATGGCCAGCTGACTGCTTGTGAGGTGCTTCTCTTCCATTATGAAGATATGGGCATCCCATGGGAACTTGCGAAGCTTGGAATACGGAAAGGAATGTGGGGAGCTGTCAAGAAGATTGAGCCTGGTTTTCGTGCCTACCAAAAAGCAAGAGCATCAGGTGCACCACTCTCTCAGCCAGCCTTTATGGCTCAGATCAACTCTAAAATAGGTCCACAGTACCTGAGATTCTTGGGAGAGACTGAAAATTTGTCAGAGACACAAATAGCATCAACATCTGACAAACCATCAGGGAGGAACATACCAAAGCTACTTATTTTTGGTGGGGCTATCATACTTGCTTGTAGTCTTGATCGGGGACTCTTGACTAAGGCAGTGATATTCGGAGTGGCCAGAAGGTTTGGAAATATAGGAAATAGATTGTAAGTAAAGTGCTAGAATCTATCCAAGAATGTGAAATGGTAACTTATATCTTGTATGAGTTAGCTTTGTTTCATCCAATTCGAGAGAGAGAGATACTCTATCATTATTTTATGTCAGGCAGGCCATTACGAAGGATGAAAAGCTTTTCCTTATATTTATTTGGTATATTGTGCCTGCTACAGTCATCTAGAATACAAACACATTGTATCGCTGTATATACTTAAAGCAGAAATTTTGTATTATAGGCTGCCAATGTGCAACTAGTTCAGGGTTTATAGCTTTGCTACTTCCAGTTTTTTCATTTCTTATGTTCATCTAATTTCATCTTGGTTTGAACTTTCTCCATGAACATAATAGAGTAATTAAATAAACATTACACTGTATTGCATAAAATGCTTGTACTTTTTTTAGTTGGATTTATCCCTCATTTAAACTTAAAGACTTCTTTATTTATTTATTTTGATAATTCAATTGTTAAAATGGGGGTTTTGGGATTGGGTGGGGGGGTGTTTGGGGGAATTTGAATCCTGAACATCTCTATTGGAAACACCAAGAGGGGCCAATTGAGCTACAAGACTTTTTAAAAATTATTTGATATGAGGCACTCATGATTGCGGAGGCAACCTGAGGCCATGCTTCTCTATGACTGTGTATACCTCCTGAAGCCATGCTTCACTATGTCTGCATATATGGTTCAGAAGCTTTTGTATTGATATCTCAAAAGTGAGTGTTTAAACATCCAATTTAAGCCTTGTGAGTACACCATGTTCTGATTATGAAAGCCTTGCTTCTCTAAGAAGCTCTCTATACTCATCAATATCTTCCTCAAATCTTCTCCCTACACCTTGCTTGATATGAGAATTTTACACAACTGTGTCGCAAAACACACTCAAAACAGTGCTATCTTGCCAAATAATTATTAGAATGATATTATTTTTTAAAAATTTTTAAAAAAAACCTCTATTTGAATGTTCTTTTCCTATGCTTCCTATTTATTACTTCTCTGTTAAACTAAGATAATGGGTCACCCAATACTGTGTAGAAAACTAGAAATATATTCCATGCACGAATCATTATAACCTTGCTTGAAAATTCATACATTGTATACGTCTTGCATTTGGTTGGATAAGATTCTGCACTTTCAATCTTAACTGATTTCTCCTTTTAAAACATCCAGTAGTTTACAATATGGCAAAAGAATTTTGGATGATTAAACAAATTATCTTTGATGAACTATTGTGACAGAAATAATGATGTTGCCATCGGAGTCACTAATATTCACATTGCTCTGCTAATCTGCTATCAAGAACTGAAATATATATATATACCTTTAAATAATTATCTTGAAGGACGGATGTTTCAATATCATGCCACAATTCCCTGGCAGAAAGATATAATATTCATAATTCATGCTAACTAGGCAAGCCAAGCAGACCTATTAACGATGATGACCCACCAAGGTTTCAAAGCAGTGTAACCCATCAAACTGTGGTGCTAACTTTGGCATCTCGATCTTCTTCACTTCTTGCTTTGCTTTTGCCACTATATTTTTCATAGATGCCTGAACCCCACCTTCATGTTCCTGAATGTAACACTAAAATAGCTTAGCTTAAAATATACCAACAAAAATAAGAGTTGTAGTTAGAAGATGAAGGAAAAAGCGTAGAGTGGCTCTGTTACTTTAGGTCTATTGTGATTTATATCAAAGAAATAAATCCCAGCAGCAACAACAACCGCAGGCACTGTCACGTAAATAGTTCCTGAAGCCATTGCAATCTGGAGAGCTTTGTTTGATTCTTAGAGAAGAGACAATATGACCTTTAGATGATATATATCTTCAGAGACTTTAGAGGAATGAAGAAAGTAAAGCAAAGGAATGTGAGATGCCTTGGTGATGAAGAAAAGCAACGAATGTTGTGAAAGGAAGGAATTGGAAAAAAATAAAAGGCAGCAGAACAAAACAAATTTTAAAAAGAGCACCTGATTTGAGTGTGTATTTATTCTAATTTAATGAAAGGGAAAGTGATTGCTTTAACGTCTATATTATTTTGGACATTTCGTGCGACTAAAGTATCATGCATGCAACCAATTAGTTAACATCTTTGAGTTTACATTATCCAATTCTTTTTATGATGAGAATTTGGGTTCGAATCTTCCTCCCCATCTTGTACATTTCAAAAAAGATAAATTATTTTAGTCCCTTCATTTAGTTTGTTAGGCCAAATTGTTAGGAATTCTAAAACGAAATACATGTATAAAATTCATATATAGAGATATAGAGATGCCTCATCGAGAATCAATTTATCTATATCTTTATAATATCTAAATATTAAAGCATAATATTTAATGTTGTTACTCTTTCATTGTGCCGCCTTATCCACTGATTTTCAACTCTTATTATCTCATTTTAAACTCTTCTTTCTTTTTCTTAATTTCTCACTTCCTCCAACATTTCCCCCTCTATTATACCTTTTTATCTCCCTACCACTTTCTACCCTAGTATTACTCTTCCTCCATCCATTCCTCTTCTTTTTATTTTGACTCTCCTTATCCCCATCTTCTTTACAATAAATATATGATTTTATCTCATTTAGGGTGTGTTTGTTTGGAGGTAAAATAGGGTAGATGGAAAATTTTGGAAATAAAATAGGAGAGAAAATGGGTTTGTGTGTTGTTTGGTTGGAAGAGGGGGAAAGAAAAACTTTTATTTGAGGCACAGACATTTTCCACCCGAGTCCGCACAAAATTTGTCTCTCCAAATTGGAGAGAAAACTAGGTGGAGAAGTTTGATGGTGAAATGACAAAATAATAGTTGGAGGACAGCAAGAAAACACAGATAATAACCTTGCCTTGCCTTAATTTATTGTTGGCTTAATCTAGCGATTATCAAATGTACATGATCCCTTGAAATTTTCCATGAGGTATGATAATTAAATGTTTGATTTGGCATCAACAAGAAGTAGATAACCTTATCCAGACTACTGGAGAAACTTTATAGGTTTAAAGTAAGCCACGTCATATGAAGTGACAGAGGAAGCATTCATATTCTTGATTTTTCTATGTTACTTTCATTTATCATATTTTTGATATGATGCACCACTTGCACTAATGGTTCAAATGACTTACTTCTTGTAACTTGGTGGATAGAGCATAGGATAGAGGCCAAAGAATTGATGAGTTGGGAATCTATGTCATCCATTCATAGTTTCATACTCCTCATAAAACAGAAAAGTTAAAACTATTTTTACGGAAAAAAAATATTGATTTTTTTAACAGCATTTTATATTTTCTATAAAAGTGGTATTAAAAATTTTTGTTCATTAATAAATGCTTTAAGAGCACTCATTAAAGGGATCTATCAACTAAACAATAATTAATGGACATAATAATCCCTTATCCTTTTATAAGCTTGTGCAAAATATTTTTAGAATCAATGGATAATGACTAGGGAAATAGATAATGCCAAATATATATATATATAGATGAGTTCAAGTTAAACCTGATGTAATTCTATAAAAATTACACATTTTTTAAAATATTGATTTGCATTAGATCTAATGGTTAAAAAGACACTAGTGTCATGTCAAATTTAATATTATTAAGTCATTAAATTCTCTGCCAAAAATAAACAAAACCTCATTAAACTCTCACCCTCCACCGCTGTCTTCTTCTTCTCTCTCTCATATGCCAGGACGTCCATGAACTCTTCCAAGGAACCAAATAACTCAACAAGTGATAAGGCATTAGCCATTTTTCATCTTTTCAATTAGATGTGAAATCTTTTCAATTAGATGTGAATGATATGCATCTGTATAAATAGATTTCATGGGAATAGGCAACGATTGAATTAATTTGTTATTTGACAATTCTCCTGAAGCAAACAGATATGAGTAATAAACAACCTTCAATACATTAGCAGACTAACTGATTTATTAACTTTATTTTGTTGTGATGGGCTCGTACTATTTGTTGACTCTTTAGTATTCCTAATAGAGAAGTTATGCCCTCCACCTAAAATCCCATATGAATATATTGTAGAGAAGATGTTGCAGTCTAGTGGCTATTGCATGTTAGACGATGTTAAATCTGAGATTTGGATAGCTGGTACTTCTAATAAGTCTTTTAAAAGGATCTTCTAGATGTTGCATGTTTTCAGATCTGCTACTTTTACCACAATAAAAGTACAATGTATCGATTCCCTTGTTGATCTATTTGGTTCATTGGAGGAGTTCATGTCCAGGAAGATGAGAGAGAGAGAGAGAGAGGGGTAGAAGAAGAAGACAATGTGGTTGATGAAAGACTTTAATGACTTTTTGTTTATTTTAGAAGAAAATTTAATGAGTTAATGATATTAAGTCTGACATGGCACTATTTTTTTTTTAAACCATTAGATCTAATAAAAATTAATGGTTTAGAAAATGTGTAACTCTTATAAAGTTACACCATGTGTAACTTGAACCCACTTCATATATATATCATTCTTGTTAGCCCCTGGATCATGATATAATTCATCTTATACCAAAATACTAGGCGATTTAGTTATATACTTATGTGTTAGAAAACTCATATAACACTTCTTTATTTTGAAGATTCCATGTATGTGTTAAAACTCAAACTCTCTTAATTTGTTGGCTAATTCGCTACTAACAAAAAATGAAGTTTATAAAATTGCTTAGAGAGAGAGACAGAGAGAGAGAGAGATGAGGATCATAAGCAAGAAACATAGACAAGCTTCTTCTTCTTTTTTTGGGACAGAAACTTTATCTACTCAAAAATAATAAAAACTGGGTCCTAGCCTTGCAAACATATAATGCACAAGTTTATCACATTTACCAATCTAACAAGAACTTTATAATTGAGTAGTATTATATCATCTAACCCCTCTTGTGGCGATAAATGGCTCGAATAAAGATATTGGGCTGTGGGCCGCACTCGAGGACGACAAAGAGTCCGAGGACAAATAAGTATTAGTAAAAGCAAGTAGGTTATCGGGCCGAGGACGAAAGCTAGTCACGACAAGCACGTGATGTTGTCCGAGGAGTCAAGCCTCCTCGAGAAACAGAGTGGAAGTCTAAAGTCCGACCATCCAATCAATACTAGGAAGTAGACAACCATGCTTGGAAGGAGGATAGGCTTCAAAGAGAGGAGAGTCAACGGAGAATTAAGAAATATCTAGGAAGAAAGCTGCTATTACCATATTAAATACTCTGCACCTAGCCAGCTAGCTGCATTAATGTGGAAGTGATGTCTGAACAGTGACCTCTAGCCTTATAGCTGCCCACAAAGACTTCAAGAAAGTTCTGATAGAACAAGTATCAAGAAGATTAGTTGCTTGATCAACAAGTGGAAGACTAATATGAGAGAAGGTGAAGGAATATAAAAGGGAAAGGATTCCATTACAAGTGATCATCATCAAAAAAAAAAAAACCACTCTGTAATAAAAAACTTGAATATTTGTACAAGTCTAAGATATATATATAAAAAAGAACATACCAACCTCGGATTTGACCGAGGAGTGTTTTTCTTTTCAACTTATTCTTCTCAGTCATTCCTACACTAAACTAACCCATTGCAATTCACCTTTGACTCATTAAATGTGTGTTTGTTTGGTAGTGAAATAAGGTGGATAGAAAACTTTGGAGAGAAAATAGGAGGGAAAACTTTTTTGAAGTATGTTTGGTTGGGTAAGGAGGAAGGAAAATAAATAGTGATGCTCAAGTGTTTTCTCTCCAGGCCCACCAAAATGTTTTCTCCCCAAAATTGAGAGAAAATTGAATAAGGATTTTTTTTTTCTATTGACAAAAATACCCATATTTTCTTCAAGTTGCTTTTTTTTTTTCTCTCTCTCTCTCTCCCTCCCCTGTGCAGTAACGTTGCTCCTCCCCCTTTTTTTTCTGGGCAATCACGATTCACGCTGCCAGTTAACTTGCCACTTTTTTTTTCTTAGGCATTAACGTTTCCTCTTCTTTCTTTTCATTTTTTTTTCTAGGGCTTAGGCATGATAGTTTTTTATTTTTTACTAGATGTGATTTTTTTAGGACATGATTTTTATTTTTATAATAAATTTGGTTGATTGCTCTTTTTTGTGTGGTTATTTGTCACTTTTTTTTGTTTTAATTGGGCATCATTCTTTAATAAGAGTATATAAGTAAATTTATTTAAACTCATTTTTTCCATCCCTCTACTTTTCCACTCCTAACCAAACAAAAATAAGAAAAAATAAAATCTTTTCTATTTTCCTACTTTTCCATCTTCCCACTATTTTCTATCCTCCTACTTTTCCACCCCTCCAACCAAATGTACCGTAAACGTTCAATATTAAACCCTCTCTACAAATTTATTGTTGTGGGCTTGTTGGGCCATTGTCCAAATCTTTTGGACTGTGGATCAATTTGTTGCTGCACCTCTCATTCCCATCTGTTAACTTGTTATGAGCTAAAAAAAAAAAAAACATTTGACAATCCCCTTCAATTGGCAATTTAACTATGTATAGGATTGAAATTAGAATTTCTTGTTACATTTACAAGTGAATAATTAGTTAAATAATTAAATTTAGAAATAAACTAATGGTATAACATTGTTTTGAGGAAAAATACTGAATTAAAATTTTATATTAACTCACTCCTCAAAATATTCATTCTTAACTACAATTCTACAATAATCTCAAAACCCCAACAACTGATTTTAATTAAGAACCAAGTTCGATTAATTATTTTAGTATCTTGTTAACTCTACATATGTTCTCTTAACCCCAAATCCCAATCATTGCTATATATAATAATAATATATCAGAATATCTTGTGCATGAACATGAAAAATGAAATGGAAAATTAAAGAAAAGAATATGAGATTGTATTGAATTAATTTTGACTAACTTTTACAAGACATTATGGTGACTAACTCAAAAAAAAAATCTCTAATAAGGTACAATGGTTTCAAAACAATGGACACCATCAAGCTCAGGTGCGAGCCTCAGATTCTTCTGCTAACTCCAAGGTTGTTTTAATTGGGCATTATTTTTTAATAAGGGTATATGAATAAATTTATACAAACTCATTTTTTCCATCCTTCAACTTTTTCACTCCCAACCAAACAAAAATGAGGAAAATTGAAATTTTTTCTTTCCACTATTCTATCCTACCACCATTTTCTATCTTCTCATTTTTCCGCCCCTCCAACCAAACATACCCTTAATCCATATTTTCCCTACACAAGAAGGTGATACTCTCTCTCTCTCTCTCTCTCTCTCTCTCTCTCTCTCTCTCTCTCTCTCTCTCTCTCTCTATTTTTTCCCTTTTAGTGGATTTATAATTATTTCTTGCATCTCTACTTTAGTTTAATAAATGAAATTAACAAAGATAAGAAAATTTTAAATAGAGAGAGTAAGAATTGAAACCATTCGGTCCAATTGGTCTACTTCGGTCCAATTCAGTCAGCTTTGGTCCATTTTATTCCAGTTCGGTCCAATTTAAACTATTTTGGTCTAAGTTAGACCACTTCAATCCATTTTGGTCAATTCGCTTTATTTCGGTGCACTTACTTAAGACTAAGAAAAGAAAGGTTTGACAAAATAATTTAAATCAAACTACAAATGATGGAATTTTTGAGCTGCAATGTTTAAACCATATGTTATTAATTTCTTAATCAGAGATTTACTCAAAGACAACTCCATTGGTACCCTTTAGTAAGTACAGTATCTTTTATGATTTAATACAATATCTCAAAATAATAGTTGGAGGACAGCAAGAAAACACAGATAATAACCTTGCCTTGCCTTAATTTATTGTTGGCTTAATCTAGCGATTATCAAATGTACATGATCCCTTAAAATTTTCCTTGATGTATGATAATTAAATGTTTGGTTTAGCATCAACAAGAAGTAGATAACCTTATCCAGACTACTGGAGAAACTTTATAGATTTAAAGTAAGCCACGTCATATGAAGGGACAGAGTAAGCATTCATATTCTTGATTTTTCTATGTTATCTTACGTTCATTTATCATATTTTTGATATGATGCACCACTTGCACTAATGGTTCAAATGACTTACTTCTTGTAACTTGGTGTACAGAGCATAGGATAGAGACCAAAGATTTGATGAGTTAGGAATCTAATTTGGATTTCACTGAAAAGGAAAGGAAAAAAAATTGCGTTTAATGTTTGTTGTGTGGGTCCCGTGCACTGTTCACATGACCCACAAATACGAATTTCAGCAAATTTTTCTTTAAAACTGGGTCTCACGATATTATTCACACATTAAAAATTATTTTGCTATAATATTTTCAGTATTTAGTAATAAGCAACATCCAAACAAACACCTAATCATCCATTCATACATCTTATAAAAAAGAAAAGTTAAACTATTTTCACGAAAAAAAAAATTTTTGATTTTTTTAACAACATTTTATATTTCCTATAAAAGTGGTATTAAAAATTTCCGTTCATTAATAAATACTTTAAGGGCACTCATTAAAAGATCCATCAACTAAACAATAATTAATGGACATAATAATCCCTTAGAGCATCTCCATTAGATGCTCTATCTTTACTTTTTGGAGAAAAAAGCTCACTATTCGCGCTCCAACAGAATCTCTAAACCCAAAACTTTTCCAATTTTTTTTTGAAGTTGCTATAGTAATTCTCTTAATCTAGAGAACTATAGCAACTCCAAACCATTATTTTATCTTAAAAAAATACCCGGCTGAATAAAAAAAATATTCTTTCTCTTTCCTCCCCTCTTCCTTGTTCATTTGTCTCTCTCTCAAACGGTAACACAATCAAAACACAAACACAATCTAAAATAAGAATAGAAACAACAGATCAAGAACAGGTTAAAATACAAATTTAATTAGAACAACAAATGTAAAATCAAAACAAAAACAACAAATCAAGAGCATGAAAGCCTATCTAAGCTCCATTGTAACAACAAAGTGAAAAAAAAAAAAATTAAAAATAAGAAGAAGATAGACGAAGGCCATGTCGGCTGTGTGCGTGTGAGGTGAGCTGAAGAAGAAAGAAAGTAGAAGTAGAAATAGAAGTCAAAAGATCATGCTAGAGAGTGTTCTAGAATCAAGTAGAAATAGAAAGTAAAAAAAAAAGAGAGCTAGAGAATGAAAGAGAGAGTCTGGAATGTTCTTGAATGTGAGGGAGAAAAATAAAATAAAAGAAGGGGTGGGGGGGATAGAGACAGGTTGGACACGTGTGTGGAGGAGAAAAACAAGAAAAGAGAAATGAAAACATATGGATGAGAATGAATTGAAAGAAAGGAAAAATAAAAAATAAAATACAATAAAAATCTTAATTGAGAAATGCTACTACAATATTTTTACAATAAATTTTAAGTAATAGATTATTATTAGTTAATATTGGTGAGTAAAAAAAATAATTTCAACGGTGGATTTAAATTAGAACTAGTAACAACTTTCCATCTAAGATTTTGATGTGATTCTTGTGAAAATATTGCGAAAAATGTTGTGAATATAACACTTTTCATTAAAAAATGTAATTGTTGGGAATGAATAAAGGAAGAATAAATGATGATAAAAAAATAAAGAATTAATGAATAAATAATATTTAAATAAGATAAAAAATGGGATTTGGAAAGTATATTTTAAAAAATGGGTAGTTAAAAGGTAAAAGTCACCGTCCATTCTCTAAACAGTACAAAAATTCAGAGAATCTGCTGGAATTGCTCTTATCCTTTTATAAGCTTTTTTTTTTTTTTTTTTTTTAGGGACAACCTTTTATAAGCTTGTGCAAAATATTTTTAGAATCAATGGATAATGACTAGGGAAATAGATAAACAAAAGACATGTGGGTAAAAGTACGGCCATTTTTTTTTTTTCATTCTTGTTAGCCCCTGCGTCATGATATAATTCATCTTATACCAAAATACTAGGCAATTAAGTTATATACTTATGTGTTAGAAAATTCATATAACACTTCTTTATTTTGAAGATTCCATGTATGTGTTAAAAACTCAAACTCCCTTAGTTTGTTGGCTAATTTGCTAATAACAAAAAATGAAGTTTCGAAAATTGTTGTGTGTGTGTGTGTGTGTGTGTGTGTGTGTGTGCGTGAGAGAGAGAGAGAGAGAGAGAGAGAGAGACGAGGATCATAAGCAAGAAACATAGAGAAGCTTCTTTTTTTTTTTTTTTTTGGGAACTCTATCTACTCAAATATAATAAAAATTGGGTTCTAGCCTAGCAAACATATACTGCACAAGTTTATCACATTTACCAATCTGAGAAAAACTTTATAACTGAGTAGTATTATCTCATCTAACCCCTCTTGTGGGGATAGATGGCTCGAATAAAGATATTGGGCCATGGATCGTGGGCCATGCCCGAGAACGCCAAAGAGCTCAAGAACAAACGAGTATTAGTAAAGGCAAGTAGGTTATCGGGCCAAGGACGAGAGCTGGTCACAACAAGCAAATGATGTTGTCCGAGGAGCCAAACCTCCTCAAGAAACAAAGTGGAAGCCTAAAGTCCAACCATCCAACCAGTACTAGGGAATGGACAACTGTGCTTAGAAGGAGGATAAATTTCGGAGAGAGAAGAGTCAACAGAGAATTGAAAAATATCTGGGGAAAAAACTGCTACCATCACATTAAATGCTCTGCATCTAACCAGTTTGCCGCATTAATGTGGAGGTGATGTATAAACAGTGACCTCTAGCCTTACAGTTGCCCACAAAAACTTCAAGAAAGTTCTGATGAGACAAGTATCAAGAAAATTAGTTGTTTGATTAACAAGTGGAAAGTTAAGATTAGAAGAGGTGAAGGAATATAAAAGGGAAAAGATTCTATTACAAGTGATCATTAGGAAAAAGGGAAGAAACCACTTTGTAATCAAGAACTTGAATATTTGTATAAGTCTGAGAGAGAGAGAACATATCATCCTCAGATTTGACCAAGGAATGTTTTTCTTTTCAACTTCTTCTTCTTAGTCATTCTTACATTAAACTAACCTATTGCGATTCACCTTTGACTCATTAAACGTTCAATATTAAACCCACTCTCTACAAATTTATTGTTGTGAACTTGTTGGGCCATTGTCCAACTCTTTTGAGTTGTGATCAATTTGTGTCCCTACACCTCTCATTCCCATCTGTTAAGTTGTTATGAGCTAAAAAAAAAAAACATTTGACAATCCCCTCCAATTGACAATTGAACTATGTATACGATTGAATTTCGAATTTCTTGTTACATTTACAAGTGAATAATTAATTAAATAATTAAATTTAGAAATAAACTAATGGTATAACATTGTTTTGACGAAAAATACTGAATTAAAATTTTGGATTAACTCACTCCTCAAAATATTCATTCTTAACTACAAATCTACAATAATCTCAAAACCCCAACAACTGATATTAAGTAGGAACCACGTCCGATTAATTATTTTAGTATCTTGTTAACTCTGCATATGTTCTCTTAACCCCAAATCCCAATCATTCCAATATATAATAATAATAATCAGAATTTCTTGTGCATGAACATGAAAAAAAAAAAATCAAAGAAAAGAATATGAGATTGTATTGAATTATTTTGACTAACTTTTACAAGACATTATGGTGACTAACTCAAAAAAAAAAAAAAAAAAAAAAATCTCTAATAAGGTACAATGGTTTCAAAACAGTGGACACCATCAAGCTCAGGTGCGAACCTCGGATTCCTCTGCTGACTCCGAGGCTGTTGGAGGGGGGCTTTGCTAACTTGACCCGGTGGTGTAGAATTAGAATTCCCTTCTTCACCATTATTCTTCATTGACACCAAAGGCTTTGAGCTATGACCCATCGAGAAGCTCAATTTCTGGCAGAGAGCATCAAAGGAACTGAACATCGACATCATTTATGATTTTGATGAAACGAAACAAGGAATACAATTGCAATTCAAAGAAGTTTGTAAAGGTTTTTATGATATGCAAAACGAAGAGTGTGTTTGTTTTGTTTGCAGTTATTTTTGTGTGGAAAAAGGTTGTAGTAGGAGGAGGTATTTAAAGGTTGAGACTTTGAGAATTTGAGATAGGATTTGGATTCTGTGGAAACTAGAAAGAGCTGGAAGGAAACTAACCAGTAACTACTAGGATAATGTAGAATGGTCATTTGAATCTTGACCCTCAGTGATGGAAACGTGGACGGCTTAGATGGGATTGGTTGGCCGGCCCAACGGATTAGAAAGGAAAAAAAAATGTATGACACACAAAAACAAATGTATAACCGCAAAAACTTACCCAACTTTTGTCACAATTAGTTGGATGGCCTAATGGATTATCATGGAGGAAAAATGATAAGAACACAAAAATTGACACAATTTTTGTTATAATTAATCACATGGTGAGTTATGAGTGGGGAAAAAAAGTGGTGAGTCCACACATATACCACTCACAAATCGCTACACAGTGAGTTGTGGCAAAATTTATGTAAATTGTTGTGGTCTTAGCGTTTTTTAAAAAGAAAGCTAAGAATGTTAAGGAATTGAGAATGCTTGTTTTACACGCTATGACTAATTTTGTTAGGAGTAATTATGGTATCATATACTAAGTCACAATTTTAACTACAATTATCTTATATAACAAATTATAATTGACTCTTTGTAATTAATTTTCTACCACTTTTACACTAGTTTGTGTTATTTAGGGGCCGTTTGGTATGATTGTTTGAGCAACACTTTTCAATTTTTAAATAATATTATACACTTTTTTACACACTTTTTTACACATATTTTCAAAAATTATAACCATTACTAGAACAACATGACCGCCTTCTAGATTTTTTTTGTTATTTGGCAAAGAAGAGTAATGCCGAGTAAGCGAAAGGTGGTTTTTGGGTATGTACCTGTCGGCAAGTGTTGTGGACCAGGGAGGAAAGAAGGAAAGTGGAAAACCATTTCTCATATTTCTCACGCGAATACGCGATGACTGATTTTGGTAACACGTTTTCATTTTCATGGGGAATCCCAGATCTTTAATTGGCCAAAATAAACCCATAAAAAACAGATGTTTTGGGAGGATGATGGAAATATCAGAATAGAGACAAAGGAGGGTGAGAAAAGAGAAATACCTCTAGATATCTAAATTGTTTGGTTGGGGCAATTAGATTGAAGTTTTTTTATTCTCCTCAAAACAATAGCACAGGAGAATAGAGGGGAATTCTCTCCACCCCTTCAAGAAATTTGAAGTATTTATTCTTTGTCTCAAGACAAATTGCCTCCAAATTTTTAGTAGGCTTGATTTTTGTTAAAATAGATTTCATGGAATCCTTTTTTTTTATATATAATTACAATAGGAGATAAAAATTTGAACTATGAATATTTTCTAAGTAAGAGATAAAGATTTGAACTTTGAATATCTTTATTTAGAAAGATAAAATAAAGAAGTGAAGGCGTATAGGATTCATTTTTATTTAGTGAAAAAAAAAAAAAACCCAACAATTTGCACTCCTTTCTGTAAGTTGTTATCATCTTTAAATTCAAAAATCTAACTATTGCTACTCAATAAATGTGAAACCAACCTCAATGTCAAGTCTACAAGAATCAGTAGAAAAAAGCTTTGAGCAGAACCTTTTTTTTATAAATCTAGTGTCAATTTTTTTTTCACAGATTATTGTGCAATGCACTCCTGAATCGCTCAAGCCTCGAGCTAATATGTTGGACCATCACAACACAGAAAATTTAGGTGAATAATCTGCCAGTGATAATATGATGATAGCCCATGCTTATTTTAAGGAATTTAGATTTTAGATTCAACAAGCAGATTTGAGCTCAGTTGTTTTGCCCAACTTCTAGGCTAGCAGCTGACCCATCGTTCAAACAGAAAAGAACAGAAGAGAAATGGAAGGAATTTGGTGAAATGTAAAAGAGAGATGAAATTATCATTAGATCCAACGGATTGTAGATATGTTAGGCGCTAAAAGATGTGGAGTTTCGGCCTCTAGGCCCTGACAACCTCGTCTCACAAACAAAGGTTCATGTCATAATAATCACCAAATGGCAGTAGTGCTCATTTAAAAGACCAAAATTCAAGAAAAACAAAGAAGCAACCCAATATTGCAAAGCCCATTATAGTGCTTTTTCAGGACAAACAGAACAAAATGGTCAGCCATTGTAAAGTGGATTCCAACCCACTACCCTCCATTTTTTTCTTACTCAGGTGTTCATCATAGGAAAATCAGAAATTCTAAGTAAATGAGATGATTGCGCTGCTAATAACATTCAAAGGAACAAACCCAACACTTAACAAAATAGATATATTCCGGCTGACTGTGAATTATAACTTTGACGTATTAAATAGCCATGTCAACATATAGCAATTTCATATAATTTATCAAAAACCAGGCAAAAATTAAACTCTGTGACCACTCAGTCCTAACCTGCCTAGCAATAAAAGACAAACTGGTAGGAAAATCTAATCAAATAAACTGAATCCCAAGTCATCATCATCGCTCTCTTCCTGTACCTCTTCCTGTTTACATAACCAAAAAAGAGAAGCATCAGAAGCTATGATTTCTACTCAAAATAAGAAAAGGCAAAAGCACCTAAAGTATCAATCTTTTCTGCTATTCCAAGGTCACTTTCTATCCTTATTTGGGACAATGGCTCAAGTTAATCACCAGGTCCAGTGGTTCAACCAAAACTTATACAAACCAAGTATCATATCAACTAGGTTTAGAGTAATTTATACCTTCTTTTCCTCAACAGCAGGAGCAGCTGCAGCAACAGCACCACCAGCAGGGGCAGAAACAGCAACTGGAGCAGCAGCACCACCAGAACCAGCATTCAGGATAAGGTCATCAATGCTCCTCTTCTCTGCAAGCTTCGCAAACAGGCTAGGCCAGTACGACTCCACTGAAACTCCGGCCGCTTTCACCAATGTATCAATCTTCTCAGACTGTTGAAGAATTATATCACAATTTAAATAATTTCAACCAAAAAAAACATTGACACTACATCAAATACAAGGACACACATTGAATTCTAACAAAATGTTTCATTTTCGACCTCAAATTTCAACAAATTCCAACCCACACACCCAACACCCAAAACAACCATTAATAAAAAGCATAAAATATAATGACAAAATTCACATCAATTTGAAGAATGACCCACAATGCAGCAACCTCACATATAATTATATACATAAATATAATCCCAATAAACTTCAAAATCACCTTAGAGCTTTCTACCATTGTACTGGGTTTTCAAATCAAAATACTGTATTTCAAATAAAAAGTGAATAGTAAGTCCAACAAAAATTAAATCAAATTAGAGGAAATACAATAAACTCAAATGGGTCTCAAAAAAAAAACCCATCTAACATATATTTATAAACACACAAATATCGAATGATAAAGGGTCTATTATAATCTAAATTAACAATAATCCGCATTATATTAAAAAAGAACATAGAATCAAAATATTTAACATAAAATTGTACAAAATAAAAAACCCAAAAAAAATTTGTGGGACTTACAGTGATTGCGATTCCATCGTCATGGAGAAGCAAAGAGGCGTAGGTGCAAGCGAGCTCACCGGTAGACATTGTTACAGCGCTCTGATTCACACTAAAACCTTCAAATTTTTCAACAAAAAAAAAAAACTAGTTCAAAACTACTATTTTAAAGAATAAAAACCATTAAGAAAATAAAGTCGGAGGCAGAGAGAGAGTGAGTGAGAGAGAGAGAGAGAGAGGAAAAACCTTGAAGAAAAAGCAGCGCTGAAATGAAGCTTTGGGTAGGGTTAGGGTTTTGTGCACTGTGTATATATATAGGTTGAGATTTAAGAGTGCTAGGGTTTTTATTTTAGCGTTTCCTTTTTTTTTTTTTTTTTTTGGTTGAATGGGCCATAGTATTGAACCTATTATCAGGCCCACGTTTCCTTTTTTTTTTTTCTTTTTTTTTTTTTTATATAGAGAGAGTTTCAGCAGGCCCCTACTGCCTTCAACATTTGTCAATCACAAGGCACCCTTACCATCTCATTCAAAGCTGATGGTAAATTGTATTTGAGTTTGTTTTAAGTTTCATCACCTATAGATAGCCACTTTGTATCATTGTAAAGGCAGAACTTACTCTTCTTTCAGGCCAGCTGAACAATAGATGTAATTAATGCAATCGTTTAAGGCTCTCAAATAAAAAAGGCCCACACTTGTTAAAAAAAATTATATATAATATATTTATTTTTATATATTTTAATTACAAAAAAAAATTAAGTATTTTTATTGGTCAATAAAATGCATTAAAAATGCCACATTATATCCTAAAATGTAGAAAATTACACAAAAACATGGCACACAAGCACTGTGCAGTCTTGTCCACAAGCCCAACACATCACAAGGCCTAAACTAAGCTAGCCCCCACACGGCCCCACACTAATTAATAAGTTATCACATTTTTTTTAATGCAAACTTTTACTATATCAATTATTATAAATTATCACACCAATTAATAATCTGATATATATTATATCAACTCATTTGTATTATAGTGATACTAATTTATTAAACCATGTAATAAATTAATTTTTATTTGTGTAGGTTTAGACTTTAAAATTTAAAAAAGAATCCACTTAAAATTTTCGCCCAAGGCCTCCAAAATTGTTGAGTCGGTCCTGCCTCCTTCAAAAATCATTTTCTTATGTCTTATGTAAAAAGTTTGTTCAATCTAATAATATCAGTCAGTTTGTATCTAGTTATCTATTTTATTCCATGCTTTCAAGTAATTTTTTATATTTCTTTGATGTTATATTTCTTAACCAGATCTCATAATCTTCTTACACCCTTAACCAGTTTCCATAATCTTCTTACACTCTAAGTATGTGTAATCTCCTTGTCCCATGCACATTGAGTTATGATCAGGGGGAATTTCTTGTTATGGCTCCAAGAAGCTAGTTAAAGGTTTTGGATATCATGAGGTTTAAAAAACCACTAAACCAACCTCTTAGAGTTGTAAATGACATATATCATTTGTCAATGAGAAGAAAAAAAAAAGATGTAAACAAATCTTCAAGCTAAACAACACAATCAAAACATTCTTTTGCAAAGTTTGCTAAAGCAGCAGCAAATTAATTCCATTCATTGTCATCATAGGGAAAAGACCATGGAAATAATGTTAATTTTTAGACCAGTTATGCAATTTACAAAATGAGATTGAATTTTAAATGGAGTCAAAATAAAACCTTATTTTGAAACCCGCAAACACAAACCTGTGAAGGAGCTATTCATTGTATAATGATCAAATTCCATGTATATTATAATAAATAAAAGAAATAAAAAAAGGTCAACGAAGACAATAAGGCTGTGTTAGGCATTGTAATTGAAAATGTGTCACAACTTTCCAGGCACTGAATGAATTTTACACGAAAAAAAAAAAATTTGGTTGGTATTTCGGGATTTGTGAACTGCATTCTGCCCATAATTTTATTTTTCAAATTGTATATTAGTTTAATCGTCGCATCTTACATCTATGATCTACCAGTGAAGAGCATTGTGAACAACTGGTAAAAGTTTTGCTGCATTAACTTTTTTATACAGGGACATAAGTCACACAACTAAAGAATGACAAGGGAACATAAGGAAACACAATGACAATGGTACATTAACTTTGCAGC
This sequence comes from Castanea sativa, assembly GCF_040712315.1. Classification (NCBI taxonomy): domain Eukaryota; kingdom Viridiplantae; phylum Streptophyta; class Magnoliopsida; order Fagales; family Fagaceae; genus Castanea; species Castanea sativa. Next base: position 6,342,033 of record NC_134024.1, read on the forward strand.
ATTCCAATTTATTCAGATTAGATCATGAGAACATATAACTCTTGACAATTGAAACAATCAAAGCTTGGCCCTCTATATGATTAGTTTGTTTTTAAGAAAGATTGTTGAACCCAATCTTAACTGGAAATTAGACTGCTATGGCACCTGAAGCAGAACAGCATAAATATGGAGTCACTACTGATGGATGGCACAGTGTGATCATCATAAAAAATTTGGTACCCTATGCCTATCAACTGCATTCTAGGCAGCAAGATGATCAAACTTACTTAAAAAGGTCAATCTGAATCTGGAAATTTTTAGCCTCTATTGCTACGAAACTTCGAATAGTGAAAGCATATACATAACAGACAGCACTGCCAATAAGCCAAAATAAATTAACAACTTCCATGTTAAAATACTGTGTAGAATTTGTTTCTCTCTATCCCCTTCTTTCTTTTTGAAGAAAACTGTTAAGACATCCCATATCCATGATGAACACCACCCATGTACATAAAATCGACTGAATATTCTGGCTCCTGAATATTCTGGAATTAATTTTGTTTAATGAAGCCACAACTTACTGTGCAGTAGGCATACCCAAAGTACCAAAAGACCATAAGAACAATAACACACTACGAAAAAGACGTTTCTATTTCTTGAAAAAAAAATACCAAAAGACTATAAGCACATCTGTCTGGTGAAGATCATATTCACAACGGTACAAGCTTTGCAGCACTAACTTTTTACATAAGGAAATAACTACAGCATGACAAGGGAAAATAAGGAAACATAATGGCACAATAACCTTGTAGCATTTTTATTTATTTGAATAGGTCATGAGAACATAGAACTCTTGTCAATTGAAACAATCTTGACCCTCTGTATATGGGATTGGTTCATTTTAAAAAAGATTGTTGAACCCAATCTAAACTGGAAATTAGAATGCTGTGGCACCTGAAGCAGAACATTATAAATCTGGAATTACTACTGATGGAGGCTACAGTAAGATCATCATATAGACTATTGAGGGCCAAAAGCTTAGATTTTTTTTTCCTTACGTTTATGCCTAAATTATTAAATAGGACCAATAATAAAATGTGCTATGAGTTCTTGTTCAACATTTTGATACACAGGAATCAGCCAGAGATGCTCCAAATGAAGCTCCAAACATTATCAATAAAGAACAACAATCCTCTCCAGCACTAATATAGTCAGAAAATTCTCATTCACATGATCTTAATAAGCAAGATAAATGACTAAATAGTCTAAGATACCCTTCATCAATTTTGCACCTAACATCATAATGGGACCAATCTTCAAACAAAAGTACATCCAAGACTCGCATAATTTTATTAGCACCGTGAAGTTGAGCTGCAACTGGACAATTCCTCATCCTACCTCTGTTATCATCCACCACCCAAATTGCTACTATTTAAATACGACGTTTTTTCGGGAGCCGGCAGCCATTATGGGGACGTCGTGTTGTATCTTCAATGTATACAACTGGATTCCGATCCCCTCGAGAGTTGGTGAAGCCCTCTCTCCAGCTCATGATTGCCTGCCTCTTCTTTTTAAAATAAGTAAACCCCCTCACCTTCATCACAACTGACTTCAACCCCAAATTTCGTGACATACGTCCCACATGTTCAGCAGTTGCCTCAGCAGCATATCGAGACATTTTTGCCCCACCTTTCATTTCTGGCACGCATCCTACAGAGGCCCTACATTTTATGTTCCCTTTAGAATCTGTCACCGTAACAAATGTATTGTTACGCAGCATCTTTATGTGAACAATATCAGCATTTTGCTCAACATTATATCGAGGAAATTGAGAAGTCCCCATGATGTCCCTACCATCTTCCTCTATAATTCCCCTAACAAAGTTCATAGACCTAGAATTCCTCTGGGTCTCAAAATCTTTCTGACTGGAAGAATGTATATAACTCTGAAAGCTTAAAGCATATGGAGGAGAGACAAAGACATTTTCTTTTATGTTCCTCAAACCAAAATTCAGCACTGAAGTTCCTGACAATCCCCCTCTTGCATAATTTTCAGAAGAATGGGAACCACCAAGAATATTCTCAACACAACCTACAAAATCCACAATGCATCCATCACTAACAAAGGTATTTAACATAGTTATTCAACCTACAAATGACAAAGTCGGCAATTTTCAATTTCCACACCGGTTACAGGTTGGTTTTCTTCCATTATCTAGTCAGACAACCATTTTGGTTATAAAATTTTAAAAATAAAATAAAATAAAACCCAACAAATCCATCCTTTCTTATTGAGATCAGCCACAGCAACTGCATCATAATTACTACTTCCGTGTGCAATATTTTAACAGACTAGAAGGGCAGATTCAAACAAACCCAGATCAGGGAGTTTTTTTTCACATAAATGATAAGTAACATATACATAACTACACATTGCAACTAAGCTAACATTTTCTAGAGCACAAAAACTAGTCCATGTAACACTCAACAAGAGGACAAAAATCCTCACATATGACCAAATGTCAATCCCTAACTACATTTGCTCAAGCTGTTCCACAACATGCATTCATATGCTGGCTGGTAATTAAGAATTGCTTAAGTACCAGAGATAGAATGCTTCTATAGGGGGGTATAAAGGAGACTCAAACTGTGTTTTGTGAACATAGAGGCCATCAATTTTTTGAGTGTTCCTTTACTATAAGAATCTGTAGGAACTGATGTTCTGGTGTTTCTTCACAAATCACAACTCCAGTATTTGACTTGGATCACATAATTGAATGGGGTGCAATTCAAATCATTGGAAGGGGAAATCTTAAAGGGCTGTGCTCAAAACAGAGGAAAATACATCATCAAGCTCATACTATGTTTGTCAAAGATTGTATAACTGTTAAGTTTAGTTTGCTGTGTTTTGGACCAGGTTGCTTCTCTTATTAATGTTCAAATTTGTTCCTAGAGTAAATGAGTAGGTATATACTGATGTATTGTGCTTGATCTTAATAAATCTCTTATTCTTTAACTAGGCCATAAAGAAAACTGCAATGAATTCAATAACTCCTGCAGTATATGACATTAAACTAAATCATAATCAGATTCAAAATCTCCAATCTATATCAATGCTATAAAGCTTTTTGAAAAAAAAAAAAAACAAACAAACCAATCTTGAGATAACCCAGAAAGTTAAATGTCTCATTTGATTCAAAAAAAAAAAACTTAGTAACCAAACAGAGAATAAACCCAGATGAAATTGACAATTTTTATCAATGCTATGAAGCTTTTTGAAATAAACAAAAAAAAAAAAAACCAATCTTGAGATGACCCAGAAAGTTAAATTAAATTCAAAGCAAAAGGGTCTCATTTGATTCCAAAAAAAAAATCTTAGTAACCAAACAGAGAATAAACCCAGATGAAATTGACAATTTTGTTCATAAATATACCTGTAGAGAATGATCTGGGAGCAGTGAGGTGGGAAATTCTAGTAGCATAGAATGGAAGAAGTGAAATGGGTTTGGATGCAAAGAGAGAATAAGAAGAAGGAGCAGTGGCTCGGCGAAGAAGACTGGAACAATACATTTCTCTCACTTTCTCTTTCCGTTCTGGTCTAACTCTGTTCTGTTTTAGGGTTTTAGGAAGGAAAGGAAAGGAAACTATTTCGACCCAACCCGATCCGATTCTTCTCCGGGCTTTCCCCCATATACTATTTTACCGTTTACTAACTTTACTTTTACCTCTCAATTTTTTGTTTTTTATTTACAACTTTCAAATTTAATTGCCATGTTTGATGCTTTCAAATTTTGATTAAAAGAAGAAAAAAAATCTTGGTTTAATCACTTTTTTAAAAAAATTATATGTCCATAATATTTTCACAACAAATCTTAAGTGACATGTTGTTACTGCCTGTTACTAGTAGGTAAAAAAAAATTAATTTAAGTGATGTACACTTCATATTATAACCAGTAAAAGCTTACCACTACGATTTGTAGTGGAAAATATTGTGAACATAGTATTTCTCTACATTTTTAGTCATCAACCTTTATCTCATGTTTTAAAACGGTGCATATTCTTTGAATTGTTTTATTTTAATCCTTATATTTTTTAAATTATGTTCAAAATGTATCTAACATTGATTATTGCTTTAATTTTGAGTTGAGATTATTTAATGAAATCTTATGGATTATAATAGCATCAAAAGAGGAAAAAGATTGATTATTCAAATACTTTGTTTATTTCTTTTATATTTGTTTGGAGATAGAGAGAATCAAAGTAAGAAATAATGACAATTTCTTTTATATTTCAAAGGATGACGACCATTTGAACATGGGGCAAAGGTTGAGGACTAAATATGTAATTAAACCTAAAATATTTTTAGGTGTTTTATTAGACAAAATCTTTACAATTTTATGTTAGTTCAAATCATAAGGGAGTCAAATGTAAAGAATTGGAAGTTTTATGAAAAAAATTGGGATAAAACCAAACAACGTGGAAGTAAATTATAATTTTCCTTTATGAGGGGCGTTAGTTACAATTTTCCTCTAATTACGTAGTGGTTGCAAGTCACATTTTTCCTAAACTTCAAAACAAAGCAATGTCTCGTTTTCAAGTCACATTCTTATACTATTTTTGAGAATTTTTCATACTTAAAATGTTGCTTCAATGATTGCCTTATTTTAAAAATGAGATTAGATGAAATTATTTTGAGTGTTTAGAGCAATCATTTCATACTCCAAAATCCATTATACCAAAGTTTTTTTTTTTTTTTTTAGTTAATAAGTTCAAAACAATCACCAAAACCGCTTTTATAAGACTTTCTATAATTTTATGGTCAGTAGTGTGTCTCATGCTTGATTGAATGAATAATTAATTCGTGCAGTAATAAGTAATTTAATTTAATCTCACTTGAATTGCTTTCGAAAATTGCCTACGTATCCCTTAATATTGCCCTTAGAATTTAAGCAAAAGTTAGATTGACTTGATTTTAATGATACAAACATATAATGAAGAAGAAAAAGAGACCATATTTTATGATCTCTAGTAAAATTGTTGCCCTAAACTATTAATTTTGTTACTATTCTCCCTCAACTTTATAAAAATAAGTCAATTTCTTTCTTAGACATTCCCTATGTTAAAATCTTAACATGATGTCCTTATTGAAAAGAACCAAGGTTCAAATCCGCATTCTCCATTGTCGTAACTATCAAATAATTAGTCATAACTATCAAATTATTAAAAATAAATTGTACATCTAACGTTTACTTCTTTAGTAGAACAATTATATTACAAATTTTAATAGAGAAGAGGCCTAAAGATGAAATCGACTTGGTTCTAAAAATTCTACAAGTTCAGAACCGAAATTGGCACAAACAATCATTCAACAAGACACAAAATTAACACAATGACCAAAATGAATTTTAACAATAATTTGGAGGACCCAATTAGTAATTTTATCTTTATAAAAAAAAAATTGAAGACTACTTCAAACAGTATCCCATGCCTATTACTATCCACTTAATTGTAACAAATTTTACCCGATGTTTATTTGCCCACAAAAATTGTCCCTGCACACCCTGACCTGATACCATTTAACAACCAACCAACATCACAAGATAGAGTGGACTTAAAAATCAAAAGAATCCCTTAGACAAGGGTAAGAAACTAGATCATGGTCTGCACTTTCTGGACCAATTTTGAAAATCAGAGCCATTCACAGGCAAATAAAAAAAAGATGCTTCAGATTTTGAAACATCATTAATATTTTAAGTAGATACCAGTTAGTGTGTTCATTTTCTTAAATGTTAAAGATATGATAAAATCTAAAGCATGCATTACTCTGATAGAATTGTTCTTTTAAAAATACAAGATAATAATCCTCAATGGTACAAGCCACAGTAATAAGTGCAGTTGAGGTTCAAAAATGCATAGGTACTGAAGACGGAAAAGCCATTCAAGATCCATTTAAAAAAGTAAATCTCCCACAATGGAGGTTAGGGGACTCGATTGCAATTGAAGCCCCAAAAATGGGATAGAGCTCCATCTAGTTAGAACAGGATGGTCTTAATCACATATTATTATTACCAAATCCAGAATACACTCAAACACCGAGAAATTTAGACTCAAACCATAGTAAGTGCCATAAATAATAATGTCACAGATCTCCATAATAGTAGCCTCAATTATTACTTAAAAAACAAAACGTACACATACCTTGCAGATTGTAGCTCAAATAAAAAGAAAACCGCAAAATAACTGGTTTGCAATACTACATAGTACACATACTTCGATAAGTATCAAGCCATGCAAACCATAGCTAATTTAGATCAAGACAAGCCATCAAATAAGTGCACTTAAAAATCGATTTAAAGCTTTCCCCTCAAACTCTACCAGTTTCTGGAGTAGTTTGGACATTACTTGCATAGAAATCAGCCACTACCAGACCGTGCCTGAAATGAGATTAAGCTTAAATAAGATTTCCAGAATATTTTAACAAGTAATTTTATATTAAAAAAGTTTCAAAAATGTGGGAGTCCATCCTTCCTCCTCTTTCCAATCACTAGGAAGCTTAAATGTTTCAAATTTTAAGCATGAAGACTGGTCTTGGAGGTTAAGAAAGACACATGAAGCACAAAGAAACATCTTGAGAAATTGTCTATTTATTTTGTTCAAACAAAAAACATAACGAAAAACAATCATAAAAACCATTGCAATTACTCATTAAAATAGGAACAACTTTGAACCCAAAAAAAAAAATGCTAATAATAATAAGATTTCTGATACAGCATAATTGTTTAAAAAAACAAAAGGGAACAGCACCAAAAAAAGACTGAAATGGGAACTGAGAAATTGTCTGTACCATCTTGTTCTATCCAAAACATGGTGATAAACAAATTTAAATCCATAACATTAATCATTAAAATAGGAACAACTTCAAACAAAAGAAAACAAGAAAAAGGGTTTCAAAATTCTGCTACATGATAATTCTTTTTAAGGGAACAGCACCAAAAATGACTGAAAAAGGAACTTATGAAACATGAGAAACATGGAAAAAATAGGTTTTTCATAAAATGAGGCTCCTATACATGGGGTACTGCTTTGTCTGGAGGGAGAGAATGGAGAGGTGGGAGGACAACTCCCCCGCTTGCAGGGAAAAATGGAAGGAGTTAATCCCCATAAGACTTTCAATCTGTCAAAAGTTGGATGGGTTCGAGGTCCTTCCCCTTCTCCCCTCCCATCTCTCAACCCCCTACCATAGTGTACACAACTAAAACATGCTGGAAAATTCTCAGTGCAGAGTTATATCCTAGATCACATGCTTTGTATGCTATCCAGTTTAAATAAGTTCAAATATAATACCAATTTCATTGACTTCTATAAGCACATCCAGAGATCACACTGCAATATCTTATATACACACACACATATACAGATGTATCTCAAAACGGTGATCTACGAAAAAGGTATGTGAGGCACACACGCACTATAATTTCATCACTTAATCCTGAAGTTTAATTACCTGGCGAGGAGATCCTGACCTAGATCTTGATCTTGATCTTGATCTTGGCCTGCATATTTTAACAATCAATATCATCATTAGAGGTAAGATAAGAGGAGCAGCAAAGGCCAAAATATAAGAGAGCTAGTGTAACCAAAAGCCAGATACCTGGAAGATTTGACAGGAGATGCAGATCTGGATCTTGATACCGACCTAGAAATAGACCGCTCCAATGATTTGCTGTAGGGAAAAAAAGGACAGATTCTCAGATAATAAGAATATTCAAGACGCACAAAAAAATTAAAAAGGAAAGAAGAGGACAAAAGTCAGTACCTCCGGTCCCTTCTTACACTTCTGCTACGGCTACGGCTACGACTACGGCTGCGGCTGCGGCTACGGCTGCGACTGCGACTGCGACTGCGACTGCGACTTCGACTTCTACTACGACTTCTTGGGGGACTGCCCTCATACTTCTTCACCTGCACCAGTTGAAAATAGAATCAAACAACAGCAAAACAGTAAGCATTTTACTCCAAGGTATATACATCCAATCTGCCCTACACCTCTCAATAAAGCTTAATCGAACACTGTTTTACATCAAAAACTGGGGAAACAAAAGTGTAGGATTTATTAATCAACTTAAAGTGAGAAAGGAGCATTTTTCAAAGCTATAACCAAGCAATTCATTAAAGATCATTAAACAACTCACAAGCATCCATAGTATCAAATAGAGACTGCTATTGAAATTTTGGCCTCTAAATTTAAAAATTTTCATTTACATCCCTAAACATTCTAATTTTGAGCAATTTAGTCCTTCCCATCCAAATTGATACATCACCAATTTGGGAGAGACTTGAAACATACCTACCAGGACCCAAAACATAGTTTAAGCCTAATAACAATCCCACAAGTTTATTAAGATGGCAGAAAGGAAAGGTTACCCGAATATAAGCTCTTGCCCAAGGATTTCTGAATTCAGTGTCATCGAGTTTCCGAATCTGAAAAGCAGACATGTCACCTATCATATTAGACCAAAGCACATATGCAACAAATCAAATGATTTCTCCCAACAACTTACAGCATATTTCATGTCATCATAATTTGTGTAATCAACAAGGCCAAAAGTCCCTGGAGAGAGATCAATTCAATATCATTAGTAATCAATCCAAAGTATAAGGATATCATTAATTACGTCAATTCAGCAGGTCCTAACCAGTGCACTAAAAACTATTAAGAAGTTAAATGTGTCATTTAAGTATATAATTAAGAAAATTTCACAATGAATATTAGATGCTACAGCAACAGACATCTAAATGAGCTATAATCACTAAACATGCATCGGCAATCTCCAATGTCCTGTTTCACCCCCCTTATAGCAGCTATACAGACAAAACAGAAGAACATGGCATCAACCCACCAAATGCAAAGTTGCAAACCATAGATGTCAAGCATAGGACGTGTAAACTTTTGTTCAAAATAAATTATGAGACATGCTAATTTTTTTCCATAAGAAAATTTGCATTTTCAACAAACATAATGAGTTAGTCTCACAGCTATTTGGATATCCAAAGCATATCTGTATTTCCACATAAAAAGAGGAAATGATTTTTTCTTAAAATTGGTAACTACATGGGCAGCCAGTGGAACTTTAACCCACAACCTAATCCTCCAACTTACTCTTAAAAAGAAAAAGAGGTGTAATTTAAGCTAGAGCTCATTTGCCAGAGGAAATGAAAATTGACCATCAAACTCATAGGAACCATATAAATCGAACAGCAATTTTAGCTAATTATAATACCAACAAATTAATAGATACATATTTTAGATAAAATGCATACCTTCACCGTCACGGGACACCTCAGCAAAACATACATCACCAGCTTTTCGCATATGATCCTGAAACCGATTGACCAATAAGGTTACCAACACAGCAGCATGAAAAAATAAATAAAAAATCTGCAAATTACTTTTTAATATAAAAATTCCACACCTTCAAATCTTGCCAGGAAGCAGAAGAAGGGAGCCCACGAACAACAACTGTAAAACAAAAAAACAAAAAAAAAAGCATCAGAACCATTAAAGTGCTCCTAAAATAAACCAAATCAAAAGATATAAAAGGTCTAAGCACAGTTTCATGCACAAAACTTTCCCATCACATTCTCCTAAACCCTTTTAGTTACAGAAGAAATATTCTCCTAAATTATGCACCTCGATATTCAGAATGGCGTGAGATACCAAATCGGCTCCCACCACCCCCTCCCCCATCACCACTCCTACCACCACCACCACCACCACCACCACCACCACCACCACCACCACCACCATAGCCACCTCGACGATCGCTTGAAGATGGACCCCTACCACCATGGGCAAGTTCAACCTGCGTAAAGGACAAATGACAAATTAGTCAAGAAATAAGAAAGCAAAGTACCCCAATAAAACTAATTGGTGATCTTATTACCCTTAAACGACAACCATCAAAGTTATAGCCATCACGACCCTTGATCGCATCTTCTGCATCCCGAGCATTATCAAACTAACAAAACAAACAAAAATTAAGTGAAGACAAAAATAAATTATGTTTTGAACATATCCAGTCAAAATCCAAGATGCAAAGAGTACCTCCACAAAACAATAACATGGAGGGCGGGGTGGAATCTTCAATTCGATGTCTAATATACGGCCATACTGCAAAGGTAAAATCAACATCATAGAGCTGTGTCAGTCCAACTATTAAACAGCCATATTTTAACATACAATCATGTAGAACCATATCTTTAATAAGTCATGTAGAACCCTATTTAATATGATAAATTTAAATTGTTCCTAGAAAAGAAATCCTTTTTCTGGTCCAAAGGCTAGAGAATGCCAACACAACTGAAGGGAAGACCTTAACTACATGAGCCTCCTACAGCCAAATCCCATATACTTTTACAACTATTAACGTCTTTCAAATTAGGGCATCAGATGAACAGCATAAGCATTATGTTGTCTCCCAGTATTCAAATCCTAAGATGGTATTAATGTTATCATATAAGCACATGAACAAATGTGCATAATCCTGTGCAGAAATTCAGAAACTGAACAATTTTTCAAATAAAAATGATTTTTTAATTAACCGGACACATTTAAATGGAAAGTTCTTAGGATTAAAATGAGACATAGGAGAACACAGACAATTCACCCCAAAACAAATGAAATTTTGAGTACCAGCAAAAAATCATAGCATAAAAAAATCCAACCAAACCTTGTGAAATAGATCTTCAACTTCCCATTCTCTTATATCTGAGGGCAGGTTGCCTACATAGATTGTGCGAGAAAAACGACCACTCATATTTGGCACTCGAAGATTGTATAGAGACGATTATACACTGCATAAAGAAGATGACATGTCATAATTATAGAAAATTCTCTCAATTTCTAAAGTAAAGTCTTCCTATATATTGCGATGTCCAATTATCATCAGCATGTACTATGTTGATGATATCAAAAGGAAAGGAAAACCAAAACCAAAACAATGAAGCAAACCAAGAGAGCAATCCTCGAGGTGAGCCGTGCTCCACAAGCTCCATTGCTCATTTGCTCCAAGATGCTCCAATGCTATAATAATATTGAAATAAAATTTGATCTCCTCATCCTCTCCAGAATTTTAGCACACGTAGAGATCTTCTGAGAGTGAGCAAGAATCTCCAATAGTCCAATTATAAAAAATAATACCCATAACTCCACCCTGATTCTCCCACTCCCTCTCTATATCCCTATGTATGATTGCAATGCTCATATTTGTCCAAGCGCTTGCCATCTATCATAAAGAAAGCATTGGTGTCATGAGATCAAGTAAGATTGACATATATTTAGGTATTTACCTTACTCAGCTCGCTTTAACAGCATTGAAAAAACAACCCTGGAAAATACTTAATATAGCCCCTAGTTCACTAATCATCGTTTAGTGCAACTCATGTCCAGGGAAAAGGAGTGGGCATAGATGTCTTCAGCCTCTCTCATGGAGCGTTTAATAATATATGTATTTATAAACTTAAATCTTTCATAGCAAGAATCATGATCGATACCCATGTTTCAGTTTTCTTACCTCTTGTTAGTTAAAATATCTTTTCATGAAGTTGCATCCAGGAAAAGGAGAAGGCAAAAATCTATAGTAACAATTTGGAAAAAAAAAGGGAGGGGGGGGGAGGGAGGAGGAGGCTATTCATGGAGGGAATCCTCATTGATACTCCTCCAAGTTCCAATTTTTATAAAAATCAGGCAAAACCAGTCTTGAAGCCATTTGCTTTAACACAGACACAAATAAATACCAACAGATACTATTTGACAAGAAAACTAAATACATTGAAGATAAATCCTTTAACCTCCATTCTAATAGTACACTTAGACAATTACAAGTACAATCAAAAAGTCAAATTAAAATAAAAAAGTTAATAAAATTCCATATATGAGTTAGATTAGAATAGAAACAGTGCCATTTTGTTTCACACTCGCACATTCTTTGGTGGCACAAAATTCCCCTCTAAAATAAATTATCACAAAAATTTGAGTTCGCCACTTACGAAATGGGGAAAACGAAGTACGATCAACACCAAAAAGGAAGTGATACCAAATATAACACACAAACCAACCCACCACATGAGGAACCTTATATGTTCCACTGAAATCTAGAACCTTGCTATGAATACACTAGTTGTCGCCAAATTGAACCATAACATTAGCAACACAGAAACTTTACTCTTCACACTCGTTGCAGTCCAAATTCCAGAGGTAAAAAAAGCCCATTAATTGTCTTCAACAACCATAACTGACAACCCATTTCCTCTCTGACATGATGACTAATGCCACCCCTTGCATCTCTCTTCCCCACAACCCACCCCAACCAGTGATAGGAAAAATGCAACCAAACAACAAAAGCCACATGAACGAGCATAGAGCCACCACCTTCACTAGCATTCCAATCCCTCATCAATGATTCAACATTACCCAAGGGCTTGAGAAGAAGGGGAGAGAGAGACTGGAAGCTAGGAAAGGTGGTTGCAGCTATACCGATTGGTAAACTATTTTAGAATTAATTGGTATTCTTATCCCCATTTTGGTTTTAGATGTACACAGAGAACAAGAATTTTGGGTTTCATGTTCTCCATCAAAACAAACAGACGGAGTTTTAGGGTGCATTTGGATAAGCCGTTGTTTTGGGTTCAAATTGAGCGTTTGTAAAAATTAAAAAAAAAAAAAGCTATAATGAGTTGCTGTTGCGAAACAGAGTTTCGGGTTTTAAAAACATGCTTTTATGCTCCCAAAACAGTCTAACCAAATGGAGTTTTAGTATGTTTCAACAAACCATTCACAAAAATCTCACTTTCCATGAGGCAGACTATAAAAGAGTGATTGTATAATTAAATCACCACTATGTCTGTGTGCCATCAAAACCCATTTCAGTCTTGCAAATCTTTTAAACATACCAATACCTTATTTATCCAATAACATCAATTTTTACACAAAATCTACCAATCAAAACCCAATATACATAAGAAAGACTTCGCTAAGCACAATATACCAATAATCCGAGCAATTGAAGCTAGACCCACTTAGAAATTCCACTTTTTTATTCAAAAAATCTCAACTTTCAAGCTTAATCATCAAAATTAGCACACACTTATACACCAAAAAAAAAAAAAAAAAAATTGGAGGAGCACAATACCGAAGATTTTGATTTGAGCTGAGCTGCAACGGCTACGAGCAAGTGGCACGTGTCCCTCCCTCCCTCCGCGTAGCGAGCTCCTGTGACTGAGAGTGGAGAGAAAGAGCGATGGGTTTTGTAGCTCCGAAGTCTGATCTTCTTTTCGTTTTGCTCTAGGTTTTGAGCTCGAGGAAATCGATGGTATTTTGATATATATGCGTTTGAATTGGGCTCTTGAGTTTTAAAGGTGTGTGGGCCTCTTGATACTGCCGGATCTGGATCTGGATCTGGATCTGGATCTGCTGCCCATTTGGGATTTGGGGCCTTTTTGTCTTTGGGCCGAATTTGGATTAAGATAAAGTATTTCATGCCCAAATCTTCTGTACTGCACCTCTTGGTTTACTATATACTCCACAAATAAAAATATGTTATATGTTCATTTAATTTATTTAGTGCTAAATTTATACCTTCTATTATTTCAATTTCCTAAATATGATGGGTTCTTTCTTTATTTATTTTAGAAAATTGAAATAATAGAAGGCATAAATTTAGCATTAAATAAAATAGATAGACATGTGGCATTTTTTTTTTTTTGATAGGAAGACTGAAATTTTTTATTACGTAAGGGAGAAGTACATAGCGTCTTGTAATACTAGAGATTCAATTATTGGTGGACATTCTTCCAACCAGGTTATAAAGTCATGGATACCCTTTGTATGTTGTGCCAACGTATGTGAGCATTTATTTCCCTAGCGCTTGACATGTTGGACTTTGACTTGTCTAAAATCATGCAATTTTTGCTGGATGCTTTCAAGGATGTCAATCACTGTAGCGGGTGGTATGGTGGAGCCCGACAGAGCAGTGAAAATTACGTGGGAGTCAATTTCAAAAATAACATCTCGTACCCCAATATCCCATGCAAACGAAACTGCTACGTCCATCGCTTTTGCTTCAGCCTCTAAGGGACCCAATGGTAAGTGCATATGCTGACTGAGGCCTGCAATGACCGTTCCTGCATGGTCTCGGATCATTGTACCGATGCCCACTGTGCCGAGATTCTTGAAGATAGCTGCGTCGGTGTTTATTTTGAACCACGAGTTTGAAGGGGGAACCCAGCAATTGTCTAATGGACCGGGGGGTTGAGGACATGCGAAGTGAGCCACCTGGAACTCCTCCATGACGGTGCGAGCTTTGTGTAGGATTTCGTTTGAAGACTGCCGTAGGGAGCCATGTCGTGTTCTGTTCCGGTTGTACCACACGCACCATGCGATGGAGATAACAAGTTCGAGTACGTCTTGGCCCACATGTTGCCTGAAGATGAGGTACCAGACCAGGTCAATGAAGTTGCGATAGCGGACACCCATATTATCGAAAGGAATACATGTAGCGGTCCAAACGTCACGTGCATGTTTGCAGTCCCAGAAGAGGTGTCCGCTGGTCTCAGCAGTCAGGTCGCATGCATTACAAGTAGGGTCATCGAGCACTCCACGAGAGTAGAGGTTTGCCTTCACGGGGAGAATATTCCGGCTTGCCCTCCATGCAAAGGTTTTTAGCTTGTTTGGAATCCGGAGGCTCCAGATTTTCTGCCAAAACTGACTATGGCTGCTGGCATCTGATGTTCCTTCTATTGATTTAGACTGAGATAAAGACAAGGCAACTTTATAAGCACTATTCACTGGAAATTTGCCTTTTGGCGTGTAGGCCCAAATTATGTGGTCTTTGTTGCGTCTGTTACTACGTGGGATGCCAAGAATGGTGTGGGCATCATCAGGTAGGAAAACATGATTAACCAAATCAACATTCCACTCTCTTGTGGCTTCGTCAATGAGCTCAGAAACAGTCGCAGTCTCAAGTAAGGTGTTTGGCGTAGAGATGACTCGGAAAGTAGATGGCTTTGGCAGCCATTTATCTCTCCAAATCTGTATAGAGGTGCCATCACCCACTTGCCATCGATGACCAGCCTTAACAACGTCTTGTGCAGCCACTATGCTTCTCCAAGCATAGGAGGGTGTTCGGCCCAATTCAGCATAGAGGAAGTCACGGTTAGGGAAGTAACGTGCCTTGAGAACACGATGAACTAGTGAGCATGTGTTGCTTTGAAGGCGCCAGCCCTGTTTTGCCAAGAGTGCTATGTTAAAGGCTTTGAGGTCGCGAAAGCCCAAACCTCCATCTTTTTTGGGTGCACACATTTTTTCCTAACTTAACCAGGCCATTTTGTTTCTTCCATCCTTTTCGCCCCACCAAAAATTACGAACTGTTTGTCATCTCGTCACAAAGGGAGTCTGGAAGCTTAAAGACACTCATTGTATAGGTGGGAATGGCTTGAGCCACTACCTTGATGAGAATTTCCTTTCCGGCCTGTGAGAGCAACTTTTCCTTCCATCCCGAGAGCTTGTTATCCAATCTTTCCTTAAGGGCTCGAAAGGTATTTCTTTTTGACCGACCCACCAGGGAGGGTAAACCCAAATAAGTTTCATGTTGTCTGATAACTTCTGCCCCAAAACGATGTTTAATGTCCTCCTGAATCTCAAGTGGTGCGTTTTGGCTGAAAAATAAGGCAGTCTTGTCACGGTTGAGTTGTTGACCAGATGCTGTTTCATATGTCTCTAGGATGTGTTCTAGGTGATCACAGTCATCACTAGTGGCTCGGCAGAAGATTAAACTATCATCAGCGAAAAAAAGGTGGGAAATCTGTGGACCCCGTGGGCATGCAGCAACACCATGGATTACCCCACTCCTAGAGGCTTGAGTGAGGAGGGCGAAGAGTCCTTCTGCACAAAACAAGAAAAGAAAAGGGGATATGGGGTCCCCCTGTCGCAAGCCTCTCGTGGGGGTGATATAACCACGGGGCTCGCCATTGATCCTGATGGAATATGTGACAAAGGTAACACAAAGCATCATAAGGTTTACCCATTTAGTATGAAAACCCATTTTTAACATTATATCATGAAGGCAGCCCCATTCGACTCTATCAAAAGCTTTACTCATATCAAGCTTTAAAGCCATCTCCCCAACCCGCTCGTTTCATTTTTTATTTAGGTGGTGCATAGTCTCAAAAGCTACTAATATATTATCAGTAATAAGCCGGGTAGACATAAACGCACTCTAGTTTTTACTAATGATTTCAGGAAGGAAGCGTTTAAGCCTATTTGCAATAACTTTGGAAGCTAATCTGGAGATGACATTGCTTAGGCTTATGGGTCTATATTTTGTTATCTTGGTGGGATTTTTCACCTTCGGGATGAGTACGATATGAGTGTCATTAAACTTAGGAGGCATGATTCCCGAATTTAAAAAATCAAGTATAGCTCTTGTAACACACTCACCCGATAGAGACCAAAAATGTTGGTAGAAGAATGGTGGCATACCATCTGGGCCCGGAGATTTCTTTGGGTGCATTTGCTTCAGTGCTTTGTGTATCTCATCTGCTTGAAAAGGCTGACAAAGGTACTCATTCATTTGAGCAGTGACCACAGGTCGAACAGCTGCAGTTATTGGAGTAGTGTCTGTAGGACCGTTGGACCGAAAAATGGTGTTGAAGTAGTCTAGAACAACCCTTTCCATAGCTTGAGCATCCTCCTGCCATACCCCATTTGGGTCTGTAATGCCTCGGATGAGGTTTCTGTCCTTACGATTTGAAGCTTTTTGGTGAAAGAAAGAGGTGTTTCGGTCACCATCAGTGATCCACAAGTGCCTGGACCTCTGGTGCCACATTGTGTTTTCAGCATCAAGCCAGCAATTCAAAGCTTTGCGGGTCATTTCAATCTTTTTGTGGTTAGGGCGGGGATGTTGTACTAGAGATTGTAGTTCCTTTTCCAAACTTGCAATTTGCCTTCCGACGTGCCCAAACTCAGTTTTATTCCATGTAGATAGCCGGGCTCTACAACTGTCAAGGCAGTTGCTAATTGGGGCACCATTTGGATTGTGTAGTCCTTCCATCCATGCCTCTTCCACTATTTCAGTACAACGTGGGTCACGAAGCCACATTGCTTCAAAGCGGAAAGGTGGTCGAGGACGTTTGAGCCGAGTCTTAGAGGGTGGCAAATGTACGGCAATCATGGAGTGGTCTGAGGTGGACATTGAAAGGTGTTGAACTGATGCTCCGGGGAATTTTGATTTCCATGTAGCAGTAGCAAGTGCCCTGTCCAGGCGTGTGCGAATGCGGCCCTCAGTAGGATGGTTCCGTGACCATGTGAATGGAGATCCATGGTAGCCTAGGTCCAAGAAACCACAGTGTGAGATTGCCATACGGAAACGGTCCATTTGCCTAGCAGGTTGAAGGCGTCCTCCGGCCTTTTCCGCTTGACTGAGAATTTCATTGTAGTCACCTAGACACAGCCAAGGTAGAGTGTTCGATCGTCCAAGGGATTCAAGAAGAGTCCATGTCTCTTCATGCTTGTTGGTATTGGGGTGGCCATAGAAACCAGTTAGCCTCCACGTTATACTTGTTATATCACAGACTATATAGGCATCAATAAACTAGCGTGAAATTTTTTTTACATAAACCTGAGTGCCGGGTTTCCATAAGAGTGCCAAGCCTCCACTTGAACCATCACTAGAGACTATCAATCCTTCGTTATATTCCCAGTTTCGTTTCATGTTATTCAGCTGTTCAGTAGAGAGTTTTGTCTCCATTAAGAAGACGCAGATGGGAGCTTGTTTCTTCCACGCTCTCTTGAGAGCATTCACTGTACGGGGGTTCCCAAGCCCCCGACAGTTCCAGCTCAATATACTCATTGCCTCCGGCGGTGCTGCCAAGCAGCCCCCGCCGATCCTAGGTTGTCTGCCATGAGTTTGCCCAGGGTACGTGCCTCCTTATTTAGCAGCTTTTGCTTTTTTTCGTCAAAAGAGTCTTCCATGTGCACCTCCTTAGAGGATTTTCTTTTAGAGCCTGAACTTTGGTCGCAGGTCCCACTAGTGTCCATTATGTGTCGAGGTGGCCCAAGCCGATGCCAAGAACTTTGTTTTGGGCCCACAGGGTCAAGGTTTGTGGTTGTTATGGAGTTGTTGGAATTTTGGCGTGGTGCATGGATATCATGGTCACATGGAGGCATGGTGTCGTTCACGTGGGTCACTTTGGCCGCGTCGGTTTCCTTTTTGGTGGTGACTGATTTTGGGGGGCATGGTGACGGGGATGGTCGAGAATATGTGGCCGGGGTGTCGTCTAGTCGTATATGTGGGGTTGGTTGGTGGGAGTTTTGAAAAGAGTGCAAAGCATGGTCACATGGGAGGGTGGGAGTCACGTGAGGTACTATGGCAGCACTGGTGTTCTTTATTGTGTTGGTTGACTTTGGGAGATATGGTGATGGAGGCGTTAGAGTATTTGTGGCTGGGATGGTGTCTAGCTGTGTAGGTAAAGTTTGTTTGTTTGAATTTTGAAAAGAGTTTAAAGCATGATCAATTTCCGTAATATGCGTACGGAAGAGAATCGGGTCAGAAAGAATTTCCTTATTTGTGGGCGTGTTTTCGGGATACGTTGCTGAGATCACAGGGTCATTATTTTTGGAGAGAGAATGAGGATTTTCTGGCGGGTTATGGGCTCTTTCCATCACCGGTGAGGGGCATGTAGTGGGGGATGGTGTTGGGCGATGTGTGGACGGCGATGCCGTGGGCTGTGGAGTTTTGGTGTGGATGACCTGGGTTTGTTGGGGGTTTGCCGTGGTGGCTCGCAACCATGGTCCATACTGTTGGGACTCTTTTGTCAATGTTTCACCACTGTTCGTCCATAACCGGCAATCCTTCTCGTCGTGATTCATGAGCCCACACCAGTAGCAGAAAATCGGCATGCGTTCATATTGGAATGAGACCCATAGAGGTCCGGTTGCACCCATGTCCACGAATCGACCACGGTAGAGGGGTTGTTCAATATTTATTGCAACCCGGACTTGTACACAGCGACCGCGACATTCGCCGATAGGCGAGGCGTCTACTTGTTCAACCTTGCCGAGCGAGCTTCCAATAATCTCAGCGTTTGCTCTATTCATGCGACTGAGTGGAAGGTTGTGGATTTGGACCTAAAAGGAGGCAGTGTCGAATTTGGCGTCGTCCACGGATTCAGAATCGCTTGGTTTGTACAATCCAATCAGATACTTATCGAAGGACCAAGGTCCCTGAGAAAGAATCTTTTTCGCGTCGGCCTCGTTGGAAAAAAGGATCAGAACAGTATTGGAAGTGAGGTCACGAACCTCAAAATTCTGTATAGATCACCACATAGTCTTCAGTGTACGGGACAACGCTTCTATGTTGACACGGCGTTTTGTGAAGAGCTTGGCCACCAGTACTCTGTTATTGTTCTCCACTTCAAGGGCCAAGGGGAGTGTTTGAGTTTCATGTGTATTGAGGGAGAGGCGGGCCCACTTACCAGTGAGGTCATCCATTGTTACAGAGAAGCATAAAGGCGTGTGAGAGGGAGAGGGGAGGGAGAGATAGTGATGAGAAGAGGTGCAAGGTCACTGGGTTTCACCGTCGTGGGAAAAAAGTGGCCTACGCTAAGATAGGCAACATGTTTTCACCACCGCTAGACTCACGCATGGGAGCCCACGAGGGAAAAAATAGAAATGCATGTTCGGCATATTTTTTTTTTGTGGAATATATAATGGAGTAGGAAGAGTGCGATAGAAAATTTGGACTCGTCTCATGCAACGCATTACTATGGGACCCACATGTCAGTATCAAATGTGGAACTCATATGTCAGTTTCATATGTATGCTGTATAGTATGAGACTGGCATATATGAAAATTTTGCCAATTTAAGGGCCAACATTTAAAGTGGAGTAAATTTAAGGATTTAGGTTGTGCTAAATGCTAACTCATTTAAAACTTATAAACTAAAGGCTAAAATCCAAAACTAACTTTCTAAATTTCAACATTTGTCATTTCAGTCTTTTAAGTTTGTTACTTTAGTCCTTTAAGTTTCAATTTTTTTTTCAATTCAGTACTCCATTACCCTTCGTCTAACTGTTGTGTTAACTAAGCCAAGCTTCTTCTTTTTTTTTTTTTTTTTTTAATTTCGTAATTAAAAAAAAAACTGTTTAAAAAAAGAAAAACAATTAACCTAAAAATCAAAACAAAAAACCCCACCCTCCCAATACCCTAGCCTCACCGATTTCTCAGAAATGCCCCTACAAATTCCAAAACTACAGCATGCATTACTAACTTGTCATAATTCAATTGACAAGTATTACAAAGCTTTTACCAATGAAACAAGCAAGAGGCAGAACACAACATCCATGTTCCATCCAAAAGAATCAAGCCATGGAAGGGGGATCCCAACAGGCAATTTCTCATCCTTATAGTTGGTTATTGCAGACCCAAGTTGAAGAGTGGCTTACCTGGCTAGAGATAAGAGTGGCAGGGAAATATTGAAAGGATTCAACTCTATCACAGACCACAATAGGACACAGGCAACAATGATGGCTACAAGTTACAAGGGAAACTGGATTCCAATCTATAATGTGAGGTTACCCAAACATCACCATTTTGATAAACTCCAATCAACTTCTGGAGAACTTGAAAGGAAGGAAGAATATAGGCTGAAGCCCCACTCACTTTTTTGTCGAAGATCTACAGAAATGCATGTCTCTTGGAATTTCACTATTTCTCAAAATTGGTGAGGCTAACTGATTTTCAAGTTTTTTGTTTTTAATAACAGGTCTTCTTTTCTTTTTTAAATTACGATAAAAAAAAAAAGCCCAAAACAGCGTCGTTTTGGCTTTAATTAACAGCAGCACTTAACTAAAGGGTAACAGAATACTGAATTGACAAAATTTGAAACTTAGAGAACTAAAATGATAAAACTGAAAACTTAGAGGACTAAAATGACAAAAGTTGGTGAGTTTGAGTTAGCTTAACTGGTAAAATTTCTAATAGTTGTATAAGAGATTTGAGATTCAATCATTGCCTACACCAAAAACTGATTGGTGTCTTGATATGATGATAAAGAATTATCATCAAGGGCGAATGCTATATGTTGAAACTCTTTAAAAAAAATGACAAAAGTTGAAATTTAGATGGTCAATTTTGGATTTTAGCCTAAACTATACTTTAGATTTATTCTGCTTTAAATTATGATACTTAAATGGACACTCACAATTTCACTTGGAAATTGAGGGAATCATTATCTCCCCCATCCCCCTCAAATGGGCAAAACTTAGGTACAGTACCTTAGGTACAGTACCTCAGGTACCTATTTTAAAATTAAATCACATGTACACTCACTTAACAATGATACTGCCGTTACCTTCTCCGTTTATTTCTTTTCCCTCTTTTTTTTTTCCCCTGTTTCAGACCCAAGCATTCTGACTCTTGAACTCCTGTCAAACGCTATTTGCTCCTACCATTCGTTCTCTCCCTCTCTGTTCTTCTCTTTCTCTCTTTCTTTCCTTCTCTCTCACTCAGATTAGATGAAATAGACGAATCCAACTCTCTGAACTCTCTATCTCGCTCTGTTTTCGCAGATTAGTTGGCTAGCACTAAGAAAATTCGTTGGTATGTATTGACTGAATCTCATTATAGGTTTTCAATTCTAGTTGCTGGGTTTGTGTTATTTTGAGGTTTGGTAGAGTTTTTCTTTGTTGATTATGATCTATGTATCAATTTTTGTTATTGGGTCTGTGTTATTATTGCTTTGGTTTGTTTTGATTTGGGTTTTCAATTATAGTTGCTTAGTTTGAGTTATTTTGAGGTTTGGAAGAGTTTTCCTTTGACTAATTCTGATGAAGGTTCTAATTTTGGTTAATGAGTTTCTCTTAGTATTGCTTTAGTTAATTTTAATTTGGGGTTTCAATTATATTTTTTGGGTAAGATCAACCTTAAACAATTTACATCGACCAGAATTTTTTTATATATATAGTGAGGTAAACTAGAGGAACATAGCTTTAGCAATATTGCTACACTTTGGTCCAAACATGATATACCTGTTAATGTAAAATTCATTCAAGATTCCAGAGTGATATTCTGTATCAACTAACGAAAGGAATATAATATATATATATATATATATAAGCTGCAAAGGAGGGGCTAGCTAATAAGTTAATTTATGGGAACAAACAGAGGGCCGAGGATAAATTAAATGGTTCTTTTATGATTCTTTTAAGGTTCTTAACTATTGACTTATTTGCTTCGGCTATTAAAGTATAAAATTATTTGAGTAAATTGAATGCCACATTGTTTTACTAAGCCAAGCTAAGAACTAGCTCAAAAATATTACAAAAACATATTAATCATACAACGAGGGAAAAAAAGGGGGGAATAAAAGGGTGTGGTGCTTTAAAAATATTTTAACCAAAATCTGGTGAAAAGTTGTGTAGCCCTATATTAGTATTGTCCCACACCAATGGTTGTTGTGTTTAGTACTCAATTTACAGAGTGGTTAATTTTAGAATATGTGGAACCTAATAAGTTGTGTTTGTTAATTTACAGGTTATGGAGAAAGATGGGAAGAGCAACCTTGAAGAAGTTGTGTCTATTGATTCAGAGAAAGATACAACTCCAAGAATTGGAGAAAATGAAGACACTAAAGAAGATATAACTCCAAAAATCGGAATGGAGTTTGATTTAGAGGATGAGGCATATCTATATTATAATATATATGCTGGATATGTTGGATTCAGTTTCGTAGAGATTGGCTGAACAGAAGTAAGACAGATAAAACAACTATCATATCCCGCAAGTTTTGTTGTTTTAAAGCTGGTTACAAGAAGGAAGTTGCATATGATGGAAATAAATCTAGAATGGAATTAAGATGTGGTTGTGAAGCCCAAATGGTTATCAGTCGTCAAAAAAGTGGTAAATATCGTATTACCCTTTTTGAAACGAAACACAATCATGAAGTTGTAACTCCACGGAGTAAACACAAATTGCCATCACAAAGGAAGATATCAGCTGCCCAAGCAGCTGAAGCTGAATTAGCAAATCGCTCTGGGATTAGGCAAAAATTAGTTTTTGAGTTCATGAGTAAACAAGTTGGAGGTAGGGAAAATCTTGGTTTTACTCTTAAAGATATCAGTAATCATTTACAATCTAAACGGATGAGGGAAACGAAAAAGGGAGAAGCATTTACCCTTATTCATTATTTTGAGATGAGAAAGTCTGAAAATGCTTCATTTTTCTATGAGATACAGTTGGATGTTGATGATCAAATAACTAATATATTTTGGGCAGATCCTAAAATGGTTGTGGATTATGATTTATTTGGTGATGTAGTTTGTTTTGATACTACGTATCGAACCAATAAAAACCATCGTCCATTGGCACCTATAATTGGAGTGAATCATCATAGACAAACTGTGGTCTTTGGTGTTGCATTGTTGTATGATGAAACAGCTGAAACTTTTTCATGGTTATTTCAAACTCTCTTAAAAGCAACGTGTGGAAAGAAGCCGGTTACAATTTTTACTGATCAAGATCCAGCAATGGCTAAAGCAATTGCAGAAGTGTTACCAGAATCTCATCATCATTTATGCCGATGGCATATATATCAAAATGCTCTCAAAAAACTCAACAGGTATTTTCAAAGTTCAAATTCATTTGCTACAGAATTTAAAAGTTGTATGTGTGATCATGAGTATGAGGATGATTTTTTTCAAGCATGGGAATCAATGTTAGATAAACATGGTCTTCAAGAAAATAGCTAGTTGAAATTCATTTTTGAAGTTAGAGAAAAATGGCCAATGGTATATGGTAGAAATCATTTTTGTGCAAATATAACGACCACACAATTGAGTGAAAGCTTCAATAGTCGCTTGAGACATTATCTAAAGTCAACCAACAATGTGCTGGAATTTTTTAGTCATTTTGACAAGTTACTTGAAGACCTACGCCACAATGAGTTGGATTCCAATTATGACATGAGCCAACGTTTGCCAGTTTTGAAAGTGGAAGTGCTTTTATTGAAGAACTCAAGGGATGTTTACACACCCAAAATCTTTAATTTCTTTCAAGAAGAGTATAAGAAGTCTTTGGACATGGTTGTTAATACATGCTATGATATTTCACCATTGTTTGAGTACAAGGTTTGCATGTATGGGCATACTCGAGAACATAAGGTTATCTTCAATTCTACAGACCAAACAGTTGTTTGCAGTTGTAACAAATTTGAGTTTGCTGGGTTTTTATGTAGTCATGCATTAAAGGTGTTAGATATTCAAAATATAAAACTACTTCCTTCTCGATACATTTTGAAGCGGTGGACTAAGCAAGCGAGAGTTGGATGTGTACTAGATAGCTATGGTTGCATTGTGAAAGAAGATCCTAAGTTGGATATAACAAATCAATACAAAGATTTGTGTCGTAATGCAGTTAACATTGCAAGTAAGGCTGCTGAAACTGAAGAAGCATCTATGTTTTTAGCTAAGAAGATGGTTGAGTTAAATCTTGATGTGGAAAGGATTTTGAAAAAAAAACCAGATTTACCTGCCAATAGAATTGGGATGGATCCTTCTCATAATGAACATGTAGATGTTGCATCTGTCATAACAACTTATAAAGCAACTGGGATTAAGAAAAAAATAGGCACATCTCGTGTTAAAGGTCGGCCTAAAAGTTTTATTGAAAAAGGAGGCATCCTTGTGGAGAAACTCCTATGACAAGTTCTACTGTCAACATCCCAGCTTCTTTATCTGTTGACTATACACAAGTAACACAAGTAATTTTCTTACATATATATTTTGTTTTAGACCTTTAAATGTTATTTTCATTCTTAGATGTGTCTTATATTTTGTTTTATTGAAGGAAAGAATCTAAGTGGTGCTTATTTTTTTGGAAGTTACTCTTATTTTGTTTCTGCTTAGTTCTTATTCTATTTCAATTTTACTTGGAAATGGTAAGCATCAAGCATTGGGTTTGATTATTCTGCAAGGGATGGCGGTACTAGTAGTCATTAGATTCCGTGGATGTGTACTTAGTGTGGTGGTAGTATCTACAACTTACCATTAACAAGGTATTTTATGCATATCTAAATTTTTTAGTACATATGAAAATTTCAAGAATTAGGCTATAGACTATCTAATGATGTGATTAATAAATAATGAGTTTTTTTTTTGGCAGACCATTGTGTTCTATAGCATGGGCAAGGAGTTTAGCATGCAAGAAGTTTAGTGTGACTTTGGATGAATCAATCATTTTTTGGCATGGGCAAAGAGTTTAGTGTGGCAGACCACTGTGTTCTGTAACATGTGATCAATAATTTGTTTACTAATTGCTACAAGTGACATTACTTTGTTTTGGTGTCGTGTATCAGTTTATTTACTGATGCGTGTTTTGGGTACTTTTATTGTGATAACTTATCAGGTGTAACTTCTTTAATATTGGATACTTTTTCTAGTCCAGATTCACTACTGGCCTTTTGATTATTTGAACTATTTTTGCCTTACTTTATTTATTACAATCATCTCAAACTTGAACTGTTTTTGCCCATGCTTCAAGCACTACCATATTTCTGCACTCTGCACTGGATTTCTGAACTGCTGGATTTCTGCACTCTGCACTGGTTTCTCTGCACTAGGTACTGCTGGATTTCTGCACTAGATAGCTGCTGCCTGCAGCTTGTGGACTGCTATTTTCTTAATGCAATTGCATCATTGAATAGGCTTGCTTGTGTATCTATGGTGAAAGTCGTAATAAATACATGTGTACATAATATTACATTTTGCATCATTCATTTCTTTTGAGCTAAATATTGTCAATTGTTGTACGTGTACAATTTTTTTTGTGTGGATTATTTAATTAGTGTACTTGAAAATCTTAGGGTCTTCTTGGTTTTGGATGAGGGCTGTACTTATTGGATCATAATTGAATCTAGCCAATTGCTTTATTAGTTATATGCCTTGCCTTCAAGATCATATCTCCACTTCATGCAAGACCTGCTTGGAAAAATAGTACCTACTTTCTCAGCTTAACAACATGTCCAGTCAATACTAAACTAACAATATCATGCAAGACCTGGTGGACTCTTTTTATAAAAGATGAGGCAACCTATGGTGAATATAGAGCCAAAACTCACAATAAATTCAAATGAAATGGCATAAATACCCCACTTATAACTCAAAAAAAAAAAAGTTTTGATAATAAAATGAAGTAAACAATGTTTTATTATTGTGAACTCACATTACAAATATCACATGGCATATTGCAAAAGAGAGTACACTACAGTAAAATCAGAATTCACTAAATAAATACAATGCTTATTGTGCAATTTTTAAATAACTTGCAATTATACAAAATAATTTGAATGTATTCAACATCTTAAGTCCTATTGCCTATTCATTCTAACACGTCTTTTTGCCGTTGGAAATGGTTGAGCTGCAAATCACTTTATGTCTCAAGACGCTTGAAATGGTTGAGCTGCAAATCACTTTATGTCTCCATGTTGTATAAATCTTTCGTCCAAACAATGCATATATTTTTGGATATTGTAATTGTTTCTTTTAGTCCTCCTACTGGGCTTAACACTGATGCATCTTGATACTAAGATATTCTTTCCAATCAGTGAGGAGATATAACAAGATCAGTCCGATTAATGAACTCGATCAACTCATTTTGGTGAATGAGAATAGATTTTTTGGGCAGGCTTTAATAGACCAGGAATGAATGGTCAATCCTTGAGATGCATCCCTCATAACTCTTGAAGTGACAAACTTTGCCAATCTGTCTGCCAATGCACAAGTCAGAATCAAGGCAAAATGAGAAATATTAACAAAAATAGTCAAAAGATGGTAAAATTTCATTTCTAAATAATCAAGGATATGTTTATTTACTGATTCGTGTTCTGCTACTACAATGTGAAACTAAGGATATGTAACTCTTCCCAATAAGCTTTAATACAATAACTCAAACCCAAAAGCGCTTAGATTACTGCCCTGGTCAATCTAAAAGGTCATAGGTTTAATCATTAAGAACATTCTATATGATACCAAAGTTGTGGTTATAAATAAAGTTTCTAGATATAACCAACATACCAAGGATTCAAAGAGAAAATGATCCACTGTCACAAATTTATTTTCAAGTTAACAGTCTTTGTTCCCCTCAACAAAAAAAAAAAAAAAAAAGTTAACAGTCTTCAAGGTGAGAATAGGTGGAGCAACCTTAATATAATCTAAAGCACCACCCTACCAACCAAATTCAAGTCAATGGAAGGAAAACACAGTGGTCCCGGGACATTTGATTCAAAAATCAAAAGAACTCATATTGGTGATGATGGTTGAAGATGGAAAGCATGGTGTAAATGAGCATATAAACATTGATCTCCTCAGCAAACTGACAGTTTTGTGTTGGATAGCATTGGAGGTTGACACAGTCTGATTATACAATGACATGTGAACAATTCATATGACCGTGGGAACACACAGCCTTCATTTCTCATGGTCGTAACTACTAAATTTTACCTCAACTAAATTTAATTTAAACCCATATTAGATTCTCTCTCAAAGCATGGTGTCTTTCTAAATTCTAAGAATAACCTATAAAATCAAGGTGTAATGTACCTTTCACTACTCAACTTTATAGGGGTCAATTTCATTTTGTTCCTCACAAAATTGTTTAAGGTTGCTCTTACCCAGAAACTATAATTGAAACCCCAAATTAAAATTAACCAAAGCAATACTAAGAGAAACCCATTAGCCAAAATTGAAACCTTCATCAGAATTAGCCAAAGGAAAACTCTTCCAAACCTCAAAATAACTTAAACTCAGCAACTATAATTGAAAACCCAAATCAAAGCAAACCAAGGCAATAACACAGACCCAATAACAAAAATTGATACCTAGATCATAATCAACAAAGAAAAACTCTACCAAATCGCAAAATAACACAAACTCAGCAACTAGAATTGAAAATCTATAATGAGATTTAGCCAATACATACTATAGTGCCAGCCAACCAATCTGCGAAAACTGAGCGAGATAGAGAATTCAGAGCTGGATTCGTCTGTTTCATCTAATTCTGACTGAGAGAGAAGGAAAGAAAGAGAGAAAGAGAAGAACAGAGAGGGAGAGAAAGAATGGTAGGAGCTTGGGGTTTTGGGGTTTTCAGTTTTCTCGTGGGATGTCTTGAGTCTGAAACAGGGAAAAAAAAAGAAAAGAAAAGAAATGAACGGAGAAGGTAACGGCAGTATCATCGTTAAGTGAGTGTACAGGTGTTTTAGTTTTAAAAGGGGTACCTGAGGTACTGTACCTAAGGTATTGTACTTAAGTTTTGCCCTCCTCAAATACATTGCTTTTAGTTCTTTATTTTTCCAATAAGCAACTTTTTAGTGATTATTGTTATAAAAATGAGCACAATTGGTCATTTTGTTTAATTTTAATTTTGCTAATGTTCTTGCATACTGCCGAAGTACAATGTGGCCTATTTTAATGATGTGAGTCACGTGACATTTGAGTTTCTATTAAAAAATATATATATATATATATATATGTGTGTGTGTGTGTGTGTGTCGTTGCCCATCGCATTTTACCCATACATGAACTAGTGGCGGAGCCAAGATTTCAACTCAGGGGGGGCAAGATTAAATAACACTTCGATACTCATTATTATGATCATGTTTCTTCATAAGCTCAATTAACTACATGTGTGTGTATGTATTTCATATCATTAAAATAAAGAAAACAAAAATAATCAAATTATAGTAAATAAAAAAAAAATCTAAATACATAATGTTGAAATTAAAATAAATTGAGAAAATAAATTAATGTATGAGTGTTAGGAATATAATAATATACCTATAAAGTTGTATTAATGTTTCAGTGACTTGCATTCTTTTAAAAAAATTTGTAGAATTAAGCATATGTTTCTTTATTTGTTTAAGTAGTTAAAATTAAGATTTATAGAAAGAGTATGAAATTGTAAAAAAATTAAAAGAAAATATAAGTCATGTCAAGGATACAATAAAAATTCACAGCAATTTCACAACATTCCTCAACTTAGCACATCATCTCATACATGTGGGTCATTAGAAAAAAAATTAAATCATATATTGTGATTTACATCCTGAATGGAAAGAACAAAAAGTAGATTTTTTTAATGCTCTATACACAAAAAGAAGGTGATTTCAATTTTTTCATCATTGACATTTTTTATGTCTAAAAAATACCAGTTTGTAATTTGTAGTTTGTATTATATACTGTGACCTTATGAGAAGCAAATAAATTCTATAATAGTGAATTTAACTATTTAAATGGCCCACTAGGAAAAGACGAAAATTAGTATGGTGATTGTTTTTTTCTCTTATAGTAACATGCTTTCTGATATGTGTAAGGGGCAATTTAAGCTTTCTATCATCAAACTCTATTATTATACTATTATATAAGCTTCTCAAAAAAAAAAAAAAACTATTATATATAAATTCTGGGGCAGGTCAGGGGGGGCAGTTGCCCCCCTTCGCCCCCCCCCCCCCCCCCCTTTGGCTCCGCCCCTGACATGAACCCATATCATATCAATTGAGTCCCAATTTCACATTCCCAATTTGAACCCTAATTAACTATAATCTATATTCTCTTTCCCCTCCCCCTCCCACTCCCAACAAAAAAAAAAAAAATCCAATTGCAATACAATATACCCTCAATTCTACACTTACGGATTTCTTATGTACATGGCTTCAAAAAGAATTGTGTGTTCCACTCTACAAGGCACGAAGGAGTACAACAAAATGTGACCTAGTATCACCAAAACAATTATACCATACACCATGAAAAATATGAATGTAAAAATTAAGATTGTGCACAACTTAAGTTAGGTTGGTTGAGATTAAAATTCGTAACTAAATTACTTTGGTAAGTTGGAAAAATGCCACCCACCAATCTCTACATTGCCAGTTGTTTGAAAATAATTGGTGGTTTGATTCGGCAATTTGGGTGGATTGTGTAGGTTTACAATATGCATTTGCTTAGGTTGAATTTTATCTAATTAGGCCATAATAAAATATAACACTTTAGTCAATCTTTTAAACGATAATTATTTTTAATAACTCTTTTTTCTTTCATTTTTGGATTTTATGTTTTAAAAAATTTCACTTTGATCCTTGATTTGATTTTCATATTAGGAAAAATACTAGTACCACAAAAAACTTTATAATTTTTGTCACAACTCACTATATGGCGAGTCGTAAGTGGTAGAGTTGTGGATCTACATGGATTACCACTTTTTTCCACATAGATCCACAACTCTACCACTCACGACTCATCACATGATGAGTTGTGGCAAAAGTTGTAAAGTTTTTTTATGGTACTATCACATAAAACTTACTCTTTTTTTTTCTTTGTAATTTTCAAAAATCAACGTTTATTTTGGAAAAATAAATAATTAAAAAAAACAAAGGAGAAAATTTTAAAAAACCAAAGTTTTTTTTGAGCTTATAGAGGATTCGAACTAGGGTTTTTGGTATTTTCATCTTCTCCAAAACTCAAAAAACACACTCTCTTCCCGATTCGATCCAGAGATCTCCAACTCTCTCTGCTTCGTCTTTTTCTCTCAGCTCCCGGCTACAAGCAAATTTCCCTCCAAACTCACAAACCCACACTCTCTCTCTCTCTCACACACACTCACATATACAATTCACAGTTCACAGTTCAAAGTCCACAACAACCAGCGATGGCCCCGCGCTTCCAGGCCATTCCACTGGTGGCGTCGCCGTCCTACCCCAACGCCGTTGCCTGGTCCGACGAGAACCTCATCGCCGTCGCTTCCGGTCACCTCGTCACCATTCTGGTACCACTTTTTCTCACTACTTTGCTCTCTTTTTTTTTTGTTCGTGTTGAAAAAAGCTTGATGCTTTGGCTATGAAACACAGTAAAAACCATAATTGAACGTTATTCCATTTCTGGGTTTGTTTCTAAAGGTGCAAATTTTGGTTCTTTAAGGCAAAAGGGACTACTTTTTGTTCAATGTTAGCTAAGTGTTGCATGTATATTTTGCTGTTTCTGCTTCATAAATCTAAAAAAAAAATTAAACTTTTTTGCGTTTTACTCATTATGAGAAAATTATTATTCTTCAGAATTGTGTATAAATCATAAACTAATTGATATTTGTGTGGATATAAACGTATTCACTTAAAGCTGATTAATGGGTTTGTAAGATTACACCGGAAAATTGTTTCAAGGAACCACTTTTATTGAAGATAAACATTGGATTCTCTCTGTTTGATTATATATTTGTTTGCTCTCAGAATCCAGCATTGCCTTTTGGACCGCGAGGCCTTATCACAGTCCCCAACAGTGAACCTTTTCCAATTGGAGTCATTGATAGAAAAGGTGTGTATCATTTGAATTGTGACTTGGTGGTGAACCAGAAGTTACAAGCATTTTTCAATGTGCTTTTTGATCACCCATTGGGGGAATCTAGATCATTTGTGGGGCTTTTTTTTTAACATCCCTTGTTAATTTCAGATGATAATCTAGTAGAATCGATATATAGTATGGACGAAATTTTTGTAGTTATTAAGGTTTAACGTGTGGATAATGCCTTATAGAAGTTTTGGTAGGCCTATACAACTCACAAAATTTCTCTATGTGTATTGGTGTTGGTATATTATGTCAAGCAGATTCAGTATTTTCATTGTTAACGCTTTATTTGCAGATTTATTCTCTGGGTGCTTGTTGCCCAACTGTTTATCTCGGGATCGTCAACCTTGTGTTCGATCAGTATCATGGTCGCCACTTGGAATGGCTCATAACTCAGGGTAAGAACTTCAGTTTCTGTAACTGCTTAATGGCATTTCCCTTGTGTTTACTTCTCTTGTATGCTGTTTAACTTATATTATGTATTGGTTGACAACATATTGTAAAAACTAATTGCGTTTTCAAGTTAACTTGGTACAGATGCTTGCTGGCTGTTTGTACCACAGAAGGACGTGTGAAGCTTTATCGTCCACCATTTTGTGACTTTGGTGCTGAATGGATAGAGGTATGAATTAGTGAAGCACTTCTTGATGCTGATATTGGAAATGACAGTAAACATGCTTATGATCTGAGACTGGAAGATTCTTGGCTTCTGGAGCCAGAGAGAATTGAAGTGTTTCAGTTTCAAATGTAGATATTCCCCATTACGATCTTGAATGTTGCCATTATTTTAAATTGCTGAAATGGAACAATAATTTTTACTCGACTCCAGATTCTAGGGAAATTGTCTCATTCCAAATGAATGTATGAAAAGAAATCAATCCTATATAAGTTTCAAGAGAAACAAGGTGTTTTCACAATGTTTTTGAATGCTTACTTTTATATTGAAGTTTTCTGGTTATTTCAAGTCACAATCTGATGGCTAATTGCAGTGCACTCACGCATCACCTGTAGTATTATATGAATACGATACATATATCATATGCAACATACTCTATTAATACACTATTATTCCATGACACTTATTAACAATTTGATTTTATTATTATATCCTCCCCCCCCCCCCCCCCCCTCTCTGTATATTTATCTGTTGTTTGAGCTCATTGACTCTTGTGTAAAGCAATTCATTAACATATGAACCTACATATATACTACATATATATATATATATATATATATATATATATATGAATGTTTCTCATGCTTTTCTGGTCACCATATAGAAATTTAACTTTGAAACTAAGTTGTTCTCTCTCCATTGTTTCCCTTTATTATTGAATTGTACAAAAAATATTTTTACAGTTGTTTTCCTGTTATATACGTGAAATTATTTGCATAAATAATTTTCTTTCCTGCTGACTTACCTCAGGTTATGGATATATCAGACAGGCTTTATGAATATCTCACAAGTATCAGCTTTGGGGAGTTAGATGTTTCTTGCCCAAAACATTCTGATGTAAGTACTTCATGTACCAATTCGAGGGATGCCATTTTCCTCTTAACTTATGCCACATGATGTTAGCTGATATGTTTCCTGCGTTATATTTATAGTTCAATCACTTATCTGTGACTAAAAGCAGGCAGCAGAAGACATACATGCGGAAGATTCGGCTAGCTATATTTCCAAAAAAGAGTGTAAGCGAAGAAAAATGTATGTATTCTTTATAATATAAATAGCTTTTTAAATATTAAAAAAACAAGAAAGAAAGAAAAAATCCAATTGGATGCTTTTCTAGTAAATGAAGAACTTTTGTTTTCTTTGCTTGGACTCTTTTGAGCAGGAAGCAAAGTCACATATATGTCTGTCTTAATATTTGAAACCTACATGTTTAAATGTGTTTCGTTTTCAGCTGTTTCTCCTTGTAATCATTTTACTCAAGTTTGTCTTTGTTTTGATGTATTTGGTGCAGCAATAAGGTCTCTCAAACTACTGGGGACCAATTACCATGTCAGGGAAACAGTGAGAATTCCAATTCTAGCTCTGGTGCTTATATTGAGAGGGAAGGACAAGGATTAAAAGCAGTATGGCTTTTCTTATCCCCCCTCCCCTTGTTTCTTCTGGTATTTATTGTTATTCTAGTATTTTGCCTCTCCTAGCTTGAAACATTGGTTTGTCCTAATTTACACAAATATTAAGTTCCTTTTGAAGCATTGTTTTTATTCATTATTACTCAATTTCCAGGTGTATAAGCTTAGTTCTGACCCGCTCGAAGAAGGAAAGTTACATCATATTGGTCCTCTGTCTAAATGTAAAGCAAAGACTCTCAATAAGATGCAAGAAAATCGCATGCACCCACAAATAACTGCGGCGCAGTATGCTTCTCGTAATGCAATGCTATGGTCTCTTGCAGTTGCATGGTCACCATTGCTGCAGTTGTCATCTAAACTCTGTTCAATTCCCCATATTGGCTCATCTGTTTCTCTACTTGCAGTTGGTGGGAAGTCTGGTAAAATTTCAATATGGAGAATATATGTACCAGAATGTTACTCTATTGAGCATAGCAGGGTCCCAACTGCAAACATTGTTGGGCTCCTTGAGGCACACAATTCGTGGATTACATCAATCAGTTGGGCTTTGCTAGCTTCTGATTCTTCAAACCTTCAGGTTTTATTGGCTACTGGGAGTTCTGATGGGAGGTGAGTTAGGTATGCAAGTATAATTTTTCAGTTTCACTAGTTTGTTAGTGCTATGCATTTTTTATATTTGATTTAGTTTTTCTGTTTTTTTTTTGGGTGAATTTGCACCAGAGATGATTCTTAATCTGATTCATCTCTTAAAGTTAAGTGAAGTGTTTTGAATGGTTTTAAGCCAAATTTCTGCTCCTCTCTCCCTCCCTCATGATTTTGTATTTTGAGCCTTATGAGATTTAGGTGGTGCTTTAGATTCGTTGGTGTTATCTGTTTGATTTAGATTCTGTGTAGACTTGTCAGAAAAGTTGTCTCTCTGATTATCTGATTACTTGATATGATTCTCCAAGTTTGTCTTGTTACATGTACAATGCTAGGATTTTTTTAAAGTGAGTTTTGGCCCAAAGGGGAATGATACCAGTAGGGCCAAAAAAAATTAATTTTAATTTAGTTTATTTATTTTTGAAAAATCAATTATATTTTATTTTAGGTCTTAGTAGTTAATTATATTATTAGTATTTTATTTCCTAGGGTCAAGGTTACTTTTGTAATTCAATAATTGGGATTTCCCAAGTTATTTAGAATTAAGTTTCCTGACTCAGTTAGAATAGCGGTTTAGTCCTAGTAATCTACAAAAGCACAATACTGTACTCCTATGGAGACAGATTATTTTGATGATGGAATTCTCCCAATGGTCTAGTGTTGAGGCAACCTTAGATGCTGGCTCCTGGACGTTTTCTCTTGATTGGTGCTGATTCCAAGCAAGAGTAGCTGTTGACACCTAGGTTATCTATCATTTATTTTCTCATTTTGGTTTTGCCTGGCATCAGAAGGGAAAGGGGAGATTTGAACTAGTAACTTTTGCTTCATTAGTTGTGGTCCCCAACAGATTGTGTTACCCCTTGGTGTTACCTCTACAATGTTAGCTGTAGCTGTTCAATTTAAATGATGGACATTCTGCGCCATGGAAACATGGAAGATTTATCATAAATTTTGTTCATGGTCATGAAATTCTGAATCTTATCAATTTGTAGCCAATTCTTTTTACATTAATCAATTGAATAGTTTTATGTGCACTCCAGAGGTGTTAGACACGGGGGTGTGCCTCCACTTCTCTGCTTATGACTGTTGGGATGCATAATGCATTGAGTAGGTGGGCTTTATGGGCTAAAGCCATGGGGAGTCCATCAACATTTTAAGGTTTCATTGTGAAGGCTATTCTCTCCAAAAGCAGGATGTTATAGGTGTGGAGGTGGGTGCATTGGATTGTTGACCGTGCACTGTTTTCTTGATGGCAATTTTATGAACCAAGTACCAAAAATTTGCTACAATTGGGGCTATAAAAAAAAGTACATTGTATAAGTATATTTATAACTATGTTACTTCTCAAAAGAGAGAGAGAGTATATTTATAACTTTGTTAACTTCCATCTTTCATTTGCCAAAGCATATTTTTGCCTATGACTTGGTTAAATCAAGGATTTTTGAATTCTTTATTGCAATTGCTGGGTTTGCTAAAGAATGTTATGATGACATTCTCATATGAAATAAAGCTATTCATAAATGTTATGACCTGGATGTTCAAAGATGCATTCTTGTGTTCAATAGTTTTTTTCATTTCTTTACACAATTTGAAATTTTAACATGAACTTCAAATTATTTCTGTGGAAGAAGTAATAGTAAAAAATGGAAATTAATTTCCAAATTTTCCATCACTGCTCTTTCAGTATGAGGATCTGGCTGGGCAATACTGAGAAATTGTTGAACACATCAGAAGTTGATCGCACTCCTTGTTTCCTATTGAAAGAGGTAGCTCTTATTTTTGGAAGTACCTTTTTTCTGCACATATATTATATTACTGGATATAATATGCTGATTTTTTTAAACTTCTAAATAGGTTATAACTGCTGATAGTATCCCAGTTTCGGTTCTTTCACTTAGTATGCCTGCTAAGTCCCTACATAAAATGCTCTTGGCAGTTGGCAAAGGATCTGGATCTTTTGAACTTTGGAATTGTGACATATCTGGCAGAAAATTTGATAAAATTGGCTCATTTGATGCTCATTACCATGCTGTAAGTGCCTTCTTCTTGATTAATCTTTAGATACATTACAATGTTAATTACTTAATTTTATTTGTTTATAAATTTCCTCAGGTTACAGACTTAGCTTGGGCATTTGATGGATGTTCTTTGTACAGCTGTAGCCAGGTATTTTATTTCATAAAGTTAAGTTGCATTATAATATATATTTTTTTTTGATAGGTAAAAAAGATATATATTCAAGAACACTACCTTATGCAGAAAAACATAAGGCAGAGAGATAAATACAAAGGGACAAGAAAGAGTAAAAAGAAAAGGAAAGGAAAAGAAACTAAGTACACAGGAGAGAACTAAGGAACATAGGGAGAGAATCACTAGAGGTGAGTTCCCAAGCCCTAGACCAATCAAACAGAGTGCCACTAAGAGAGGCCAATAGCTGGTCATTTGAGCTTTCCATGTCCTCGAACGTCCTCCTATTGCGCTTCCTCCAGAGACACCACATCAAGCATAAATGAGCTAAATTCCAAATGCTAGACAAATGCTTTCCAGGCCAATTCCACCAACTGAATAGTGTATCCGCAACTGATCTAGGCGAGACCTAAGAAAACCCAAATGATCTAAATACCAAACTCCACAGTCGAGAAGCCTTTCTACAATGTAGTAACAAATGATCCGCCGTCTCTCCATTACTGCAGCACATGATGCACCAATCAACAAAATCCAACCCTCTACCCCTCAAATTATCCCCTGTAAGGATCCTATCCCATACAGCAGTCCACACAAATAATAATATATTACCGTTAGTGAACTAACTAGTTTATTTGATATTCCACATGCCTG
This sequence comes from Castanea sativa, assembly GCF_040712315.1. Taxonomy (NCBI): domain Eukaryota; kingdom Viridiplantae; phylum Streptophyta; class Magnoliopsida; order Fagales; family Fagaceae; genus Castanea; species Castanea sativa. Next base: position 6,379,014 of record NC_134024.1, read on the forward strand.
ATTTTTCCTATGTTGTAGTATGGAATCAGTTTTTGGTAGAAGTTACCCATCTCATTCTACCTAGTAGTCTTATCTGCAATCTTCTGCCTGTTATTAATCCTTATAATGCTGTGCTCAATCTATATAGATTGGTGAAGTAATTAATATCTCTAGCAGATTATTAGTCTATAATCCTTGCTTACAAGGTTTGCAACAAGAAATTAGTTGTTTGGGGAAGTCAGATTGTAGTAGTTTGATCTGTACCAAGTAAAAAAAGTTACTTTATTGTCTTCAAATATTCCAAATGGGATAATCAATCAGATTCCATTGAAATGTGTTCTCACGTTTGAGAAAGATTTTCTAATAGGCTAAACAGAAAAAAGATAGACAGAGTATTTATGTGAACTTGTAAAGGAAGAGAAATTATGCTTGCCTTTTTCTACTTGCGTCCTTAGTACTTCATATCATCTTCAGGATGTTCAGGGGGTTAATCTTTGCTGTTAGCAGAAATGAAAATCAATATTTACTAAGATTATTTTTCCACTTCAAAACATGAGATTATATGTCATCTACCAATGTAGATGTTAGGAGGCTTTACATGATCGGACTAAATTGAACATGTAACTTAATAGATATGTAAGCTCAATTTGATTTCAAAGTATTTTCAATCATATACGGACTGTGAATATAACAATGCATACTGCTATTTCTCTTCCTGTTCGTTTTGGCAATGGCATTGCAAACTTCATTTATATGCACTTTTTAGTTTTTACTGCTGCAGATTGGTTTTTAGTCTTTCATCGAATAATTTGACACCGTTTTGTTTTAAATAATGGTAGGATAATTTTGTGCGCTGCTGGATTTTACGTGGTAGTTCTCTCCATGAAGTTCCCTTCCCTTCAAATACTCCCCGTCTTAGGAGCTCAACTGACGTATGTTGTTCCCTTTTTTGGTCTCCTTTCTAAATGTTTTCTTTCAGTTCTTATAAAATGTGAAAAACTCTTTACAGGTTCCAAATGTATTTATTTCATGCATGGGTTTGGCGGTGTCCCCCGGAAATCTTGTGCTTGTTATGGTATGATCTCTTTCCCCCATATGTTTCTCATTAATTGCCTCTTATGAACCCCAGTTCCACCTTTTGCATGTTCTGGGAAAATAGTCATTGTTGCTCGAAGTTATCTGCGTGTATTCTTAAAATGTTGGGTCAATGCTTTGAGTATAATGAATTGTGTCACATGGATTTTTTTAACATGATATATTCTTTATCCCCTAATTGTTCTTGTTTGCCTCTTGACATGATCTGATTTTAAAAGATTGATCTTGACATGTGATGTGTTATGGGTCAGAAATTGTTGTGTAATTGTTGATCAACAAGGGAGCCTCCATTACGTTGGGAGCCTCAATTGTTGTTGATCAGAAATTGTTGTGGACCAACCTTGATAAAGCCTCCATTAGCACTCACAAAGAGATAAGGGGACAAGGGATCTCCCTGTCTCAAAACCTTCTCCTCCTTGCAAATATGATATCCCACCAAAGAACCATTTAGGCTAATAGAAAATCTGGGAGAAATAATACCAACCCTGATCTAATGCACAAATTTGGGAGGGAAACCAGCTGATAACAGACACATAAGAGTAGAGTTCCAATCTAGAAAATCATAGGCTTTCCTCAAATCAGCCTAGATGGCACATCTGGCTATGCCATTTTTCCTATTAGTGTTTCACTGGCTCATTAGCTAGAAGAATATTTTCAGAGATATTTCTTTCAGATGTGAAGAAGGAAGTAATTACTGAAATGTTCACTATAGACCAGGCAACCTTGAAAAAATTAGCAGTGAAACAATCTGGACCAGGACTTCTATCACTCCCCATGCTGAAAATTGTTTGCTGGATTTCTTGTTCTGTTACATCTCTAACCAATCTGCTCTTTGCAGTACCAGGAAATTGATCAATAACAAACCAGCAACAACCTCTATCATTTCACCTTCATTTACAGGAGTAGGGGAACCTAAGAATGCTTGATATTACCCAACCGCCAAGTTTTTGATGTCATCAGGAGCCTCCGCCCTTATTTCATCTGCATTAAGAAGGCAGTGAATAGAATTTCTAGCCTGCCTGCCCTTAATAATGCTATGAAAATAGTTCTCTTTCCATTTTATATATGTCATAATCATCATTTTCTTTCTAATTTTGATATTAATGAATAGCATGATGCCTTTGACATGCACCTAGCATTTGAATGAGTAAATTTGTATGGTGACTTGAAAACTTAGCCATTGTAAGTTTTTAACCATGATTGAGATTGACTATGAATCTCACAAATCAGAATTTTTTCTTCTTATTAAGAGAGATCACAGACTCCTTTCTTGTTGTTTACTCTTCTAGGAGGGACTATTTGTTAATCGCTTTAGTTGAATGGTTAAAAGAGCTGACATCGACCATCTTTAATATGGGAGGATGATGGAAGGCATGATGGAGGTTACAATACTTGCCCTGCTGGTTGGGTAGTTATATAGCCATCACTTGTATCTGTAGCTCTTTTTGTTTTTCATCTATTAATACTTGATATTTATATCTACATTGATGAAGATATGATGATAGTAACATATATTTTGCGCACTATATTCTAAAGAGCAAACATTTATAATTAATCTTTTCCCTCATGTATACTTTCTGGGTATGTTAATTAGTTCCTCTTCTTCCATAAAATTTATTACTAATAAAAAAAATATTCCTAATCTTTCAGGTACGCAATTTGGATCTTGAACTATTGGATTCAATGTACCAGAAAAAGTAAGACTCTTTGTGTTGAATTTTCTTTCTGAACTACATTTATTGTGTTTTTGTGGGTACAATCACGCACGTGTGATGTGTGTGTGTGTGTGTGTGTGTAAATTTGAGTTTTGTTGAATTTTAACAATAGGATTGTGGAAGATTGGTGAATACAAAATATATCAGAAAAGAAGCAAAGGAATGAAACTCAACTCAACATAATCAATCCTTATTCCCTACTTCAAGTAGCAATAAAATGTGAAAAGGAAGAAGCTCACTGATGTTCCTTTAGAAAATGAGAAGAAAAAATTGCACGTTAGGAAATTGACATGTTTTACAAATGTTCGCAGGGCTCAGAAGGCAGTTGTTGAGTTTTTCTGGATTGGAGGACAACAACAGGATCTTTTGTCAAACGCTTCCCCCCCATTTGATGTTGTGGAATTCCCTGCTTTTCCTGAGAAGGAATTGGCTTATTGGGAGTCCAATATTCTTTGGTCATTGAAACAATATGAACATTTGGATAAGCCTTTGGTTGTCTGGGATATCATAGCAGCATTATTGGCTTTCAAGCAGACTAAATCAAAGTTTGTAGAACATGTGCTGCTTAAGTGGCTCTTATCTTCATATATTGGATACAACATGGATCTTTCTGCTGAAAAGATTTTGCCACTTGTCTCTATAAGATTATCAAAGATCAATTCTCGCAAGCTGCACCTCCTAAATATAATCTGTAGACGTGTAATGCTATCGGAGCTGAAGGCTGATCAAGTGAACAGTAAAGTGCAGAACTTGGAAGTATCACACGGTGCTGAAGAGGAACAAGTGACTATGTGGACAGAGCTACTTCGCAGCTGTGAAAGAGAACTTCGTGAGAGGCTTGTGGGATTTGGTTTTTCTGCTTTTTTAAGTCTTAAGTCCCATTCAACCATAACTGCTTCTCGACCTGGATATTGGTATCCTGTTGGATTGGCACAACTGGAGCATTGGGTTGCTCTTAATCATGAACGTGTACAGGATCAACTAAAAGTTTTTTCATCAGAAGTTGGAAGGCATGAGAAGAGGTACACCTGCTCCTAGTCTATATGTTGCATATTTCTTGGTGTTCTCTGATTTATTAGGTTATTTTTGTTAGTGTAGTTGCTCTGATAAACAAATGGCTTCACCATATACGTACCATGCTTATTATCTTATCATGTGCTTTTCCTCAAAACAACAGACTTGAATACAGTGAACATGAAGTGGCAGAGCAATGTATCTATTGTTCGGCATCAGTTCCATTTGAATCACCAGAAGTTGGCTTTTGTCAAGGTGTAGAGAGTGATAGTGGCACTGGTCAGAGCCACAGACTACCAAGGTGTGCTGTTTCTATGCAGGTTTGCCCTACCACTCCATTATGGTTTTGCATATGTTGTAATAGATGGGGTTCCAGATTGGCACCCGAGACCCTTTTTTCAATGTCCAGATATCCTTCGGATTTCAAATCTTTAACTGAATCTTCTGTTCTAGAAGTACCCTCAAAACCTTTGTGTCCCTTTTGTGGGTTACTACTTCAGAGGCGACAGCCAGACTTTCTACTTTCTGCATCACCTGTGTAAGAAGAATGTTTGCCTCTTTTTATATTGTTGTATTAGTTATTATAAAAGCTGTTTCATTCTGTCTTTTCCAAAGCAATGGCCCCAACTGCATGCATAGAGCTTAGGCAGAATGAATTAGTATGTAGTATAGGGAAAAACATACTGGGAGCAAAGTTGCATTTGATTATACATGAAAATGGGAAGAAATATGGACTTGAAAGCTGTGAACAAAATATATAAGCCGCGCATAGATAAGCCGCCTAGGGTGAGTTTGGTTCATTTTTTTTCGCAATTGAGCATTTTGAAAAAGTGGTGATTTGCAATTGCTGCTTAGGAGATGCAATGCGAAAATGCACATTTTTCATGTTATAAGACTGAAAAGCACGATTGCAAAATTTTATTAGATGTCTTATGATCTCGTTTTCAAATTACCAACATGACCTTCTCAAAAAAAAAAAAAAATTACCAACATGATTTTGGCCCAAAAAGCTCTAACCAAATGGTCTGGATGGATAGCTTTTTGGCCCAAATTAAAAGTTTTCGTTTTAATTTTGCTTTGGTCTTTCAGCTGATTCTGGGCCGGCCCGCAGTAATGTGATAATGGGAAAAAACAACTCGTACTTTTATATGCCTAACCAATATCTTCTATATATACATACATACATATATATATATATGTATGTATATATGCATGTATGTATATATGCTTAGCCAATATACCAAAGACGTAAACAACTTAACCAATAGTTATAGTCTTATAGACCTATATACCAAGACTCATTCAAATAAAAGACTGGAATATTGTAAAAAATAAGTAGTTTCCAATAACATGTTGGTAACATGTTGATAATATGTTGAGACTCAAGGAAACTTTAATTGGATCGATATTTTATTGAATTCACATTTGGAATCTTGGATTACAAGACCTTCGGGTTGTCACATTTGACAAAGATTAAATCAAGTATTTTTGTGGAAATAAAAGTATTGAGATTCCATACTTTTTTGGTTGTTTGTAATAGTAGTGTCAACAACAGGGCTGGCTACTTGAACAAGTCTTGAGATTCTAGGAAGAATTGGCACGGACGGTAATCAATCTCATATCAATCACGACTAAGACAATAACAATTGATTGCTTTGCTAATGTTCACCGTGCTGTAATGTAAAGAAAATTTGCATATATCCTCTATTTTCCATGAAAGACTTTTTCTTTCTTTAACCCAAATTTCTAGCTTACGTTTCTCCTGGTCTTTCGTTTTGACTTTGTTTTTTTTGTTTATGCATGAAAGGCTTTCTCTAAAGCTCTGTTTGTGTGTTTTGGTCAACATATGCATTTGCATTTGGTTTTGGTTTTGGTTTAGTTGGGGAAAAGGGTTTTGAGTTTTGACCCACGGTTGCGAAAAGTTGAACAAGTTTTAATGGCCATAATGCTAAAATAACCAGTCCAAAACAATTCATGTCCCACACATATTTAATTTACCCAAAAAAAAATCTATTGGGGAAATACGTGGCCCTTTGAACTCTTTCTAGGCCCTAATAATAGTGACTTTTCGCCCTTAGTGGATTGCCCATTTCTTAGTACAATCATAATAGATTATGATTAAAAATAATTATTATCATTTGGTTGTTGGTGTTTAATTAGTCAATTACAGTTTCATGTTAAGCACTTAAGCTTCTCTGCCCTATGTTAAGGTCAGATTATTTATCAGTTTCATGGTGTAAGTACATATAATTTAATTTAACTGGTCAAATATTTTATATTAAGTATGTAAGCATGCGAAAGTTTATACCTATATAGACTAATTGTCCAAGGAGATAGTGTGTGTATAAATATATATAATTCGATAGTTGAGAGATGAGAAATTTAAATATATATGTCCCTATTAGAATCATTGTTAATTGAACTACAAAACTCATTATTGAAGAAAATATATACTGTAAAAATGATTCCATACCAGCCATGAAACAAGCCATTAATATAAAAGTAAAAATCGTGCAAAAATCAAATAGGTTAGATAAACACTTATGACGTGTTCTATTTATTTGGAAAATATCACTCGGTAGTTAGAGTGTTTCACATCTGACGCTGACTCTATTATTTCAAATATTGTACAAGTTATAAGTACCTTTCGAAGAATTTTTCTGTTTAGCTAGATAGAAGAAAATTTAAAATTGAATTATAATTTCAAAATTAAATTATTTAAATCTCAAGCACATAGACTTAATTATAAATTGCATTAAATCCAATAGTCAGGATCATCTTTAACTTCAACAAAGCTTAAATATATGGGGGCACCAAGCACCAATGTGGCTATGTGACTATGTCCATTCCTTGAAATTTTTTCAACTTTCATATATGCAAAGCTTTCATATTTGTAAAGCACAATTACTCAAATAGGAAAAGAAATGAAAGTTAGAGAGGTCAGGAATAATTTTCTTGTTTTTAAAACCAAAGTTACCTTGATTACTGCTTAAGAAAGAAAGAAATTAAAGAATATTTTAAGGTGCGTTTGTATTAACTATCGGAAGGGTCTTTAAAATGCTTTTTCAAGTTCCCAAAACGTCTAACCAAATGGACGTTTATTGTTCTAAAAATTTGACCATAATTTGTTTTTTAAATCTAAATCTTATTTTATAATATTATAGGAGCTTCAAATTTTCCGTCCATGTAAAAGTCTGCAAACACATACAAACTTTGTAAATACATGCAATATTTAATTGAAATCCTATACTACTGGCATTCCCTTGACTACTATAATTATATTAATTTTATTTTTTAAATGAAAGACATAGATGGTCATGTTAATTTCCAAAACTTTCTAATAAACCTCCGGTTCCATTTTAGTATTGTCACTATCAAATTTTCAAAACATGAAGAATTTGAATTTTAATGAATGCACTTTTAAGTAGAAATTAGTTTACTCGAAAAATCAAATGAACTATCTATTATTATTAGAGCCCATATTCCTCAAAAGAATTTAAAGTAAACTCGTCAAAACTTCTTGAGGTATCGATTTTCTTCTGCCCAAAACTTTAACAGTAGCTAATTTGGGCAAGAATGTAAAAAAGTCTTCTTATGAATTCCTTGGTAATCATAATTAATGAAGGGAAAACCAAGAAAATGTTTTAAAAATCTCGGGTTTTAGGGAATGAGTATTTAAATTCAAGATTTTACCCCATAAAATAGTTTTTATTTTTTGGATGGGTCCATTATGAATAAATGTGATTTATTTTTTTGGGTTTCCACTAGGTAGACAGTAGAGAACAAGTACTTTCGGAGGTTGGGGCAGGTTATGTGTCTTTTTAATTTATATTCATTGGCTTGAAAAATAAGATAAATAAAAATAAATTATTAAATGAGAAAAATTAAAGTTTTAATAAAACTTTATTCAGCCAAATAAAGTCAGTCAGGTTTGGCAAAAGCTTGTAGTTTTTAGTTTTTGTCATAATTTTTTAATTTTTTTAAAAAACAAGTTATTTTTAGCTTTTTATCACAAGTGACATAAAATCTATAAAAAAAGACTTTATCTCCATTTTTTTTTTTTTTTTTTATATCATATTTAGCATATAAGTTTTCATGATTAAAAAAAAAACATATTAGTTAGTAATAGAAACTATGAAATACACAACCAGACAAATTGCAAAAAATTTGAGAGTTTAGGTAAGTGAAATTTAAGGGGCTGTTGGACCATTACATTAAAGAAAACAATGAAGCTTTTGAGCAAGTAGAGTGCTATTTTTTTCCTTTAAAAAAAAAAAAATTCCATAAATAGAAATTTAGGTAACAAATGGCATGACTGTGAGGACTAAGAATGCTATGTCCATAAAGTTTTAGGGGTGGGTAGACCATTACATGTCCTTTTCCTGTTAAATACAACATAGAAAATACAGCAGCTCTCTCTTATTTTTAACCATTTTAGGCAAATTGTGCTTATTGAAACTGCTCTTATAGCAGCCTGCCTACTTAAAAAGAAAGCAAGAAAACTACTGATTAGGTCTTTGAATTAATGACACTGTCCCTTAGCTGAATATTGCACTGACCCACAGACTCTGGAAACTCTGATATGCTAAAAACATGTGCAAGCTAGACTTTTTTTTTTTTTTTTTAAAAAAAGGAAAATTCATCAACTCTCATTAATAAAATCAATCAGATATATCTAATATCACTAGGTTTTGGATGAAGGAAGGGAATTCTTCAATCCAAACAGTCATTTCTGAAACAAATTGAGACTCTTTTGAGTGTGATTTTGCTAACTAGATTAAGGTTAGAAAAGAAATACAAAATATAAACCACAATTCCATAAGTTGGGCCTAACTTTATCGAATTATATAGAGTTTATTTGTTATCAATACAGGAAAAAAAAAAGTTAAATAAATAAAGGAAAAAGAGAAAAAGAAGCTCTACATTTTTAGAATGCCACAATATTATATGAATTTAATGAGATAAACCTTGTGTAGTTTCACCTTTCAGTGCTTTTTCACTCTTTACAAAATGTTTTTGGCAAATATTTTTCGCATGCTTCAACTCAATTCCAATACTATCACCTAACATTATTTTTTAAAGAAAAAAGTACCACCTAACACCCTTTATGGTGAATCTATTGAATTTTTTTATATATAAAAAAAAATTCCCAAGTTAACACACACACAATGCATGATTTATTTTATTTTATATTTTATGGAATATAATGCATGATTGGACTAAAGTGGGATAAGTACTACTATGGGTACCAGAGATCACAGATTCTCATCTAGTATAAGAAGGTCATCATAGTAACTTTAATATGACAATCACCCTATCTTTTCCTTAGTTTTATCTACCTTAAAAGAAGGCTCTTAGCTCTTATTTATTTCTTGGTTTTATTTTTATATAATTTGTTGAGGGCCCACATTACAGGAAATGGACCCACAGGTCCCACACTCTTCTTAGTGGTAGAGGCAACGCTTGGCTCTTTAATTAGTTCATTTTTACATCTAACTTTTTGTATTAGCCACTCTCTTAGCTTCTAATTAGTGCATTAACCCACCTAACTTGCTGTATTAGCCTTTGCATAAAAGAGTTATAGCAGTCCCTTTCAATTGTCCAACTTGAAATACTAGGCTATCTGGGAAGGACCATGGAATAAAGAAAGAAATCAGATTGAAAAGGCAAAGTTGTTTATGTGGCAAGAACATGACCATTGACAAAGTTTGGCCCCCTAATTAAAATCTTGAAAGTGCACCATCAAAAATATGTGGTCCACCAGAACCAATGGCTGAGATGAAATATTTGGGGCATCATGATTGGTGGCTCTAGAGGAAAAGTCCATTGTCCTCCATTCACGTACGTAGAGTCAGAATCCAAATTCTCATTTTGCAAAGAATAAATCTACTATTACCAAAAATTTCAAAGTGATTACTGATTAGTTCATGTGTAAAAATGCTATGAGCAAGAAAGTGCTAAGAAAATTTCCTTGATTATAGAAGGAAAATTGATTACAAGATAATGCTCTATTATGTACACCAATATCATTGCACTAGGGCAATTAACAAAGCTAACTTAATGACACACAATAATAACAGAATAGCTAAAACCGTTAATAAAAGTAGAATTCAATTCGGAGATGACATGTGTTGGCTTTAAGGAACTTTAATGAACCACATGGTGTGCACATATTGAAACAAATCTTCAATTCGTTCTAAACGAGTTGTAACTTTGTACATAATAGGCTTGAGCTTCACGTAATTTAGAGTCATTTCAACAAAATTCAATCCTTCTTCAAATCCATTGGTTACAAATGCTATTAGCAAGAAAGTGCTAAGAAATTTCATTTATTAGAAGGAAAAATGATAAAAAGAAAATGCTTTGGTTATATACACCAATAACATAGCACTAAAACTAATTAATTGAAACGCAAAACTAACTCAATAACCGTTTCATGGTAATAACGGAATAACTATCACCACTAAAGAAATGATAATCCAATTATGAGACGACACTTGTTCGTTTTTGAGAACTTTAATGAACCACACGATGTGCACATGTAGAAACAAATTTTTAATTGGACGGCCTGTAACTTGGTACATAATAATTTCAACAAACTTCAAATATTCTTCAAATCCGTTGGTAAGAAAGTGCTATGCAAATTTCATTAATTAGAAGGAAAGATAATTACAAGAGAATGCTCTAGTTATATACACCAATAACAAAGCATTAAACTAAATAACAGAAAATAAAAAGTATCAAAATTAACCGTTAGTTGTTACGCAGTAATAACAGAATAACTAACACTACTAATGAAAGGAGAATCTAGTTAGAAAACGACATATTTAGGCTTTTAGAAACTTTAATGAAACACGCAATGTGCACATGTAAAAACAAATCGTCAACTCAGCTTGGATGACTTGCAGCTTAGTACATAACATACTTGAGCTACATATTGTTTAGAATCAGTTCAATGAACTTCAATTTTTTTTTTCTTTCAAATCCACAAGTTAAAAATGCTTGCGTGAAAGTGCTAAGCAAGTTTCATTGACTTAAAGGAAAAAATGATTACAAGAGAGTGCTTTGGTTATATACAATGAAAACATAGCACTAAAACTAATTAATTGAAAAGAAAAACTAACTTAATGACACATTCTCATATACAAAGTGCTTAGAATTTTAAGGAGAAAATGTTCGAATTGCGTCATTAGTAGCAGATTGTAATTATTTAAGGAAAAAAAAAACTTAATGACTATTACACAATAATAATAGAATAAGTATTATTAAGTAATACCACAAATAAAAGGACAATCCAATTATGACACGTTGGGCTTAAGGAACTTTAATGAACCACGTGAATAAGTAAGACCACCAATGAAAGGACAATCCAATTAGGAGATGACACATGTTGGGCTTTAGATACTTCTTTGAACCACGTGATGTATATATGTACAAACACATCTTCAATTAATCATGGACGAAAAATTCAAAAAACAAAAAAAAATTATGGACGATGTGTAGCTTAGTACATGATAGGGTTAAGCTACAGATTATTTAGAACTAGTTCAAATCCACTGATTTAGTGATTTATCAGCTGGAATTCTAACTATTCATAAAAAAATATTCGCACACATCAACTAATACAAAAAAAAAAAAAAAAAAAAAAATCCTTGTAATGATATATTGTAATTCTTTTAAAATAAGTTTAAAAATTTTCTCAAAAAAAAAAAGTTTAAAAATTATTAGACCAACCCTTTGAATTCGTTATTTCTAATTACGTTTTTGGCGAAATTACAATGTTGATTCTTGAAATTTACATTGTGAGCACAATTGGTGAGCATTATCGGTCCCTTCAGTTTAAAAAATGAGCATTATTGGTCATTCGGTTAACTTTGGTTAGGTTTATTGTCCATTTGTCTAACGAAACAATGACGTGTCAACTTTTAAGTGATGTGACGTATTTTTTATTATTAAAAAATTACACATGACACCAACTCACAATTTGAGTTGTCAAAAAAAAGTTTTAACAAATTAGACTTATCTCAATCCCTAAATAACCCAAGTCCCTTTCACCTAAATCTCACTGTCGGGCTCAATTGCAATAGCAACAACCAAGCCACAATTGCCATAGATCTTATTGTGAAATAAAAACCTCACGTTGGTCTCTACAAAGACAACAAATATTGACAAATCAAATGATTCAAAAATATATAGGTGTTTTACTCCAAATCTCAAACGTTTCAAGAAGAAAATTGATTTTGGTTTAAAGCAAGATTTAGGTACAGTACTTAGGTATTGTTCCTTAAGTTCCCTTTTTAAAATTCTGCCATGTAAATTTTTTCTCATGAGATGGAAGTGTATGTTTTAATTAAGTAGCTACGTGACTAAATTTTAAAAGGAGAACGTAAGGAACAACATCTAAGGTACTATATCTAAGTTTTGTCATTTTATTTATATATTCTTATTAGCTATTTGTAAAGATCCAAGTGTTAGACTCTTTCGATTATGCATGCCTATGGAATCTTGAAACATTTTTTTTCTATTATATACATTTGCTTTAAATCAAATATTAAAATTGGGAAAAAATGGCTTCTTTTATATAAATCTGGATCTTTTATGTAGTTAGATATGGGTTTAAACAATGAAGTCGACCCATTTTTTGGTAATGACAAAGCTGAGAAGAATATCAGGGCTTTTTGAAGCTGATCCATTATAGATTTGGATCTATTATGTTGCTTGTAGAGAATCATTATGCGGTCGCTATGGCTTTTGTCAGGAGTTGTGGAATTTTGTAATAAGATTTGGATTTTGCCACGAACTACGGCGTTTGCGACGGTTGTGGCTTGATATTTGGAATTGCTATGGAGGCTAGTGTGGAGGTTCTGGTTAAAAGGGATTTGGGTTGTTTGGGGATCAAGATAAGTCTAATCAGTAAATAGAGTTAGACAATTCATATTTGCTTACGTGTAATTTTTATATAATAAAAAATATGTCATGTCATGTAAGAATTGACATGTCGTTCTATTAGACATATAAGCAATAAAACTAAATGAAGCTAATTGAAGGACCAATACAACTCATTTTTGAAACTTGAGGAACCAGTAACACTCACTTGAAACTTGAAGAATTCTAATTACTTATTTTGATTATACATTAGGCAAAAAAAATCTTACCAAGATAGAAAAATCCTACAGATTTAACCACTAAGTTTGGTTGGATGAACGATTGAATGCATGAAAATTTTGTTTGTAAACAAATTTTTAAATATACAAATTGGGCAACTTTATTTGTTGATATAGTGAACCATTTAAAGAAAGTGTAAATGGCTTGCAAACTGTCTCTATTGAAAAGAGTAGAACATTTCTTATTTGTTCTACTGAGTGGTTGCAGTTTCTCTAAAGCTCCTAATAACCACATTCCATTCTTTTGTGAAGTGTGATCTAAAAAAAATATTGAAACTAATAGTAAAATCACCATATTATGTACGTTTTTAGAATTGTTTTAATGCTCATGACAACATATATTTCCGATTTGTAGTTAACAAAAAATTGATTAGTATTTTAATGACACAATAACGAACGTTTGAGCATCATAAAATTCATTGATAGTTAGACTTTTGCTTTAATTGATACATTAAAGATAGAAGTTTGAGAATGTGTATTAACAAATAAACTATAAGTTAATGCTACACCCATAGTTTGACAAAAAAATAAAATAAAAATAATGACAGATTATAGGTGATTATAAATTTACTTCCAAAACAACCTGAGTTCAAATTTTAAAGTTTTATCAAAATTATATCGTAACTAATTAAGAACCAAATCCAACACTTTCAAATTTGGATTCTTATTCCTATATTTGATTAGTAATAACCAAAAAATGTCACGATTATATCACCGCGCACCCTTGGTGCGGTGGTCACTCCATAAATATAACTGTTTATGAGGTGTGGGAGAAGGGTCAGGGTTCAAGTATTTAAGAAGGAGTTTCACACACATATACATTTAGATTAGGTTAGAGTATAAATTCTATTTTGTATTAAAAAAAAGAATAGGTCCAAGAATATATATTGGGCCAAAGACCCAATTCGAGGACACTGAGTAGTTCGAGGACGGAAAAATATATTTTTAAAAATCCGTGTTGGTAAGTAAAGAGGTAAAGTCTGATCAAGATCATCCAAGAGGGTGGTTCGAGGACGAATACTTCCTTGGCTAAGCAAAGTCGAGGTCGGAAGGTACAGTCTACCACCCAAAAGCAACGTTCTAAGAGATCCTGTAGGTACGGATATACATCGTGAGAATACAGGACAAGGAAGAGCTATGAAATATCTAAGAGAAAGCTGCTATCACCACATTGAATGCTCTGCAGCTGATTCTCTGACCGCATTAATGAGGAAGTGATGTCTGAGTAATAGTGTTTAGCCTTACAGCTACTTCTAAAAGTTTCAGGAAGATGCTGATGGGACAAGTATCCAAACCAACAATTTGATCCATACGTGGAAGCTAAAGAAATGAGGAAGGATGGTATAAAAAGGAGATGAGACACTCAGGATAGGGGATTAGAGGACAAAAAGAAAAACACTGTAGACTAAAGAACGATATTTGTAATCTGTCTCTGAGTGAAATATATAGAAGAACTAGCCTCCTCGAATTGAGTCTAAGGACAATTTTCCTTATATAAAACTGTTTCATCTTTATTTTATGGTCACCTTGGCCCATTACAATTGATATATAAACTCATTATAATCTAAATTTCAAACCCACTCTTTACAAGTTCATTGTATTGGGCTCTTTTGGTCTATTCCCTTCTTATCTTGAGCTTAGGTGCAAATTGCGACCTTATAATTATTATTACCTAAATATAGTTTGAATTTGGATTCTTATTTGCAATAACCAAAAATATCATCATTATTATTATTATCATCTAAAAATAGTTGAGAAAGATGTGAAGCCTCTCTATATATAGACTTTTCCTAATATGCAGTCCACAAAATTGATAATAATGTACTCAAAATCAAATAGATCACTATTTCTCCAAGTCCTTTTTTGTTTGATAAGCAAGCTGTACTTGGATTTGTCTAAGTCTTTTAAAGTTTATCCAAATCTCTTTTTCTTTTTTCCTTTTTCTTTCATATCTTAAAATCTGAGAAGTCCCATACGGATAATGTTTGAATTTTTGAGATTGGTATATCTCTACAAACTAACAATTGGATATATACGTATGTGTTTCTGAAATAAAAAATAAATAAAAAAACAGTTGGATCAACTTTATTACACAACTTTTATTACAATCCGCTTTGTATAAAATTACAATAATAAAGAAAAAAAGTAATGAATTTACATGAATTTACACTTCCACCCCCTCACAACTGGACATATAATGAGTCTCAGCCAAGCTAGTTTTAGTCTTGCCCACCAACCCAAAAACGTACGTGGAGCTCAACCTTGGCGAGTTGAAGCATTTTGTTTACACATAAGGAACTAAAGAAAGTAAAAGTGGGCCCAGTTTTTTTTTTTTTTTTTGGGTCTTTTGGTCAGTAACATGATAAAAGCAATATTAGATAGATGTCTGTGACTGCAACGGATAATGACAACCTTTGTAACTCTATCAATTTTGTGTAACCAAACCCATTTCCCACGTGGCGTCGGAATGTTGACATTAACCACCTTGCGTCTAATACACGCGCGCACATGTTAACACATTGTTACAGTTAAGTATTTAACAAGTCATGAATTGAATTGTCAACAAATGTAACATACATGCATGTCATTCATTACCATATGATGGTAACAAATTAAATTGTCAACTATGTAAAGAATTTTCTAGAACCTTATCTCAATTCTCCTTTAAATCCAAAACAAAACAATCTCCTAATAACTCTAGTACAGTAAGCTTGATTATCCAATAATCTCTTAGATTTTGAAATTGTGATCTTGAATATAGGGATGGAAGGATAATAAAAACTAGTAAATGTGATCTTGAATATAGGGATGGATAATAAAAGTGTTAAAACTGGGTACATATGTCAATTTTTGGCCACCTATAATCATCTCAATGGGTCGTGTACTGAATTCAACCCAAATTCATAAAAGGTTACCTCATTTGTTCTCTAACATTATAAATATAACTTTGTTGTCTTAAATAAAACTTTCAAAATTTTCTTAAGTTTCTATTTTAAGATTCAACCATGTGGCTATTTAATTAAAAAATACCCTTCCATTCCATAAAAAAAAATCCACTTGGTAGAATTTTAAGAAGGAAATCTAAGGAATAGTACTTAAATACTATACCTAAGTCTTACCGTTCCTAATTAGCCTCATTGAACTATGTTGTTGATAGTCCCTTATTATTATTATTATTATCTCCTTTACCATATGGATGTAAAAGAGTTTCAAAAAATCAAAGTAGTTGTAGTTTAAGAGATTTCTTCATTTGTTCTTCTTCTTTTTCCCCAATTTGACTCTTTTACTCCTTACATTTTATTATAATTTGTCTTTCATCCATTTGTCAAAAATACTTTTTTGTCCTTAATATATTTGTTTGAGAAAAATTAACTTGAATTATGGCAAAGCTTCCATGGAGTGTTTTAGTGCTCTAGACAATATTATATAAAAGAATGATGAAGACTTGCCACAAACAATGTCGTTTTGTATAACAAAACAACAATTGAATTAGAGACAATGTAATTGCACTAATGCCATTAAGCAATGCACGTGTTCATAAAGTACATAGTGTCGATTAGTTAGACAGTTTTTTTTATCTCTCCTTTTTAGTTTTTTTTTTTTTTGGTATATATATCCCATAACAACCTTTGATTTAATTTATGGTTCCCATTTTTACTCATTCAAAAAAAAAAATGTTAAAGTTATATTTAGAATGAGAGTGTTTCAATGAATGAGACACAATGCAAATACATAACCAATTTTAGACACATGTTTGAATCGTGCATGAACCTAAACCAAACCCTTATATATATTGATATTTTAATAATAACAATGGGGAGAAATCTCAGAGAGGAACTTATACTATAAATGTCTTCGTTAAAATACAATGAGATGCCAATTGAGATACAACGATTATTACAAAATTGATTATACTTTTGAAAATAACAAAAAAGTGGAAATCAAAACTCCTAATCCACCACCGCACACCCTTGGTGCGATGATTACTCCACAAGTATAAGTGCTTGTGGAGTGTGGGGGACAATGGCCGGGGTTCAAGTCTCTAGGAGGGAGCTTCACACACATATACACTTAGATTAGGTTAGAGTATAATTCTATTTTGTATAAAAAAAAAACTCCTAATCCAAATGCATATAGAAAAAGATATAAATAAATTAAATACATATGGCAAGCTTCTTGTTCCATGATAATAAAACGTTTTCTTTAACCATAGGGAGGAATTAACTTAGGGCATATTAAGTAAGAAGCAATGGATTTTGAAAATGTGGATCTTATAATAAAATGTCTATCCCATATAAAATAAATTTAGGACAATAATCATGCTTTCAATGTGCGTGATGTTGTAATACTTACCATGGTGATTTCTTTTAGATTCTATTGTGATTTCAATTAATTTAGGATATTCATAATTTTATTGTGCATGATGTTGTAGTACTTACTATAGCAAATTACCTTTAGTAATTATATATGTGCATGGTGTTGTAATACTTACTATTGCAATTTCCTTTAGATTCTATAATGATTTCAATTAATTTAGGTCCGTAATCATATATGTGCACGATGTTGTTCTACTTACTATAGCAAAATAGTTTCACGATTCTTCTGTAAAAAAAATACAAAGGTTTTGACCATGATTTAGATTGCTTTTATCGATAAATATTGTTTTATGAAAAAAATTAACGGATGTTTTAAAAATAATGATTTATAAAATATTTTTTAAAGAAATTTTTTCATGGAGCTTTTTTATTTTCTTGGGAGATTTTTTTCTTTCTTTATTTCACCTTTGAGAGTGTTTTCTCATGATAACATGCAAGTAAAGGTAATAAATGTCATAAAAAATGTAAAGGTAATAATAAGTAATAACATAAAAAATTTAAAGCACTAGTCTATCAGAGCAAATGAGCAAATTTGGCATAACAAATAAATTTACTTTTTTTTAGAAGAAAAATAAAACTGCGTAAATCAACTACATTTTTTTTTATACAAAATAGAATTTATACTCTAACCTAATCTAAAATTATATGTGTATGAAAATTCCTCCTGAAAACTTAAACCCCGACCCTTATCTCCGACACTCCACAAGTATTTATATTTGTAGAGTGACCACCGCACCAAGGGTGCGCGGTGGTAATCAACTACATTTCGATACTCAAGAAAAAGTAATGCCTCATTTCCAACTATTGAAATTATTTGGAAAGCATTTTAATTGACTCTTTAAAAGCATTTTTTTTTTTACTTAAAAAAAAGAAGAAGAAAACTTTAATAAAATAACTATCATTTATTAGTGGGGTCAATGAAATAGGGTAATTTTTTTTTAGAGAGTTTCAACGTATGATATTTGCTATTAATAATAGTTTTTTATTATTAGACCAATAAATCAATCGATTTTTGGTTAAATACTAACTGAAACTCATAAATAAGGTAAAATTTAAGGGCTCGTTTGGTAACGTTGTTTGTATTTTTTTTCGAAATACGTGTAAGTAAAAAATTGTGTGAAAATACATATAATGTTGTTTAAATACTGAAAATTGTTGTTTAACGCTTCGTTTGTTTCAACGTAAAATATTTTCAAATGTAAAATATTTTACATATAAATAATTTACTTATAAAATATTTTACTGTAAAACATTTTCAAGTGTTTGGTAAGTATTGTAACATAAACATTGCAAATATAAATCAGCCACCATATACGCAGCCACCACCAGTCATTGCAAAAACACACCCTATAATCCCATCCCATCGGCAGGTGGCGCTAGTCGGTGGGTGATGCCGATCGATTGGTGGTGCTGCCGGTAGGTTTTGGGAGAGATGGATTAATGGGTGAGAGAAGGAATGTTGGGTTGTGACTGTGAGAGAACTGAGAGGGAAAGCTAGCGTGAGAGGGAAGGAGGGAGGGTGAGTTATCGGGATGAGAGCCAGTGAACAAATGTAAAATGTTTTACCAAAATTTTAAGTGTAAAATATTTTACGCAAATTTACTTAGGTTGATTTCGTTGACTAAAAATATTTTACTTTTGACTAAATATTTTACTGCAAAACGAATATGGTAAAACAAAAAAATATTATCCTGTAAATATTTTACATCAAAACAAATGGAGGGTAAAATACCATACAAAACAACCCCTAAATATAAGATAAAATCTTTTTTGGAAAAGAATATAACTTAGATACCTAAAAAACCTTGTAATTGAGATGACACCCCATAATGTTATCAATAAAAACATCCTAAAAAAAAGAAGAAGAAAACTTTAATAAAATGACTACCATTCAATGGGGACAATGAATTAGGATATAACTTAAATATAAGATAAAACTTAGATACTTCAAAAACCTTATAATTGAGATGACACCTCATAATGTTGTCAATAAAAAATCTAATGATGGGTTCTAGTTAGCTCAACTAGTAAAATTTTTGATAGTTGAATAAGAGATCTGATATTTGATCTCCTCCAATACCAAAAATCGATTGGTATTTTAATTTGATGATAAAGACTAAAATCACATAAGCAACATTATTATATATAAAAAAAATCTAATGTTTAAATTCCTCTGTTCCATTGTTATAACCACATTGACTTACTATTTTTTTTTAAAATTTTTTGCCGAGAAACAACTATTGACTTACTAAAAAAAAAAAAGGAAAAAAATTTGATACAATTACAGAGCACAGTAATTTTTTATTTTTTATTTTATTTTTAAGTAGTACAGTAATTGTTTTTACCTAATATATGGCTAATGGAATATACCTCTTGATCCAATATTCTTCAAGGCTAATAATCAGTAAGCACCAAATATCTGAGTTATGTTACCAATTCAAGCATGTGGCTCTGCTCATTTATGGTACATGCACTATGTCATGCATGACATGAAACATGCTGTGTTGTTAATTGGGGCATCTGAGAAAATACAAAATAAAGATTGGATTTTTATTATTTTATTATTTTATTATTTTATGGGTCTTCCTCCCTTATATGCATCATCAATTTTTGGGACATTGTGAGAAAAAGAGAAGGTCCAAAAAGGCAGTGCAGCTCGAACGGACGATCCGAAGAATAATAAAAACACACCCATTTCATCTCTCTCTCTGTAGAAACATCCTCAGTAAAACAAAGATTTATATGTATATATAATATATATAAAGAAGAAAAAGAAAAGAGAAAAGTTGTGCTCTGTTTCATATCTCATATCTGCCACTTTCTTATCAATCTACAGAGACTATATAATTTTGTTGTTGTTTATCTTCACTTTTTTTTGGTTTCTGGGTTTCTAATCTTTTTGTGCTAAACGATCCTGAGGTGGGTTTGGTGTTATTTCAATGGAAATGCTTTAGATAAGCCAGGTATGTATTATTTTAATGAGCTATATATTCTGATGGTTTTTGATAAAAATTGTATCTTTGACGTTTTTTTTTTTGTTTTCTTTTTGGGGTTATGTCCTCTGATCAGTTATATACATAATTATTACAGAGAAATCTGAGAAAGATAAAAAGAACAGATTTTGATACAAAGTGTGGGGGGTGATCATGGCGGTTGCTGAGAATGCTAGTCAAAATTTTGAGAATACTACTACTGTAGTATCATCGGAGGGCTCAAATGCAGAGAATGATCTTGAAAAATCAAAACCCAGGAATGATTTTGTGGAGAACAAGAGTGATCAGAAGGAAAAACCAGCAGCAACGAATTTTTCAGTGGACACAGGGAATTACAAGGCTCAGATGGGTCAGATGGCAAATGGGTTTGACTCCAATGGGGTCAAGGGCCAGCAGATGGGGCTGGTGAAGTCTACTGGTGTTGGTTCTGATGGTGGGTATGAGATGGCTAATGGGTTGGTGGTGAGGAATGGAGAGGATGAGAGTGAGAATTTTAAGAGGGAGATGAGTGATATGAGGGATTTGGAGGAATTGTTGTCTAAGTTGAATCCTTTGGCTGAGGAATTTGTGCCTCCTTCTCTTGCTAACAATCATGGATACTTTGGTGCTGGTGGGTTTGGATATGCTAACAATTTTGTACTGACTAATTTTGGCAATGCCAACGGACTCATGAGTAGAAGGGTATGTATTTTTGTTTTTACTGTCTTTTTTAGAGGCTGTTTGGTTGCTGAGAAAATGGATGATAAGTAGTGATAATAACGTTTTGACTATTATTTTACCAAAAGTATGTGTCTTTTATTTTCATACGTTTGGTTTCTGAAATATGAAAAAACTCAATTATGTGGCTGTGGAATTTTGAGGGTGTTGTATTGTGTTAGTGTAACACAAAAGCCGTAAAAAATTTATTATTTTTTTCTTTTACACATTTTCTCAGGAACCAAGTAGGATACAAGTTTGTTTGCAGTGTGTTATGGTTCTTGGTTAATTCTTTTATCATCATACTTTGGTTATGTTGTACTTTGTTTTTAGCTGATGGTTTTGCTTCATTGATTTATTGTAGAGGAAGAATGGCTATATTCAGGGGAAGCGAAGGATGAATGGTAGAATGACTCCGGCGCAGAGAGAGGCAATGATTAGGAGAACTGTTTATGTTTCTGACATTGATCAACAGGTAAGGAGTTTTATACTTATATCTGGCTTTTGCATTGTCTAAAATATGGACTTATGTTCATTTGTATCTATGTTTTGCTTTGTTCATCTTTGAAATTTGATTCTCTTGTTTTTCATATAGGTTACTGAAGAACAGCTTGCAGCTCTCTTTCTTGGTTGCGGCCAGGTAGTAAGTGTTTCATTTTGGTCACATGTATCATTTTTTGATTATATAATGATGGATTATGGTTATGATTGTCTTCTATCTTTCTTGGCCAAAGGTTGTTGATTGTCGTGTTTGTGGTGATCCTAACTCCATTCTCCGTTTTGCCTTTATTGAGTTTACTGATGAAGGTATTATTGTTATAACATTCTGTACTTCATATGCATTCATGGATATATGTCTTGTTATATCAGATTAATTGTAATGTGCTTGCAGAGGGTGCAAGGGCTGCATTGAGTCTGTCAGGTACTGTGCTAGGATACTACCCAGTAAGAGTTCTGCCTTCTAAAACAGCAATTTCACCAGTCAACCCAACATTTTTGCCAAGGGTGAGACTACATATAATGTTGGTTGTACTGCCTCTCTTCAGATGATGAATTATTCTCAGTCTTAGAAACTGACCATTTCTAGTTCTAATTATATATTTCTTTTCTGTTTTGTGGCTTACTGGTGTTATTATGATTGTTAGTCTGAGGATGAACGGGAGATGTGCTCAAGAACTATTTATTGTACAAATATTGACAAGAAGGTAGTTTTGGAAATATCTATTGTAATTCTGATGTAATTAAGGGCCATTATGCACCTGTTTCTTGGCCTCAAATAACTGGCTCATATGTTTCTTATTTCTTTCTTCGTTCAATGCAGGTCACCCAAGCAGATGTTAAACTCTTCTTTGAGTCACTTTGTGGAGAGGTTTGTAGAGTTCCTTGTGTCATGAACCTCAAAACTGTTTTTTGTTCTTGAACTCGTATCTATGTCTTATTGGACATTATTTCCTTGCATAGGTTCAACGCTTGAGGCTACTGGGAGACTATCATCATTCAACTCGTATTGCTTTTGTTGAGTTCACAGTGGTAATTGCCTCTAAGCCCTTGATCTTTGTATGCCGACTATTTAGCACTTGTGTGCATTCTAACTGTTTGAGAGCAGATAGGCACGATACTCTCATATTTTTTGAAGTTATATTAACAGTCCTAGCTTGTCATTTTGCAGCATTTCTGATCCAAAGTTTACCCATGAACTTTTTGGTTAAAAAAAAAAAAAGTCCTTTAGTAACTTGAACTCACATCTCTTTGTTAGAGTGCTTTTTATATATTACATGTTTGGAGAACCCTTAAATACATTGAGAATATTATTCAGCATGCACAACTTTCTAGTACTGCAAAAGAAGCATGCACAACTTTCTTCACAATGGAAATTAGTATGTATTGTGAAGAAAAATATAGAAAAGTCTTGGGTGTATCCATTTGTCTGTGCAAAAAGCAACAGCCATGCTACTGTGGAATTTGAATCTTCAAAATGTTTAGGCTGAAATGCATTGTTGGTCTTTAAAGTTTAAAAAATGAGTGCTATTGTTCTGTCTACCTTCTTAGATTTCTTATCTCTATGTGTAACGGAGAAATAAGGTGGTATTTTTTAATGACATGACAACTAATTTTTTATTAAAAAATTAAACATGTACACTTTTAGGCTTGAACCGATTCTTTTACCCCAGCCAACAAGTTACTCAAGCTGTTATGTCATTAAAAAATGCCAGCTCATTTCTCCATTAGACACAGACAAGAAAACTAATGGAAGTAGACAAAGGGCCAACAGCACTCATTTTTGAAACTTTAGGGACTATTAAGTGTTCAACAGGTAACCTTTAGGGACCAACCATGTATTTTGGTCAAATTTTTATTTGAAGCCTATGAGACATAAAAATGTGTAACACTTAGTGGCAAGGGAAAGGAGTTTCTAATTTTTTGATGGTTCCATATAGGCTTTTATGAGTTCTCAATCTCATTGCTCAACATTTGAAGTTTTGATATAGATGGTTAAACAATTTTAATTTTCACTAGTAAATGTGTGTTCAGATTAGCTTTTTGCTTATTTATAGAAAGTTGGCAAAAGTTAGGCTTTAATAGCTGTATATGAGCAAATAAGTTAAATAAGCTACCAAAAAAGCTTACCAATGCACTCTAAGAGAATTTTGTCGCATTTAGTAAGCGTTTCCTTAAAATTAGAAAGCCTTAGTTATTTAATTTTTAACTACCCTGGATATGTTTCTTTAGTTGGATTCTATTTGAACGAGTTCATGTGACGAAGATATGATACTGAAGTTAAAAAAGAGCTTGTTAAATGAGGCCATATGTGGATGGCCTATGGAAATGTTGTTTGGTCATATAGATATACAATTTTATAGGTTTTTAGATGGTTAGAAATGTTTACATACTAAATATGTTGTCCCTACAGTTTGAAACCGTGCACTCCTCCTGTTCCCCACGCATTTGGTGCTTGGGGAGATACCAACTTGCCCAAATGGTGTGGTACAATTTTATAGTTTTTTTAAAGTTATATAGAATTATAGATGCACAATTTTGTTTCAATATTCTTAAAAGTTGGGGCTGGGGTTATTCCAGCAGTTCACACAAAATTGTAGATGACCTGACAATAGGCATCTGTTATGCATTGTAAGAATCCTATTCAAACTTTTTATACTTGATTTATGGGATTATAATCATTATTTTTCATATGTGCTCCATCTTTAGAATGTAACAAGCAAAAGAATGGACCACAAAAGAAATTGGGATTGAGAGATACCTCAACTGAATCATCCAGCTTTTGTCAGTATTTATATAGTACTGTGAGGAGAGCAAGATAGGAAGGAAGGAAGACAGAGAGGCTGCCGTCAGGAGGAAGATAGGCTGGCATGAATTAAATGTGAAACCGTAGAACAAAAAGTGGGGAAGGGGAAAGAACTAAAACGTGGGGAGAGGAAATTGAAACCGTGCAACAATAGGAAAACAAAACAAAAAGTTGAAACCGTGAAAACAAACGGTTTTAAAAGGGTTTCAGTTGAAAAGGCTTTGGGTTTGGGCTTTATGGTGGAATAAAATTTATAAGAAGCGGTCTTTATGGTGGAGATAGGGCTGGAAAATATTTTATATTTATCAGTATTTTAAAATTGATAAAAACTATTTTAAAATTGTAGGACAAATTTAGAATGGATGATAGAAATGACATGGCTGCTGATGTGGTTCAACGTGAGCGTAGCAATATTAAATGTTACGCTTCAGCTTTTAGTAATATATAGATATAGATAGATTAACACCACAAAGCACATCCTTATTAAGTTGTGGATGGAAGGATTCTTACACTACAAGTGTTGTTGCTGAGCTATTAGACATGGAGAATGGGAGTTTTTTGGATTTGAACCATAAGATTATGAAATCAGCATGGTTATTGTTATTAGTGATTTGACATTGGAAAATACTGAAGTCAAGAAAATATGTTTTAACTATTTTGGACTAGAAGAATGCATGCTTTTCACTTGTAGTTGCTGTCTGCACTAATAAGAGATGCAGTTAATGGGAAGTCATTGGAGAAAACGGCATTTTCCCATGCTAAAATGGCAAATTGAGTGGCAATTGGACCTATTAAAAAAAATAAAAAAATCTGGAGATGGTGGGAGAGATAGAGAAGGTAGAGGATTGATTCTCTCTCATGGTTTCAAATCTTGACTTTTTTAATTGGAAGTGTTGCACTTAATAGATGATTTATAAGTTTGTTGTTTGTTCGTTCGTTCGTTTGTTTTTTTGAGCAATGATGTAGCAACAAGAAAATGAGATGAGTCATCAATGGTTGGGATGGTACCAAACAGTTCTTGACCTTCAATCACAGTAATATCGTTTTTTCCCCAATAAGTCATTGGTAATCTTATGTTGTTTCAATCATCACAGCCTTAACATAATGTACTTTTGGCCCTAGACATTATTTGGGTAGTTCTGCATTTATTACACTTGGTCTGAGGTTGGGCACTAAAGCAACCGGGTTGCATATCCTTGCTGCTCCTAGACCTCACTTAATTGCTTGCCTTGACTCCATCATCACATTTTTTGGATAACTCCCTGCTTGTTGGGGTCACGGGAAATCATTGCTAGGATCTTATGGACTGTTAACTGTAGGAAGTAACTTTAGGTGGAATTTGAACAACTTTGGATAAATGAGAGGAATGGAGATCCAGTGATTTGCCATAGGAAAGGGGATTTGAAATTGACTTATGTTCCCCTTTAGAATGTGGTACAGTGCGTCTCTTGAGTGTAAATGGTATTAGTAGAAGCTTGTTGTAGGATGTGGCTTATCGGTGGCAGATTTTCAGTCCTAGAGGTAATGAAAGGCCTGTGGAGCTGCTAATGTGGAATTGATAAAGCTATTGCTTATGGCATAGTATGTTGGCCTTTGGAGTTGCTGATCCCTTGAGCCATAGACTAGAAGCCATTGCTTTTCAGAGTCATTGCAGTTTGCATCTGGAAATTGCCATACCAAGGGCACTGAAAAGGCTCTTTCCTTCTCGGCAAGTCCGAAGAGCAAGCAGACCCATCCCTTTTAAAGTTTCTTCAGCATACACCTGGCAGAGTGAGCCTTTTCTTCACCAATGGAAGACTTTGAATTCATCCTATTGTCTGGTAGCTGAGTTGTGGGAACTTACCATTAGTAAGCACCAAGCTCAACAAATGCATCCTGGTCCTTGCTTCCCAGCTGAGGAGCATCAGGATTTAGTTAATTGTAGCTGGATGTCTTGGGGTCTTAGCAGCTGTAGAGACATCTAGCTCTTTGGTATCTACTTTGTGTAGAAGTAGGAGTTTTGGGCAAAAATAGGAGTTTGGCTCTTGGACCTCTTAAAAAGTATACAATTTGTAGTGAGAAATCATGTGATAATAGTTGGGCTAATTAGAGGATGTAAACAGGGTTAACAGGGCTGTGCCTACTTCTTTGCATGTACTTTGAGCAAAAGTGCTGTATTTACTGCAATCACTTATCTTATGTTTTACTTATTTTTCTGTGGTTGGTGTCACCATTAACTTCCTAAAACATTCATTTGTTAAGTCACTTAGTTCATCATTTTCATCTTTGCAATGTGTTTTTTGATTGCCTAGCAATGTGTTGTAACTAACTGGCTTTATAGTTTTCTATAACATCTTTCCCAATAGATATATTACTTGGGAACAAGTGAGGGAGAAAAAAATTTGTGGATGCTCTTTTCTTGTTTGCCTAGCTGTTTCCATCTTAAAATATATATTTTTATTTTTATTATTATTTAATTATTTATTTAAAAAAAAAACATCTTGACACCTTTCATGGGATGGAATTCTGAAAAGCTTGAAAGAAGAAAAACGTTTGTGTCAGTATACAATCTGTTTATGCTTTGTGCTTTATTCACCCCTCAATTTCATGGCAAAACTTGCTTTTATTCCTCCCTGCTTATTAAAAAGAGATGAATAGAGTTACTTTTTCCTCTCATAGGGAAAACATTTCGATTGTCCTGTTAAATATACCCTGCATATGGGTTTTCTTGGTTTAAATTGTTGCCCAGTCCTAGACATTGGTTTTATAGCATCTCTCCGTGGGTTTGACTTGGATCAGCATGGCTATGAGTTAATTTCTGAATGGATATATATAATTGCTGCCAATGTTTTATTTTTCTTTAGTTTTTGAAATTTTTTTCTAATTGACTATGTTAAAAAAGTTTGTATCCACTGCCTTTGTGGGGTTTAGGTTAGGTGGTTGGTAGGCAACTTTACCCTCAATAATCAAAATCTTTTTTGTTTTTAATTTTTAATTTTTTTTTTTAATGTTTTAACTAAACTGAAAGATGATATTGGATTACTGATTCCTTTAAAATTACCCATGGTTTCTATTGTCACAAGTGGCCTCTTGTAACTATTCCCTACATGGATTTTCTTGAGACATTATTAAATATAGCATAGCCAACAGCTTTAGCTCGTATGGTATTTCCTCCTCCCTCAATAATGGAGTTTAAGGTCAATAGTTCTAGATCCATTAGATGTTTGCTATGTACCAATAAATATTTATTTATATAGCATTGCCATCTTTAACTTGGCTTATGAGTGAAAAGAGTCCTTGAAGTGATCCAAATTAGAATCTGATTGAGACATTCTCAAGTGTATGGTCTTCCCCCTTCCCCACCCCCCCCCCCCCCCCCCACACACACACACACACACACACACACACCTCCCTCTCCTTCAATGCCCTTAATTGTTATGTTGCTACCAACACAATCTTTGCTTGATTCCCCTTTCCACATTACCATGCCTTGAGACTAGAAAGTCTATCTTCTGTCTTCTACATTTGGTCATGATTAAAATAATTGGGGCTTTTCCAAAAGGATGTTGTTTTATGGATTGTGAGAATTCTCAAGAGTTATCAGACCATATACATCGCCTTCATTGTGCTGCAAGCCAGTTTCTGGTCTCTTTATTTCCATTTAACCTTTGCCTGGCCCCTTGCTTTTGTTTTCCTAGTGAAATAAGTTGATATGCAAATAGTGAACATGCCTTTGGCTGTGGAACCTCAAAAGATTTTTACATTTTTTCTTATAAATGTTGGAATTTTGCTTCTAAGAATTGAACTTGTAGATTATATTAGTGATTGATATCGGATGTTTTTGCAGTTTTGCTGCAACTCAGTGTGCCAGAAGTCTTCTCTTGTCTTACTTTTGGCTTGATTTTCTTATGGATCATTTCTATGCATAAGAGTAATTGTTCTTTTTGTGTTTTTTAACTCTTGCAGGCTGAAAGTGCAATTGCAGCTCTTAACTGTAGTGGTGTCGTTTTGGGATCGTTGCCAATAAGGTTGGTTTGGCAGATTGCTTTTTTAAGTAACTGACTTTATGTTTTTCTCATTTCAGCTTCTTCTTCCGAAGTTTCTGAAATTATTCTTATGTCATGTGTATGCAGGGTAAGCCCGTCAAAGACGCCTGTGCGGCCTCGTGTTCCTCGCCCCCAGATGCACTGAATCATCTTTCCATGTTTCCGGACTCATTTACCGCTGATAGTTTATATCTACATATATACATAGTTACAGAATTACTTTTAAGGGACTTGTGGAGTTTATATCTATCCTTTTGTTCTTTGCATCGCAATCAGGTATCTTTGTTACCTAGAGGGGTTATGGGTTTGTCTACCTTGTAGAGTTGGATGGGATTTTGAGGCTCTTGATGGCTTAACTTTATGTTGCACAAGGTGATGAATTCTGTAAGCATGTTCCCAGAAAAACTAATGCTGGTCGGATGTTCTAACTGCAAATTCTTGGAAGAAACTATTTACATCCTGTTCTTCATGATCTTTCATTGTGTTCTTTTGGTGGTGTGAAAGTTTACTTAGGTCCCTGCCTTGCTCTAATCTTCCTTAATACTTGCTGGCTGGCCCTACGTTGTCTTCTACAAAAACATCCAGTCGATGAGTTTGAATGTGTTTATTCGACTGTGAACTTAGGCCACAAGCATTGTCACAGTCCAAACCACTATTCCCACCATCATCACCAGTACTGCAGCTCCATTACCCCTTCCCACTAGTAGCACCATGACCACCTTTTTTAGCCACCCCACTGAATCACCATCACACTGCCACTGCTACCTTATTCAACATCACCACCACTTATCTTTGCTACCAATAGCACCAACTTCCTGAAAATCTTTTGTTAGGAAAGCTTGTACCAAACTATTGTGCAGTGTATCCAAACTGTGCATGTCCAAATTCTAATCCAATTGCTAATCGCTAAGAGGGTCTATGTTTATTATCTTTCAAACTTCCTTTGTTTATAGTCTTTGCTCAATACATTATTGATCTTAGTTGGTACTACATGCTGAAGTCAAATTTGTTTTGATCAGTCAGCATGATTTTCAATTCAAGGAACTATAACAGATTACTAGACGGGTTTAAGTTTGTCCCTTTGGCTTGACATGTAAAGAGTGTTAGTCAGAATGGGCAGGACATAGTCATATTTGCATGAAGTCAATTCAATGTATGCTTGGTTAAGAGAGTGGATTTTGCAGTCAATACAAGGCAAATGTGGAGGTGATTTTTAACAATCATCTAGATGCTAAAATTTCCTTTTGGTATTTGGATTGAGAGAAAATATAGGTATTAAAAAAAAGGAAAGAAAGAAGAGAGAGAGAATGACAGAAAATTATATAGTTTATATTTTTTTGGTCATTTGGGTATTATATAATTTATATGTAGAGAAAGTGAGAAACTAAGAAAAAATAAAGGGGAAAAAGGATCTCAATTTTTTGGGAGAGTGCATTTTGGTATTTGAGATTTGTGAAGGGAATTTTTTCTTTTCTTTTTCCTTTTTTCATTTATTAGCCAGACAAAGGGAAAATAAGAGATATTTAAAAAATTTCTTTTCTTTTTCCTACGTTAGTGGCGAACCAAATACTTTGGTTATTAACTTATTATTACACTCATAATAGTTGTATTTGCACCCCACTTTGAGAGAGAGAGCAGTCGTATGGGAATAGTAATTTCTTTTGTATTTTATTGGTGGTGTCTTTTATTGTTTTTAAGACTAAAATATGTTTTTCACTTCTAAAGTTTGAGATTATTTTATTGGCGGTGTCTTTTAAAACAGTATTTTCGTTTATATCCATGACTAGCTAATTTAGCCATTAAAAGTTTTGCAAAAAAAAAGCCCATTAGGAGAGAGAGAGAGAGAGAGAGAGAGAGAGATGATGTTATTTTGTTGGCATTTAACTACTATATCAATTATGAATTGGATGGAAGGACTAAACAATTTGAGATTAGAATCAAATTTGGTAGCCTAAGAAGGGATCAAAATGAAAACAACCCTAAACTTGAAAGTGTAATTTAATCTTTCCTTTAACTTTAAATTTGACGCAAGATTATTGATCCCAAATACAATAAATTTAGTTACATAGATTTATAGACGGTATATAAGTGATATTGCTTCAATTACAACTTGTCAGCTTAATAAATGAAAATTTTTTGCCTCCGACTTTTAAATATCTATATAACACATTACAGAAGCATGTGATTGTTTTCATCTTATATTATTCTTCTGGCATGAAGTAGTTGACTAATTGGGAGGAATAATTTTTTCTAAAACTATAGCTGGTCAACCGCAAAGTTTTAGTAGTTATAATAAACAAAAACGTGATTTGTAAATGATTAATCAAAAGTTTTAGTAGTTAATCAGAAGTCAGCTGGGCAAGTTCCTTGACAAAGCACCTATGATTTTCCTCTGGCTACTATTATTCAGCAAAAGTTAGGTTTTTACCACCCAAGTTAAGGTCGATACCATTCATGCACTCTTTTGATTCTTGAATATTATTGTCTCACTGTCGCAACTAGAATTCCTAGTTTCTAAGTAGGATTAGAATCTAAAAAATACTATTGATTTGCTTATTTGATGAAAACAGGTAAAAGTACAGTTGTACTTCAAAAAACAGTGAGGCTAAGCTCAAGAAAAAGCTAAATTGGGGAGTGAACATTTATAGAAATCTTTTTTTCCTAGACAAGATATATATATATCTAGGAAAAAAAGATTGGCCTTTTAAGAAGAGCTTTCTTGTGTTACCTCAATGGGGGTTGATGTTCCTTTTTATTATTTTGACAATTATGAGGAAACTATGGATGGTTTCAAAGACTACATATTACACCAAGATTCCCACTATTGTCAAGTGGCAACTAGCTACAACTTATGGGAAAAGTTTGGAATCATTTTCCATAGAGATTGATTCTTCTCTTGTGAGCATCTCGAAGCATGTGGCATCAAGATTGGTTTACCACATTTTTATATGCCCCCAAAGATTTTCAGCAGGCTTTCACCCAAATTTAATGGATCACAAACACAGAGTGAAACCCCTTGGATTGAGACACACATACTAATCCCAAAAGGAAATTTCCAAAAAGTTAGATGATGCAGAATAAGAGGTCAAAGGAAAGTGACTGTAAAGACACTTTGGCACATGGAGAGCTCTAAGGAACAAGAGGTACAAAGGCAACCTTTGTTGGCCTTCATCCAACTTCTTAACGTACAATTATAATCATAAGAAACTGTCAAAATATTAAAAAAAAAAGCAAATACCGAAGCTAATCTGAGCATGCCATTAAAGTGACAGCTTATTACTATATAAAAGCAGTCTCCTGAACCAATATAAAATGACAGATAAAAAAATGGTGTATCAAAATCAATTCATAGATGGATAACTATAGTAGTAAATTGCAAGTCAAGAAGAAAAAGAAAGCTAAAGGCTTTGGTATTGAAAAATATCTGTTTAATAAAAAAATGAGAGGATAATGAACGATTGGATATGCCTAGTTTGATTAGTGGAGCAGTCTCTAAGGTCCCAATCACCTGTCCAATGAATGAACTACCTAGTGTCTCCCTATCCTTAGTTACTTCTTCTTAGGCATGTTGATGTTGGAATTTAAAAATGAAATCCTGTTCCTTTCTTTTGTCTGGTATCTGTGACTCTTTGTAATCCTTTCTGCTGTTTCTATTGACCCTTCTACTCTTTTCATGTATGAAAATATTTGTCATCAAATTTATGCTGATGAATTCTGCTCAGATGCACTTCCTGGCACTCCAGCTGCAGCAATTGTTGCTGTGCCTGAATTTTCTGCATTCATATATAAGAGTTGTTTACAAGATGTACTTTTTTATTTATTTATACAATCATACATTGAAGCATTGGTTAGAGACTCAACCAGTGGTAGAGGTTGATGATGGGGAAACTGAAGTAGTAAATTGTAGGCCCCCAAGTGCACGGTGTTGCTGAGGCAAGTAAGGATGCTGTATGACCCTCTTGGGGTTGTGCTGCAGTGGATTACTAGTACTGTGTCCATGTTGAGCTTGGAATGGATAATAATTATAGACTCCAGGAGACCCAGATCCTACATAGGCGTAATAAGATGGTAACTGTTGTTGGCCACCATATACATTGTAATAGTTCTGCACAAACACAAGTAAATTCAAAATTAAAGTCGTTAAAGTGCATTGCAATGATTCTGTCTTTACATCAAAAGTTGATATGATAAATTAGTTGTCTGTTTGTATATGTAAGAACTAAGATGCAAACTATTGCCTGCCCTACACATTGTAATGATTTACACCCACACACTGTTTTTGAATTAAAACTTGCAATGACTATGTCTATATACAAGCAAGCATGAACTTATCAATACTTATTATTTTTGTGTGTAGGGGGGGGGGTGGGAGAAGGGGTGAGAAAAGAAAAGAAGGAAAAACTAACCATTGCTAACATGTCTTGTGGGTAACCAGGATACCTGAATTTTTAAGGGGAAACATTCAGAACTCAGAAGTTGCTAAAATTGAGTAAGGTAAATTTTAAAACTTCTTATCAATTTTACTATAGAAAGATTACAAATTGATGCGACAATAAATGTGATCGGTGCCACTTCAACAACATAACAAATAAATGTCTAAATTATTGATGACACGTTTGTAAGACATATCTAATAAAATTTGAAATATGTCTAACATTACTTATCATATAGTAAATTAGATTATAATTTCTTTTCCTTGAATATTATGTTTACCCATATGCTGAATATGGAAATGAGTATTGGGGGATGTGTTGATGGAAATATGTGGAGGTCCCTTGAAAAGGAGCTGGTGTCATAGTTCTCAAAGGTGGCCTGAATTTCTCCATTCCTGCAAATTTTATGGGAAATAATAATAACAAATAAATACTATATAGAATATATAAGTACATGATATAATATCATATATATAGGTCAAACTCTTAGATACAAGATTATGAAACTTTCCCTGATTATTGACATTATCAAACATACAGTTATTAACCAACTGGCTATAGATTTAGACTGAGATTAACATCAGAACCTAGAACAAGTTGTTAATAAAAACTAGAAAATTGCCAACCTCGTTGAGGAGTGTTTGGATAATTCTCTTGTGCACCAAAGGCAGCTAGGTTACAATTAGCTCTTCTTCCATCAATTACAGGATATGGGTTTTGACAAGCTCTCATGGCTGAATCTGGATTCTTAAATGTTACCTAAATAAAAAATCAAATCAGAGATTAAAATTCAAGCATGAAAATTTAAAAATCATGCTATATATATATGTAATATATACATAAAGGCTATTGAACAAAGTTGGCTTACAAAGCCGTAGCCTTTTGATCTTCCTGTATTTTTGTCAATGATCACAACAGCCTCTAGAATCTCTCCAAACTGCTCAAAATAACGCTTCACACCATCCCTTTGAGTCTCCCAAGCCAATCCTCCAACAAAGATCTTGGTGTAGGTTGTGTCACCAAACTGTGAGACATTGTTTGCACCAACCATCTTACTTTGCCTTTGTTGAGACATGAATACCAAGAGATACAAAGGGCTCAGACAACCTCTTCTGAGTTCTGACACTAAAAACAAGTGAGAACTTTGATAAGAACCAAACCCCAGAAGCCAAAACAAAGCCAACAAGGGATAGGAAGACAGAAAGAAAAGAAACCACTTGATGATCACAATTAATTCAAGGAAAACTTTTTCCACAAATATGTGATCTTGATGATGTACTCTTGTGCTTCTTGTTCTTCTTCTATTTCTAGCTAAAAGCATACTAAGACTTCCATCATCACGTCCCTTTAGATCCCACAAGAAAGATACCCTTAACAAGAAATACTAATCATGCTATTTAGAAAGGCTAGAAAATATAGGAGATAGAGAAAGCAAAATACAAAAGAAATAAAGGGAAAAACCTCAAAGAATGAAAAATATAGGATAAAAGTTACGTGTATATTAAGGACTTATTATGTGAACTCCAATATCAAGTAGCTGTAGAAAATGAAAAAAAAAAAAAAAAGCAGAAAAGGAAACAACAAGAAAGAAAGCAAGTGGGCAAAAGACAAAAGGTGCAAACTGTGCAAGAAATTTCCAATAAAATTTCAAAGAGCTTTGGTTTCCATAATTATCTTTTGCCATATCATTGCTTTCTATACTTTTAATGGGTCCAAAGATACGTGCCTTGCTGTATTCAACTTTCTCTATCTTCATTCTTTCCCATCTGTTCCATTACTTAGAGTATATTATTCATATATTCGTTTTCCATGTTAGTATAATATTGTTTCTCTTAGTGTAGCACATAAATTATTGTGAGTAATAAAGTATAATTTATTACTACGCGTAGAATATAATGTTTAATGTGGTGCCATTTGTGGGGTTTGGACCATTAGGAGAGAGAAGGAAGATTCATTGACAGTCTTCTTCTATTATGATTGAACAGCTGCATATACTAAGAACTTGCTGCTGATTTGGTTGTGCTATGTGAAGCACGTCTCTCATTGTTCTTTTACCTTCAAAACATTGCTCTATTTCTAGTACATGCACTATATATGAATATAAATATTTAACAAACATTTATTAGATTACTAACAGTATCTTTGTTTTTAATTAAAAAATCATTTTTTGTGTTTGGCTCTAGTACTGTTTATAATATAAGTGTCATCATGAGTTGGAGTCATTACAATTAAGCCTAATTATTAGCATTGCATTGAATGAAGACAGCTTTGCATATGAAATATTTTAGTTTGTGGGAACATGAAAAGCTAGTTTAGCCTTATGATGGAAATGCAAGAGTTGTTAAACCCTTTTAAGGAAGAAAGTGACGAGTATGACACCCAAGTCTGAGAGAGAGAGAGATTCAAACCTTAGTTCGATATCTACATGTAGAGAATTAGGTAATGCTTTTAAGGCTCTTGGTAAAATGTATTCAAAATTCACTAACATTTACAAAAAAAAAAAACATTAAAATTAATGAAGAAAATGCTCATGCTCTATCGGATGCATTTTCTAAAAAACAAGATCTTTTTCTTATGTTTGATTGCAATTCTAATAATTAGCCAGAAATCATTTCATGTTATTTAATTCACAAAGAAAATCATTAATATTTCACGCGATTTTAATTAATTATATTAATAAAAGCTTTCACTAGCAAAAAGTAATCCCAAATGAGAAGCCATTTTCTATTATTTGGGCCTTTTAGAGTCTTAAATGGGAAAACAAAACCCAAACTTGGACTCTACATAAAAAATAGAGAGAAAAAAGAAAAAAAAAGTGAGAAAGTGAATGATATGAATAAAAAATTTCATTTGGAAAAAGTCAACAATTGGTCAACACTAATTAATGGTCTATCAACCACTACTCAATGACGATCAATGGTAGGAGAGAGAGAGAGAGAGAGAGAGAGAGAGAGAGAGGTGTTACACTTGTAAGAGTAACTTTGATGTGTAAATTATTTGTACTAGCCTATCGAGTGTGTAACATTCATAAAAAAACATTTTCCTCTATTAAAAAGTAAAAAGTAAAAATTAATTTTCATTTTATTTGTTTTTTATTTTCATGGTGACCACAGAAA
Organism: Castanea sativa; assembly: GCF_040712315.1. Taxonomy (NCBI): domain Eukaryota; kingdom Viridiplantae; phylum Streptophyta; class Magnoliopsida; order Fagales; family Fagaceae; genus Castanea; species Castanea sativa. The sequence goes on from NC_134024.1 coordinate 6,414,924, forward strand.
ATGTTTTCTTTGATCTACATTTTGTGCTGAAACAAACGTCATAAAATATGGGGAAAAAAAACAAAGCATAAGTATATTCTCATGACCTTAAATGAATGAATTTTAGGTTTGAAATTACGTTTTAATAAGTCTAAAATATTTGTCTCATTGTGTTTTGTTTTGTTTTGTTTTTCCTTACAATAGAGAGCGGGGTTGAACCAACATTTTTTTTCCCATGAGAGAACTGGACAATACCGACTTTTTTATTTGTTATTTTTTATCCATCAATTCTCTCTAACTTGATGCAAACTCTAATGCCCAATCAAGATTGTCACTGACATGACATCGTTGCACAATAGACAAATCACGATGTTGATATATACATTTTTCTTTTGAAAAAAAAGTTTGATATTTCTCACTTTCCATATCTACAATGGTTTTTTTTCCCCCGTGATTTCTTTGTCACACCAGATGGCACTATCATGGTTCAATTATGGCGAAGATTTAATGTCCTGAAATATGCTTCCACTAGAAGAAAATCGAAATGCACACAGGAGCAAGCTTAAAAATCTTCTACATTACTTGTTTTCTTTGGTAAGAAGAAAAATTGTTTCCTTTGGTAAGAAGAAAAATTGTTTCCTTAACCTGCTAAATTGCAGTCTTTTTAATTTTTTTAATTTTACCTTAGTATGAATGGGAAGGAGATTCTTCTTCTTCTTCTTTCCCTTTTTGTTTTTAAAATAATTTTTTTCATTAGAAATATTAAGCTTGTTTGGCTGAAAGATGAGCATAGTGGAGTTGATTGAAGTGATTGGACTAACTTTAACTTGTTGGGTTGTTTCTCAAAAAAAAAAAAAAAAAAAAAAAAAAAAAACTTGTTGGGTTAGATAGCATTTGAGACCATATCACATACTCTTGTGGGAAAGAGCCTTTAACTGAACCTGGACTTACTACCAACCCAAGCTCCAAAAGTTTTAACCATTTTTTTTCTTTAACGAGTGAGAGGGAGAGATTAGGATTCTAACTTTAGTTTTCCTTATAAGGGAGGTCAACAATGTTATTGAATTACGAAACTCTTAACACTTTTTAGTTAAAAAGAGGGAAGAAGAAAAAAGAATACAAATCTTCTGTAGCATTTTTTGCGTTCTACTTTATGTTCTATCAATCACAACTTGCATGTATTTGTTTAATTTTTTATTATAAAATAACTAAAGTTTAAAATGAAAAAAAAATAAACACATGATAATTTGTACTTAGTGGAGAATAAAGTAGAACATAAAAAAATAGTAATAGGCTGGCCAGTTATGAATATCTTGTTGGTCCATAACCAGTTTATGAATTGAACAAATCAACTAGAGATTAAAAAATGGGCCTTCCATGCAACAATGGCCTTCAGAAGAACACAAAAGTGACAACGATAGGAATGATTATAAACATTCCATGGGCTTTGTATGACCAATTAAATGGGCTTAGATGTGAGATTACAGAGAACAAGACCACAGTGGACTATGAGTTCATTCCAGCTTCAAATGCATATCAGAGACTATAAAAAAATGAAAATAAAGTGCTTGTAGTGGTAGTGGTAGTGGACGATGAGAAATAAATGTTATAAGTCCTTCTATATTATTTTCTTGCAAAACAATAGAATTATTTTTTTTTTTAGAAAGTTTTATGACATTTACTTTTGATAATAGTTTGTTATTATCAGATCAAGACATCAATCGGTTTTTAATGTAGATAGAAATTGAACCCTTAACCTCTTATTTAACCATTAAGGACTTTACTGGTTGAGCTAACTAGAACCTACAATAGAATTATTACCCCAATTTTACATATTCTATATTTGATTCTATTAATTAAGTTCCTAGAATTATATTCCCTACATAACTTTTTGTATTCTATTTATCTAGGCTTAATTTCTTTAGTCACTCATTTGCAGTTAGATTGTGTGCGCTCTCTCAAAAAAAAAAAAAAAAAAAAAAGTTTAAGACTGTGTGTGACAATTACTTGTTACATGCAGATGATGCTGGAGAATTGAGGATCATATCAAAATGGTCAGATGGTTGGATTAGGCAATTTTCTCCTATACATCATATGAATTTTAGTTTCTCTACTTATTTCAGTTTTTTAAGTCTTATCTTTTTATCATTTCAGCTTTTTAACTTCCAATGCGGGCTTTATCTGATCCTCTCCGTTAAATCCATCAAAACAACTTCATTTTAGAAAGTGAAAAATACTAAAATTAACTGTAAGAATGGATTAAACACAACAAAAAGACTAAACTGAAACCAAATTAAATTTAAATGATTGATAGGAAAAAAATGAAACTAAAAAGACAAAATCGATCAATGTTGAATAGTGAAATTTATAATTTAAAATTTTTTTGGTTGTTGTTTCTCCCCCCCCTCTTATTTTCTTCCAAATTACTGTGCAGTGAGAGCAAAGTACCAGTCTTTTGTCTACGACTTAGCAAGCCCAATAAGAATATAGCAAAATGTTGTATAAGCAACAAATAGATTTGGTACAATAATGACTCCCACCAACCAAACTTATTAACTATTTCTATTTTTTCAATTCCATTGATGTTGATGGTCAAACTTATAAGATTTTATACTCAGAATTTAAATTTCTACCTCTGTATGTGGTGGTAACTGGGTGAGCACTGAGCATTGAGCACGGAGCACTGAATGAACAATATATTTTTTTTGGCCCCATCACAAATAATTCTGCTATGGCCACCTCGGCCACGGCCACAGCCTTGCTTACCTTGTGGTGCTATGGTGTTGGAAAGAGCAAATAATGGCAACAGACCCACATAAAAATAAATCATTTTATGGAAAATCAAAGCCTCCAAAACAGTCTTTATTATTATTATTATTATTATTATTTTTGAGAAGATTTGTGTTTTTGAAACAAAATCCTTTATCTGTTCATTATTTGGTAACTAAACAGTTAGTCATATGAACTTATTATTTTTTCTTCTCCCCCCACAGTTAGTTATATCAAAGTTGGAGTACAAAAGTTGTGTTCATTGATTTTCTCATCATAATGCCAATGCAAATTTTATATGTACATATAAAATTTTTTCTAATTGAGAGAGAGAGAGAGAGAGATTTTGACGATTATTAAACCCAATTAGAATTGCAATCATAAAACATACACACGCAGATATAATATATATTGGGACATGTGAGAATGCATTTGAATATATAATTTATAAACCTCAATTCTTCATGATTTTAGACGTGCATGAATCATGTTTGTCTTTGAGGGGTTCTCAATTTTACTGACAACATTTTTCATGTTTGTTAAAGTTCCCTTGCCATGTCCTTCAAGTTGAGGGATAGACTTCTCGACACATAGCCATACATAGTAGATACAGAATTTCTCTACCAACCCACTCGAATCACAGCTCGCTCTAGGTTTTGGGTTTTGAGAGAAGATACCCCATAGCTTACTCTAGGCAAGAGAAAATTAATTCTGAGAATTATACACTATAGATTTAAGTAAATAGACAAAATTTTACTGTCAAAAATTCTTCTGACTTATTACTATCAATGTATACATTTAATCACATGACTTATTTAAAGGTCATGTTGTTAGAACAGACTTTAAGTTGGGATAAGTAATTCATTGTATTTTGAACTTTCTTGATGCATTGCTTATACATATGACTACTTAAGAGAAGAATGAATAATAAGAGTCAAGTAGAAATATTAGTCATCATATTCCTTCTACCACTAATGTTAAGGAGACTTGTCATCTCAAATTGACTTAAATATATTTTCTTTTAGTAATTTAAACTCGGCTCTTATCACACGCAAATTGTTTAGATAAGTCATTTAAAAGAAATACACATGAATGATTATTTGAATTGTCATATAATAGGATAAAGGAATCCTTTACTCTAATTTGGAGGAAACCTTTGCTATAAATATATATATATATACACACACACATACACACAATTTTTATGAATTTAGGCCTCCATGGATTTGATTGTTTTTGAGGGATTCGCCACTTTATGTCAAAAATTTCCATGGGTGTATTGCAGACTTTTAATAACTTGCCCTTCAAGATAATGCCATGATGGTTAGCTAGCTAAAGTTGCAGACTCATAGCGTGAGTTTGGGTTAGAATGAAAAATGAAAATTATTTCACTATTTAGTTTATTTTTATTATTATTCATGGGTCTTACTGCACTTTTTGGTACTATTCATAGTTCCACTGTACTATTTTAACTAACTTTTACCTTTATCTACCGTACTTTTAACAATAATTTTTCAGTTTTAGCAAAATAAGTGGTATTTAAACACATATAGTACTAGAAATAGTATTCCTTAACAACCCATTAGAAATCAACTCCAAAGCTTACTCAATGAGACCGTCAACAATAATTTTTCAGTTTCAACAAAATAAACGGTATCTAAACACATATAGTACTAGAAATAGTATTCTTTAACAACCCATTAGAAAACAACCCCAAAGCTTACTCAGGAGACCGTCAAAAACACAAAAAAGGAAAGGAAGAAAACTAAACGTGTAGGGGTGGTACTCTTAAAGAATGAAATAGAAAAATGCTATCACTTTTGACTCAAAAAAGAGAAAAAGATACAGAAAACGGTCACACATACACACCAAAAAAGAAAAAGAGGGTTCCAAGTTGTGAAATCAATAATTTCAGGTGAGGAAAATGGGTCATTCAATGAACTTTACTATTGTGAATGCATGGGCTAGGAGAATAGAGAAAGATTAGATGCCTCTAGATGAAGATGATATGTTAGGTGCACAACAATGGCTTTTGTACAAACATAGGGGTCCCATACTATTTCTCCTTGTGTAGCAAGATTGAAAACAGTGGCCTCATTGACTTACAAAGCCCACCAATCTAACAACCTTGTCTTCTTTTGATGTACTTTACTACATGAATAGCAAAAGGAGTTGTTTCTTTCGGCTATAGCATAGTGAAAACGAAAACGTAATTGCCTTCCTCACTTTGGATTCTTCATTTTTCAACCTGAAATTCCATAAGCAACCCCGGTCTCTCAACTGTCAAGGGCTCTCCATTTTGTGGGATATTTCCTATAGGCTACAGATCAATGCCTACCTTCACCGGCCAGCCAATGTAATTGTCTTATATGAATGCAAATGCACCACATGGTTGACCAAGATATTATTGTCGATTAATTATAAAAATACTCTAAGAGGGTAATGCATGCATATTTTCTCTTCTCTTGTGGAGCTTGTTTTTTATATGAGAGGAGAAAGTACATATTTATTATATTTAAAAAAAAAAATTATAATGGTATCAAAGAAGAGTTCATCCCAATCGACATCTTCTCTATTTGTTTCAAAATAGAGATATTCAATTTCATGGTTTAGATTTAATTATGTAATTTTAATTTTCTAAAGTTTTACCTCCAAACTGATTTCGAGGACAACTTATATATACTTTTCATCACATAACCTATTTATTAAGTTATATGATTAGTTTAAATAATTTAATATGTCATGCATATACACACATGTGATATTATAAATTGCCATGGATTGAAAGTAAACTTTATTATCATTAAAATTTTACTTGATATCAAAGGGTTAAAATAAAAAGATATATAGGAAGGCTAGAATGAGTGGTAGCCTTTGAGGTCCGCCGTATTTGGATGCGTGTTGACTGCAACATACTTAGGGAAGTCAACAAAAGCAATTATAGGTGTAATCTTTGTCTTTCGATTTCTCCTTATTTTTCCTACATGTGATAATGGCATTTCTCTTTAGTGGAAAGCCCCACAGTACCCACGAGCACTAAAAGCACTTAGATTTGCTTATAGTTTATTATTGAATATTGAGATTAGGTTTAGTGGGTCACAAATATAAATTACTATATTTTGTATAATAATCTTTGCATCCAATGCAAATGATGGTGCTTTGCATTTTTCTTTGTTTATATTGCGTATTGACTATAGATTGCTTTAATATTCGTTCTATAAGATTGTTAGTGCCAATTTGAATTAGTTTTAATTGTTCCATAGCAAAACTATTGGGGATCGGGGGATGGGTTTTTAAATATCAAAGATATCTAGAAGTTTATTTATTTATAATTTTAAAGAACATATCTGATGCATTCTGATTCTAATATATGTATTGAATATTTGGTGGGATTTACACATCCGTGAGTCCTATATATTATCAGATGACTTATCTATATATTACAAATCGGATGCATGGGATAAATATTTTCATAATTTGATGGTTTAAAGAGAGGAGAGGAAAGAGCTGTTAGTTGAGATACAAGGCTCTAGCTGTTCTTGATCATTAATTCAATGTTTGATTGTATTTCCATTATCAAGTTCTTAAAAACACACATATATACATACATATATATATATATATATACATACATATATATATATATATATATATATATTTGCTGAAACCCCCATATATATATATTTGGATAAATACCCAGATTCAATTTTTTTTTTTTTAAGAATAAAAAAGGGGACTCGCTGGTGGTAAATATTATTTTTCTTTCTTTCATTTCATTTCATCTATACGGTATGGGGACTCGCTGGTGGTAAATACCCAGATTCAATTAAGTGTACATTTTGTTCCGTTAGATATATTGGACCAAGTTGAAACCCAAATAGAGTATGTCCCATAGTGGGCCCAATTTAGCTTATTGCCAAAGAGTTGTGCCTATTTTTTCAGTGTTGTCTCTCTTAGCTTCGTACCATTTGGTTGTTTATATAGAAAGGATGATTGCTTATTTGTGCAACTGATGGAATTTTCACTTATGTGTGGTATTATAAATAACTATAGTGTGTTCAAAAAAATAAATAACAACACATAGTAACATCTCTTCCTATTTCTCATCAATTATATCAAAGCATTTAAGTTGTAGATAATATATGTTTTGTTTTCATAACAAACAACGCTGAGAATTTTTTTTTTTTTAAAGAGTTTCAATTTATGGCGTCCGCTTATGATAATAGCTTTTTATTATCAGATCAAGACATTAATTAGTTTTTGGTGTAAGCGGGGATTGAACCCCATATATTTTATACAATCATTAGAGACTTTATCAGTTGAGCTAACTGATATCCACAATGTGGAGACTTTGATTATCAATGTGTTGTATATAAAACATATGCTACCTTCCCATTTAACAACTTACTAGAGGCACCGCTCAACCAATAGCCCGATGTTAAAAACCTAAACCATATTCTATAAACCTGAGGTGACCTAAACCATGTAGTGTCAACTGCACCTCAGAACTATAACAAATCAAACAAAAAGACTTATATCAGTCAACACAAATATGTAGTAGGAAGCAACTTGGACCTGTGGAAAGAGTTAAAACATGGAGGGTCATGCACAATAGTCCCAGTGGATTAATCCCCACTTGAAAAGCCTATCATATTTTTCTATACCCTTTCATCACAGAAAGGAACCTAAACAAATTGTAGTAATGCTTCTTTGACATCACCAAAACATTAAGGACGATGCAACTATAGACAAATATAAGAATACTAAACTAAAAGTGGTGGTCTATAGCCAAGATATTTTTTATATATAACAGTAAAAATAAGGTACATATTATCTTTGAGACCAACCTCTTTTTTACCCAAAATCTGAACATGAAGATACTCGTTGGCCCACGACCCCCCATAGTGACAAGCTTTAGTTTAGTCTAAAGTGGTGCCTAACCTGTTATGCCATGACACTTGTACAGTCATGGAGTTCATTTTACAGCAAAAGGGTCTCATTGACACAGACAACATTGGGCTTTTTGCTGTACAAAATTGCAAATTGAGCCGAAGGCAGGCCACCCTTAGGTGAGCGATGCAATGCGTTAACTTCCACTAAACCGACCTCTTTTGCATGCGTGTTGACAATTTTATCTTTTCCTTTTCTTTACACAATTTAAACCTGACTGCCTCTTTCCTTTTCCTTCAAATTCACAATTACTTTTTTTCAGTATATATCAACAGAACGATACTCTTCTACTGTTCCCATCCACATGTAAAGCATTCACTATTTCTTAGACACTTTAGAGTACAGACAATACCTCTCTCTATATATAAATACCTTGTTCCCTTTGCACCACATTCATAAACCCCAACTACAAACTCTCTCTCTCTCTCTCTCTCTCTCTCTCTCTCTCTCTTCTTGTCTCTTTGAAGCAACATGGGTAATTGCTATGCTCTTTGTAAACCCAGTACAGAAGTTACAACAAAGCATGGGAAAGTTCTACAGATTGTGAAGATGGATGGAAAGATTTTACAGTTCAGTTCACCAATTCTTGTTAAGGATATGTTGGTGAATTTTTCAGGCTCAGGTATTGGTTTATCCAAGGAAGCTTCAGAGCATCTCCCACCTAATTATGAATTGAAGTTAGGCAAAGTTTACTACTTGCTTCCTTGTTTGAGTTCTGTTGATGCTACTAGTCCTGCAGATAATATGTCTTCTATAGCTGACAAAGAAAAAGACAATGGTGTAAGGAGGATTAAGATTGTCATAACAAAGAAGCAGCTGCAAGAGCTATTGGCAAAGCAAGCATCAGCGGAAGATGTTCTGTCGGGGCTCGAGAAAAAAACGTGTAATAATGCTTTTGATTCAAGGACAAATTGGAAGCCGAAGCTTGAATCCATCTCCGAGGGAAGCGAGTAATTTTGCTGTAGTGATTAGATGATCCTAGTGTTTATCTAACCATGAACTTCACTGAAACATGTAACCATGGAAATGGAAAAGAGGCAGACAGAATGTTTATTGTTATAAGACAAAAAATATGAGAAATGTTCCCATCCACTTTGGTTGAACATGTTTTTTTATGTTGAAACTCTTGTATAGGCATGTTTGTATTGATGTTTCTGAAGTTGTTGTGTTAGGTTCATGTTTAGTAATCAGCAAGGGACGAGTTGATAATTAACTACTACTCCTACTATGCAAGTGGTTGCCATGCACTTATTAGTTATTCCTTCACTAATATGAAAACAATTTAGGTAGTCAAAAAAAGAATGAAATAACTGCTTCATCCTGAAAGTGTGGTCATTAACATAATTTTTCATTTTATATGGTAAAGGAAGGTATGGTTATTGAAGAATGCTCATGAAGGGCATCAATCTGAGGTCAATTGGGCCCTCTCATGTCACAAATCTTGTAATTTATAATGTATGTGGCCGAAAGAAATGTTTTAATACACTATAGATAAGAGAATACAGATACAAGTTGCTTAGGCTAGACTATAGAGAATGATATCTTCTGTAATTTAAAACCCAAATTTTCTATAGCAATCAGACCATTTACATAAAATAATGAGAATATGTGTCAATTTATATAATGGACTAAAAACTTGTCTGGTTCAAAAGAAAATATAAGGGCATATGAAGAAGATGAATGGCAAGGCCTTTTGCAAGATTTAGAAGTAATCCATGCCAATCATACTGAAACAGCTGTGTTGGCCTTGGAAACCTGTGTAATCATTCTTTATATATATATATATATATATATATAAAATCAACATCTATATAGTTTACCACTCAAATGCACTAAATGGATTAAATTATACCATAATTGAGAAACACTCTGCTGAAACATTGTTAGGTATAAGTCTGAATACTCTTACACTCTCAGCAAACAATATTGATTAGAGGTCAGCAACTTAGCATGCACAAAATGCTTGAGGGTTCAGGGAAGAAAGGGTTTGAGTTACAGGTTAGCAGTATATTTTAACTATCTCAAAAAAAACAAAAAAAAAAAATTTAGGGTTGATTCTCCACACACACAAAACCTTCAGGGTTAATTAATTGCAGCCATCACTTTAAATTTTGGGGTTATTCTACTTACTTCAAAGTATAAAGTTTTGTAATTAACGCCTTTTAACAACACCTAAATTCTGAATTAATCTACACTAGTTACCCTAGCACCCAAAACTAATATTAAAGTTAATAATTTAATAGATTGATTGGATGATAAAATGCATTAAAATATCAAAATTAACATACACTCCCTCATTAATTTACTCCTTCCGTCCCAAATTGTTTGGCCTAGTTAGAAAAACCCAATTATATAGGGAAACATCATTAACTACCTTATCTCTAAACAAATTTGTTTTTCTTTGTTGAAGGTTTTTTTTTTAAAAAAAAAAAATTTTAAATTTGAATAAATATGACATGTATAGTGGATTTCAAAATTTAGGTTATTAATTTTTTTAATTTAAAAAAAAATGCTCCCACAAATAAATTAAGGGCATAATGGGGATGTTAGTAAATTAATGGTGTTTGACTTTTCAAATAGGACATAATTTTGGGACATTCCAAAATGAAATACAGGCCAAACAATTTGGGACGGAAGGAGTATAAATTATAAATTTTTTATGGGGAAACTATCCTACTTAACAAGGCCTATTGAGCAATCACTTATCAGCTATCCCTATAACCTCATGATTTCATTGTTTATAAACATTTTATTCCTTTTGATCTAAGAAGAATAAATTTAGGTAACCTGTCGCATCACTCAAAGTTTGGAATTGATTATGGCAACTTAAAGCCCTTAAAAAATTATTGTTTTTCATGTGGAAATGCACACAATCCTTTTGCATTGTGCTATAAGTTCCCCTTTCGTAATTAATCCACTCTACTACGTGTTCATTATCCACGTTTTTTTCTTTGATAATTCAATAATTATAACAACGAGGGAGGAGGGAATCGAGTCCTAGTGTGCATTTGGGTAGGGATGAAAAATGAGAATTATTTTTACTACTATTCATGGGCCCCACTGTACTTTTTGGCACTATTTATGGGCTCCACTGTACTATTTCAACTAATTTTTACCTTTATCTACAATACTTTCAGCAATAATTTTTTAGTTTTAGCAAAATAAACAGTATCCAAACACATCTTATCCTTATGAATGAGAACAAAGAATGTCATTGAGATGTTATTGGCAACAAGTATATTTTTAATCAACTTAGACCTCTCACCATCCCTTCTTATCCACACAAGTTATCACATCTTATCCTCATAACATGGACAATTGAGTTGATGGTTTGGTGGTTTTAGTCTTGATCTAGGCTTCTCCACTAATGTCACAATTGTTTGTTAAAAATTAACTTTGATGATTGCTCCAAAAGGTCTAAAAAGTAACCCTAGACCTTTTGGAGTAGGAGGCCTCATCCTTGACCAAGATTCCAAGTCACTTTTGAGTCACTGGTTGGGTAGTTTTAGTCTTGATTTAGGTTTTTCCTCTTAACTCTAAACTTGTCTTGCCGACTGTGAAGAAAGGGCTAAATTAAGGAAGTGACCCAAGACAACGTCTTTCAATGTGTTATACTTGGCATAGATTGCACATTCATATTGAGATTAAATTCAATAAGGACTGGGTGTAAAAGTCCATGATTTTACTTAACACTTTCAAATGATAATGTACCACATGGTCAAAAAAACCCTCTAGAGACGCCTTGGGCATAGATGTTCAAGCCAAATCTTCAAGTTTGATATTTTCTTGAAACAAAGGAGCTACGCTTCCTTTTCCTCTAGCCTTGCAACAATGCAAAGTTTAAAGTTTGCTTATTACGCTTTACCAATCACAACTAAAACCAACACATATTTTTAATGAATGAGAACAAAGAATGTCATTGAGATGTTATTGTCATATTTTTAATGAATGAGAACAAAGAATGTCATTGAGATGTTATTGGCAACAAGTATATTCTTAATCAACTTAGACCTCTCACCATCCCTTCTTATCCACACAAGTTATCACATCTTATCCTCATAAGATGGACAATTGAGTTGATGGTTCGGTGGTTTTAGTCTTGATCTAGGCCTCTCCATTAAAGTCACAATTGATTGTTAAAAATTAACTTTGATGATTGCTCCAAAAGTAACCCTAGACCTTTTGGAGTAGGAGGCCTCATCCTTGACCAAGATTCCAAGTCACTTCTGAGTCATTGGCTGGGTAGTTTTAGTCTTAATTTAGGTTTTTCCTCTAAACTCTAAACTTGTGTTGCCGACTGCGAAGAAAAGGCTAAATTAAGGAAATGACCCAAGACAACGACTTTCAATGTGTTATACTTGACGTAGAGTGCACATTCATATTGAGATTAAATTCAATAAAGACCTGGTGTAAAAGTCCATGATTTTACTTACACTTTCAAATGATAATGTACCACATGGTCTGAAAAACCCTTCGGAGACGCCTTGGGCATAGATGTTCAAGCCAAATCTTCAAGTTTGATATTTTCTTGAAACAAAGGAGCTAGGCTTCCTTTTCCTCTAGGCTTGCAACAATGCAAAGTTTAATGTTTACTTATTACGCTTTACTAATCACAACTAAAACCAACGCGTCATCTTAATCCTAGCTAGCCACGAAACAAACAAAACCAAATGGTCCAAACTCCAAACCTATATAGTTTATAGTTTATATATTAATTTATACACACACCAGCCCACATTGCCTTTCATTCAGTCAGTCTAAAATTTCTCTCTTCAAAATCTCAAGGGGAAAGTATTATTTGACTAAAGAAAACACCAAACCTTGAAGAAGATTCTTCTAGGACCACCATGCCCACAACATTGCCTAAAGCTTTCTCCGCTCGGCTATTGGACACCAACACCGATATTTTAATGGATAGCAAACCTGAAATATTACTCTAATTTTTAATCAGTATCAAAATATTTCATTCTTACTCTAACCAAATCATAATGACTTATTTTTAATCGGTTATTAATATTTCGTTCTAATTCTAACCAAGTCATAATAACTTTACTAGGGCACCCCAAGATATGTATCAAATTTACACTCATGTTATGTACTAATTAATAATAGGCTGAACATTTAAGGGGGAATACAATTATTACCTGAAATAGAATAAAAAGCTTATGATTTAGAAAAAAGTAGGATTGAAGATTACTCTATTCACAACAATCATGACTAAAAGCAAAAAAAAAAAAGAAAAAAAAAGAAAACCCCACGAAATCTTCTTTATTTTTATACGAGTACAAAAATCTCATATATGTTCTGCTTTCACTGAATTTGCACGTCAATGACCTTGCGTTCTGCCTTGGTCTTAGGAATGGAAATGTAAAGAACACCATTCTTCAGCTCAGCTTTGATCTTATCCTTCTCCAAGTTATCAGGAAGCTGAATACGTGTGTCATAAGAATTGAAGCTTCTCCAAGACCAAGAGTCATTATCTTTACCTTCCTTCATGTGCTCACCTTTCATAACAAGCACATCGTCCTCGACTGACAACTTAACATCCTCCTTATCAAGTCAAGGCATGTCAAACCTCATCTTAACCTCATTCTCCTCTTCTCCCACATCCCAATTGGCACGGGCTTGCCAATCCCATGCTGACCGGTGTGCTCCAGGGAATGTCGTGGTCTGATCAAAGAGACGGTCCATTGTGTCTAGCATTGGCCGCAACGCCCTAATTGGAGAGAACGGATCCCAGAGACCTGTGTAACAATTGCATGCAACATTGTTTAATTTTTGACATTTGTATTTAAAGCTAGCTAGCTATCCAAATAATTGGATGAGAAAGATGTTACAAAATTTGCTACTTGAGTATTGGAACATACAAAACAGTAAAGAACAAGTCAAATTGAATTGGGGTATTTAAGTTTTCTTTACAATCCCTTGTATAATTTCCCTCTTTACATTTCTTGATACTGACCAGCTACCCTACACAATGATAGCATATCACTCTTTTAAGGACGTAAAAAGTAGCCCACCCACTAAAAATTAAACTATAAAGTACAACCTGATGCTGTGTCTTGAATTTCAAATGAAATAATATAATTGGTATGTCACAATCATCAAACGAGCTAGCCTTTAATTTGTTTGCCTTGATTTTGTCTTTTGCTTTATCTTTTCTCCTCGGATTCAGATCCTATCCTAATCTGTTTTATGTGATTCTCTCTAGTTCATATTCTCTGAAGAAGCAGAACTCTTCCTATCTATAACTAATTTACCTGTATTTTTGGTTCTCATAACTAATTAACCTGGAACAAAGAAATCGACTTAACCAAAGTGTAAATTTCCATGTTCTTGGCATATTCTTTACTCAACCAAGTATAAACAAAAAACAGAAGTTCCCTAGTTCTTAACTGAAAAGAATTGAGAGGAAAAAAGAAGCAAATTTCATGGAGATGTCTCTCTACTCCTTAGTCTTTAATTATGACCTAAGTTTTCATACTCCTAAGTGATGCTTTTGTGAACACCAAACAAGTATGTGTTTGAATTAACTTTTTGCTTGACATTCCGTTTGTTTTATTATAAAATATTTTTTCTAGATATTTTTCGGTGCTTGTTTTGTTGTAAATCTTGATAAAACCTAAAAATATTTTTTTTATGACAAAAAAATGTGTAAAACTTGTAAAATGCTTGACAAAAAAATATTTGGAAATTCATTTTCTGACTCGCACAAATCCCTCTTCCAGCTTGGGCTTGCATAACCCCCCTCCCCCAACCCTCATTCATTCTTTCTCACACATAGGAATCAACAATGCAGTCTCACATGCAAGCAATGGTCATTGGCGTTGGGAGGTGGCAATTTGTGACTAGGTTTGTGCTAATTTGTGACAGGGTTTTGCCAAATTCATGACTCGGGTTGAGCTAATGGTGGTTGTGCACCAATTGTGTTGTTTGTGGGTGGAGGCGGTTAGCTTTGAGCAAACTAAGTTGATTTGTAGGTGGACCCCGTCGCGGTTGCACCAATCTAGTGGGTTGGATCATGTGTGGGGATATTGGATCGGTTTGTAAGATAAGAAAATATTTTCATTTTACGTCATACCAAAAGCAGGAAAAGAAAACATTTTCTACTAAAAAAGAAAACATTTTCTACTAAAAAACATTTTACATTGAAATAAGCCTGGTTATTCCATTTTTTACCCATGTAACATCCCAAAAATCCCGTGAATCAATTGTGGTGGATGGAACTTGGAAGCTTCGAGTTTACAACATACCCTTCAAAATCTAAAACTCAAAATACCCTTCAAATCTATTGAATTAGGTGTTCCCAAAGGCACAGTAATACGTTTTAAGTTGAAAAAAATACAATTGTATGACAAAACGTAAGGAAAAAATTAATATACAAAACAAATAAGCTTAAAAACTATATATAAAAAAAAGAGCTAATTCAAATACCATGGCACAACTGAAATAAACCCTATTGTTGCTTTACTTAGCAGTGGTCGTGTTATTATCAATTATTATTATTATTGTTGTTGTTAAACAGGTAAGGTGCTAAGGTTGGTGGAACACATGTTATTTCGATTGATCAGCAAACTAATTGTTATACTTGACAGGTTTAATCAAGAATCATAATCACTCATGTCGAGAACATAGCAAATTGATTAAGATCTATCATCAGAAAAATTCCAATTATTTTTACTTTTCTTATGTTTTTTAGTTTTTCCTCCTTTTCCTTATAAGGCAGGTTGATCTAATTGTGACTCAGTGTCTGTATCTATCAGAACCCACTAGAATTCACCAGTTTCTGAGTTGGAAAGAAATGGACACAACAAAAAGACAAGCAAATTAAATGTGTCAAACTGTCAATTTACCAAACTAAAAACTTAGTGTCAAAAAGAAAGACTCACCAAAGTTTGAAATATCCACCACCCGTCTAGGCCTCCTCTCCACTGAGGTCCCTTGGTTTCCCTTACTGACATGAACATCCACAGACTGAGACGTGTCCTTATTTTCTTCACCAGCCGCAGTCTGAGCTCTCACCATTGACAACCTTGTCCCCCTTTTGCTACCAAAATTCTTTGGTATTGGAAAGGCAACATAGCCACAAGGCACAGTACTGTTGGCTTCAATTGAAGCCATGGCTTTGTTTGATGATGATAGCATAGGTGAACATGACCAAGATAATGTTGAAGCCATAGTGTTTTTTTTTTTTCTTTCTAAAGAGAGACTGCGCACAAGAAGAAATGCAAAATATACAATTGAAGTTCCGGCTTTGGGAAGAGGTATATTCGTTTTTGCATAGGAAACAGATGGGATTTGAAATATTATATAGGCAAAACAAAACAAAAACTAGGGGATAAGTTTGTAGAGGGGTCTTGAATGTTTTAGAATGTGAAAAAGTTTCTAGACTCATGCATTATTGTCACCACTCAAAAAGGTCAATGTTCATTACATTGACTTTTTTTTTTTCTGTATATGAGACTCTCAATCTTTAGGGAAAGATCTATGGTTTGTAAAAAGTTTTGTCCGTAAAGAGTTTTGTAATTTATTGATATTATTTAGTCCTTCTATGTTATGTAGAGCTTGGGTTTAAATCCTTTCATTTTATTAACCCCCTCCAAAAAAAAAGAGCAAATAAAAAAACTCATTGACATTATCTAGTTCTTCAATGTTCGGTAAAGCTTGGGTTAAAAAAAGAAGAAAAAAAAAGTATTCCTAGTTTCCTGTATGTGAATACTCTAAATTAGGCACCATGCAGTATAATGTCCAGACTCAAGAGGAGTAGAGGACCAAGGAGCACCAAATGCACTGACGACTCAGAAGATAAAACCAAAAACCATTAATGTGAAGCAGCATCCAATGTAGCCTTAAATATGGTAGTAGCTTGCCTACAATGTACTCTATAGAGTAACTATTTACTACACTTGATGGTCTAAGGTCAAAGTTGCAGGACTATAATGTTAAAATGATGTGCTAAGATTTTGGACACTTGAACCGTTTTTTTATTTATTTGCATTTTGCAGAAGTAGAAGATTTCATGTTGTAGCTTTAGTCTGGTTGTATTTATATTACTACATAACTGATTCTTCCATCACTGAGCACTCATACGAAAATAGTCAGTATGTTTTAAAGGTTGGGAAAAAGTATCATAAAATGTATATACCAGATAGTAGCTATTCAGCTATGTTAGTATATTTGGCACCTCTCAAGCATCTTAGTCCGTATTTTTTTTTTTAAATGAATAAAGTTTGAAACTGAGCTTGATTGACAGCTTGAGCTCAAACTACTTGGATTAAAAGTTCGAGTTCAAGCATTATAAGTGAGCTCAAGACAAGCTCGGACCAAGCCTGAACACCATGTTAATCTTTTAATTTATCATTTAATACTTGGTTCGCTAGATTACAAGCTTACAGTCTGAAATGCCTATGCAAATAAAGTATTAGATGTCTTTATAGAGTATCAATAATGAGTTATTGCAATTAAAGTTGTTTTGAATACTGTAGGACCACTTAAGCAAATGTACAACAATTTTTATTTAATTTTCTTTAAACTTCTCTTTATGTGCCCAAATTGATGTGTATGCGTGTGTTTTTGAGATAGTTTGATTTTATTTTTTAAAAACATAATTTAATAGATACTAAATGCAGCTAACTAATCAAGCACCACAATATATAAAAAAGAGCCAATGAGTTAGTGCTACAGTGCTCAATACTACAGTGCATTGGTTTGTTCTGTTTGTTTGCTTGTTTGTGTTTTTTAAGAATCTTTATATGTTTACTTTCTACTTGTAATGTAAGCTTATATTGTATACACACAAAAAATGACAAATATTATATACATTTGTAAAAAAAAAAAAAATTGTACAAATTTTGCAAATATGTACAATATTTGCCAATTTTTATGTGTTTACAATATAAATTTACATTGTAAGTGCAATGTATATTTATATATATAAAAAGAGTAAATGGGAAAAGCAATATTAATTTCGTTACAATAGTTTTGGTTTGTTTAATTTTCATTATTTTGTTGGCCTTTTTTTTTTTTGGTGAATGCATAAAGCTGTAGTAGATTTGCTATATTATTTTTTGTTTGTCCAATTTGCTCAGTTTCACATTATAATAAAATATTAACACCACAAACTGGCACACTATTTTCACAATTGTTGAGGTGTTAATTCTTTTTAGGTCAAAATAAAATAATAAAATATCATACTAGAACCACCTTTGCTGGTCTTCGCATTTGTGAGATTATCCTTATGATCTCTCTTCTTGCCTTGGGGCTCAACGGTTTCTTCTTTCTTTCGCTAACCCGTCAATCCCTTTGCAGTTAGTGCATCTTCCCCATCATGTACTTTTGTGCTTTGAACAACAAGTATGTCATTGAAGTTGGAGGAGTCTTCCCTAGAGAGAAAACAAGATCAAGATTGTTCAACCCTGCTTGGAAGGTCGTCATTATCACTTGGTCGTCCGCTTCATCAGTTTCCAACACTGCTTTGTTGAAATGTTTTACATACTCTCTTAAGGTTTCCCCTTCCTGCTATTTCACAGTTAACAGGTAAGAGGTGGACTTCTTATGTTGTTGACCCCCAATGAAATGACGAACAAAGGAGTCGCTCAGCTAATCAAAATTTGCAATAGATGTCGCTAGCAGTTTACTGAACCAGACCCTTGCTACTCCCCTAAGGTTGGCCAGGAATGTCCTGCATATAATTTCATCTGGGGTCTACTAGAGGCTTAGAATTGTCTTGAATGCCCCTATGTGATCCAAGGGGTCCTTCGTGCCATCATAAACCTCCAGTTGAGGTAGACGAAATTTGGGAGGCAAAGGGCACTCTAGAATGCCAGTAGTGAAGGGTGAGTCTGTTCTTTTGATCATGTCGTCAAGGTTTACTGCGGTCTTACCCTTCATGGCGTTTTTGACCTCTTCTAGCTTTTTTCTCATGTTCTTCACCATTTAATCACTGCCATGAATTGAGTGCGTGGTGTATTTTGAAATTTCTCTTTTGCTATTCCTGGGCTTTGAGCTTCGTTGCCGTTGTCGTTGCAATTACGCCGAAACTGCGACAGACTCGTGCCCTCAGGATCCGCCTTTCACTTCAAGTCTTCTTTCTGTTTCATCAATTCTTGCACATTAGTTGTTAGTGCTTAGGTTTGCTGAGCCATTACCACCGAATTTGGTGGAGGAATAGTGTTTGAGTCCATCAATTCTACTGAACTTAGTCAGCAGGGAGTTCAACAGCTTAAGGTCGATTTCCCACAGATGGTGGCAAACTGATGAAGCACGATTTCACCTCGTCAGCATGTTCTTCATCGGTACGATAGATGACCTGATATCCTGTGAAAGAGAAAGCACCAAATAGATAATGACACCAGTTTGGAGCATGCCAAGGACTCTCCGATACTCAAGTTAGCTTCAACTATTTAGGAATCTCAATTCTGTAATGTGTAAATCTGTCCCCTTTTACTTGTTTTTCCTGGCTTTATATAGCCTTATGCTGAATTAATGCTCAGTCTAACGTTACACTGTAGCTGGTAGATTTAATGCTCAATGATGGCCATTTAATCCCTACGTTTGCTGTCAGTAACCGATCTTTAACTGCACATCATATGGACGGAGATAACAGTTTCGTGCTCATTTATCACTCAATCATTGAATACTGTCTGGAATTAATGTGCTCACACTTGTCTGCATTTTTACTCGTCATTGTTATAGACGGTTTGCGAGTTAGAGACGACCATTCATGCGCTACTCATCAATATCTATATTGCAAATCAAGCCAGACTTCTCTAGCTGTCTTGAAATACACAACACTAAGTTGTAAATCTTTAGAGATTGAATTGAATAGCCAAGCCAAAACAGTGCTATTGCACTTGCACCAAGCTGCATAGCATGGACGATCAATTGACTATGGTTTTGGTATAGAACCATTAATAAAGTCTATCTTGGTTTTAGCATCCAAAGAGATGAGAACTGCTCTACTCCAAGCACTATAATTTTCCTTAGTGAGGTGTTGAACCACAAGTGACATCCCATGGTTATCACTATTAGATAGATAATAAGGACTAGAGGCATTCTCCCATGGTTGAAGAGTTAGAGGCACTAGAAGTACTCTGTACCATCTTCTATTGCAATCAAGCAGCAAGTATAGATGCAATTGAAGCCAAGATTCAATCAAGAACAGAGGCAATTGAAACCAAGATACACAAATACAACCATAGATCAATGAGAAAACAATCAAGGATTGTTTTCAGAAACCAAACTACTCGATTACAAAGGATCAACTCAGAAACTTGTTGATTAAACAGAGGATCAAGAACCAACCCAAGATCTTGGCAATTGATGATGCAATAACACAATCCATTAAATAGTAACTGAAAACCCTAAATCAAGAATTTCAATTGCTATTGTATGTAGAAAGAAATCAAGATTTAGAAGTGAAAACTCAGTGCAGAAACAAGAGAAATACAATCGAGAAATTTTTACTTGATTCACGAGAAAGCACTAAGCAAAGAAAAGGAACTAGGTAATTGAACTAATAATCTCAGAGAATACCAAATTGAAGATTCTCTGAATTAGCTCTGCTTTGATACTATGTTAGAATACAGATCACACAACTTCAACAATGGTGGAATTGTAGTTTAGAGAGAGAGAGAGTGAGTGAATGAATTTTGTATTGAATGAAAATGTATGTACAATAATCAAGCTTTGCCCCTTTTATATACATAGACTAGAGACGGGAAAGTTGTAATCAAAACTAACTAACCTAACAAACTTGACAGATGTATTCAACAAACTAATTATATAACTAACTACATTACACAACTAAACTACTTGTAGCTTATCCTAATATTTACATGAATGACCTATAGCACAATCCCATATAGACATGGCAAAATGGGCGGGTTGGGTCAATTGGTTTGCAGGTCAAACGGGTTGCGGGTCAAAAACATGTCATTTTAAGTGGGTTAAAAACGGGTTTGGGTCAATCGGGTTGCGGGTCGGGTTGGGTCGGGTTGACTTGTATTTTTCACATGTATTTGCCATTTGGAAAGTCATGCAATAAATTACTTAGTGTAAAATACATTACTTTGAATTCATCATTTATATCAAGAATGAAATCAGTTAAACTTATTAATACTTATTCAATAATTTTAAAATTATAAAAATCATAACATTGCTATCTTAAAAAAAAAAATACAAAGATAAGTAAAACAAATACACAAGTTTTATTTCTACACAATATCAACATTCCAAAATATAAAACAAAATTACAAATGACTTATTAGATAACTCAATTGACAAAGAATAAAAACATATAAGAAATTTATAATCTTGAAAATTAATTTTATAATCTATTATCAATTATGGTTGGCATTGTATTTCAATTTGAGATATACATTAAAGTTTGATTGTTTACTTATTTATATATTGTCTCTTTTATGAATATCATATTATTGTTAAGCAACAAACACTCTAGGAAATATCATAATTTATTTTGAAAAGTCGTTTATTTTGGACATAAATTGTTAAAAAATAGGTCTAAGCATTCATAATTTATGGTAATTTGATACTTTGGCTTCACTATTTTCACACTAGTAAATGTTTCTCACACATGTCTACAATTTTAGATCTATATTTTTAACTCTATTGCAATCAGATTATCTTGGCATGTACTTTGTTATTTGATATCTAAAAATCTTTACTCATTATAGAATGCTCAACCATTTATCTTTCAATTAATTTGCATGTAGTTATGTAAATGTCACCATTTTTTCTTAAAGCTCACAACAAACAATTAAACCAATATTGTCTTTATTTTATTTTATTTTTTACCAAAAAAAATAAGTTTAAAAAATGGTTCGAGTTTGGGTCGGGTCGGGCCGCAGGTTGGGTCAGGTTGACCCTCAAAAAACACGGGTTGGGTCACAAGTCAACCAGTTTTTGCTTCGGGTCACAAAAATCGGGTTTGGATAAGATATTTTCGGGTCAAGTCGGGTTGGATCAGAAAATTCTGACCCGTTTTGCCATATCTAGTCCCATATACAAACTCTAATAGTTAGAATTGACCCAAGATATTCATGCACGCAAATTTACTTGTATATCATTCACTTTAATTGACACTTTCTCTTATCAGTGAACTAAAGCAAATAACACCAAAACCACGTTTTTATTTTTATTTTTTTTATGTCTAAATTTCTTGTCCGTAACATAACCACTTGTTGATTCTCAATAAAAGATATAACACCCCTTTTCCTTAGTATCAACTTCGTAACACCACCTTTCCTCTTGACTCTTCAATACCAACTTCCAATTTTACACAAATGACAAAACCACATTTCCTCTTAAGCTTCAACACCAACTTCTAATAACACTAAACCCCATTCGAAGTAGGCAAAGAAAGCCAAAGAAAATATGGGTCACAGTATCATAACTGAGGTTTTTTTTTTTTTTTTTTTTTTTTTTTTTTTTTTCGAATTTCTAAACTATAGGCAAAGATTGTAGATGGATCAAATATTAAGGATCCAATTTGTTGTATTTTTTTTTTCTTGATGAACTATCTTGTGTATTTGTTTTTGAATAACCCAATCTTGTGTGGCTTATGAACTTTGTTGGTTTTTTGGTGTCTGAGTTTTGTTTTGTAGGTCTCATTTATGTAATATATTAGTTTCTTTGATCATGTAAGTGCTTGTTGGTTGATTTTGGAGATGAGTCCATGTGCCTATATGAGTCAATGAGCCTATATTGTAGGTTGATTTTGGCAATGAGTATTGTTGATTTTTGTGATGAGTCTAAGTCTGTATTGTTGGTTGATTTTGGTGTTTGGTGTTAAGTCTATGAGCCTGTATTGTTGGTTGATATTAATGGTGATGCTACGATTGATTGGTTAAGTGTTGGCTGTAAATTTTGGGTTTTCTAATAGTTGAAAACAGTAAGAAAACCCAAAATTAATACTGTTTACCCACTATATAAATTATCCTTATATTGTTTATCCACTATACAATACTTTAGGTGTTGTTCCTTAAGTTTTTCATTTAAGATTGAGCCATGTGACTACTTAACAAAAAAATATCCTTCCATCTCATGAGGAAAAATCCACATAACAGAATTTTAAGAGGGGAACCTAAGAAGTAACACTTAAATACTGTACCTAAGTCTTGCCATTGTTTATATGTGGTTGCCATTAAATGACAGGCTTATAATGTATACTATATTTGTCTACTAGAACATTCTACCTCCATATGAAAGGTTTTCCTAGAAACTCAGCTCATACAACTTTCAGTCAATCTTAAAGGACGCAAGGTACTTTTTTGATCTACTAACGGATGACAATGGAGGGCATCGACTAAAGATTAAAAAAAAAAAACATTTTCCACTAGCAACGCTTACTCGATCCATATTGCATGGAGAGGATTGAAAGCTTTCTATGATGTAGTATCTAAGTCCTTGAACTCTCCTAACTTGGTTCCTTCAACCGAAGGATCACTACAAGAAAAATGAGTTATTGTGGTGGTCACAAAAACTGCAGCTATATGTCACATATTGCGGCGCTTTTTTGAACCGCTCCTGTGCATGAGATATATTGTGGCGTTTCATTAAACTGCCGCAATAGATATAGCCTTTGCGGCGTACTATAGTAGCGGTATATAAAACTGCTGCAATATATGTGTTTTAACGACATTTGACTTAGTTATAGCGGTGTTCCATTGAACCGCCGCAATAGATATAGCCTTTTGCGGCGTACTATAGTGGTGGTATATAAAACCACTGTAATATATATGTTTTAACGGCGTTTGACTTAGTTATAGTGGCTTTCTATTGAATTGTCGCAATAGATATAGCCTTTTGCAGTGTTCTATAGTGGCGGTATACAAAAATGCTGCAATAAACTATGTTTTAGCGGCATTTGACTTAGTTATAGCGGTGGTGTACCAAATTGCCACAATATATGCCTTTTTGTAGCATGTTTTCTTAGTTATAGTGGTGGTTGGGTGATTGCCGCAATAGACTTTTTACTCTGTGTTTGGCTATGTTTGGTTGTAAGTAGAGGAAGAGAAAAGAAAAAAGAAAGGGAAAAGAAAGGAAAAAAAAAAATGTTTCTCTCGTGCATGTTTGGTATAAAGGAGGGAAGGGGAAAAGAAAAGAATAAAATATATATGCTAAACTTTTTTTTTTGTTTGGGTTGCAAATAAAAGAGAAATGAAAAGAAAAATGGATGTTTTTTTTACATTTATGTCCTAATGAAATAGAGAAAGTAACAAAAATCTATGGGTACAAAAGTAATTTTCTCTTCTCTTACATCCTATTCCACTCAATCGAAACACGCTGTTAATTGCCAAAACACATTTTTGGTCCAATTTTTTTCCTCTGTTTTTTTGTCTTTTCCCTCGCTTAAGCCTATCAATTTAGCCCCCCAACCTTTTCATTCCTCGTCTGTTTGTCTCCCTCTAAAAAAAACACACTCTCTCTCACTCTCAAAATCTCTTGTCGCTCTCAAACCCAACGATATCGATCTTCCCACCACCGCCATGCATCCTCACTCTCAAAACCCAAATTGGTTCTCTCTCTACTAGCACTCACCGCCGCTGCTAGCCGATTGAAGCCCCAAAAATAGCCATCAAGGCTTGGATGAAGCCAAAAGCTTGGCTTTTGCCATTGACGATACCGACGAAGCAAGGTGAAAATTAGTTCTTTTTTTCTTTTTTAATCTCAATGATATCATATTTTCTTTTTTGGGTAATTAGTCTTTTTTTTAAAAAAATTGTATTCGTAATACTTGAATTGGGTCTTAAGGAATTTTGCAAATAAATTGTGAATTTGTTTGTGTTATGCTAAATTTACAGAGCTATTTGGGTGTTCCCTGTTTAAAATTTTCAAAGTATTAAAAAATAAAAATAAAACTTAGCAGTAGTAGAAAATAATATAAATGAGAATTTCTTTTAGGATATAAAATTGGATTAGATCATCTATTAAGTTTGACTAGGTTTGACCAATTTTAATTAGATTTTGATTGCGTATTTCTCTAAATCCAATCATTTGATTGTAACCATAATTTATCAGAATTAACCATTCATTACACTCTTCAAATCCAATGGTTAGATTTCAAATCTAAGTATAGCGCGTGATGGACATGTGTTGTGTATGTTCTCTTAATTTGACCATCCAATTGGTCTTAAAATTCACTAGCACCAATATGTCACCATACTCTTCAATCCCAATGATCATGATTTGAATATGAATTTCACCAAGTCCAGAGGTCTTGAGACCATCTATTAAGTTTAATGGGGTTGGACCAACTTTAACTAAACTTTGACCGCACTTTTCTCTAAATCCAACCATTTGATTGTGACAATAATCTACTAGAATTAGCCTTTCGTTACACTCTTCAAATCCAACAGTTAGATTTCAAATCTAAGTATGGCGCGTGATGGACACGTGTTGTGTACCTGTATGGTGTTCTCTTAATATGATCATCCAATTGGTCTCAAATTTCACCAACACCAATATGTCACCATACTCTTCAATCCCAATGATCAAGATTTAAATATGAATTTCACTAATTCTAGTGGTCTTAGGACCATCTATTAAGTTTGACCGGGTTTGATCAACTTTAACTAAACTTTGACCGTGCCTTTCTCTAAATCCAACCGTTTGATTGTGATAATAATTTACTAGAATTAACCTTTTATTACACTCTTCGAATGCAACGATTAGATTTCAAATCTAAGTATAGCGTATGATGGACATGTGTTGTGTACCTATATGACTATGTTCTCTCAATCTGACCATCCAATTGGTCTCAAATTTTATGAACACCAATATGTCATCATACTCGTCAATCCCAATGATCAAGATATGAATATGAATGTCATCAAGATATGAATATGGCGCGAGATGGACATGTGTTGTGTATCTGTATGACTATATTCTCTCAATCTGACCATCCAATTGGTCTCAAATTTTACCAACACCAATATGTCACCGTACTCTTCAATCCCAATAATCAAGATATGAATATGAATTTCACCAAGTGCAGTGGTCTCGGGACCATTTATTAAGTTTGACTGGATTTGACCAACTTTAACTAAACTTTGATTACACCTTTCTCTAAATCCAACCGTTTGATTGTGACTATAATTTACTAGAATTAACCTTTCATTATACTCTTCGAATGCAACAGTTAGTTTTCAAATCTAAGTATGGTGCATGATGCACATGTGTTGTGTACCTATATGGCTATGTTCTCTCAATCTGGTCATCTAATTGGTGTCAAATTTCATCAATTGGTACTTTTGCTCATTTTTGAGGTTTTGAGATTATTTTTGTCTTTTTGAGGTTTTAGGGTTTTTTTTTTTTTTTGTGTGGTCATTTTAGAGGTTTCAAGGTATTTTTGGTCATTTGAGAGGTTTCGGGGTATTTTGGTCATTTTATTGATTTCGAGGTATTTTTGTCATTTTAGAGGTGTCAATTTTTTTTTTTTTTTTTTTTTTTTTTATCATTCTAAAGGATTTGAGGGAATTTTGTGTGTGTGTGTGTGTCATTTTAGCGATTTCAGGAGTATATTAATTACTTTAGAGTTTTTTTTTTGTATTTTGGTCATTTTGTGGTTTTGTTGAATTTTTGCTAATTCTAGTGGCTTTAGAGGTATTTTGGTCATTTTAGAAGTTTCGGGAGTATCTTAGTCATTTTACAAGTTAAGAGGTATTTTTTTTGTCATTTTAGAGATTTCAGGAGTATTTTGATCAAATTTACCTATATTTTAGGAATGTGTTTATCCATTAATTCTTCCCTAAAAAATTCACTAGTTTGTAAATTTTTATCTGTTACTTATGAATATTCATTAATTTATCATTATCTCTTTCTATTTATTTTAATAAAATACACTATCTAATCTTAATTTAAGATATTATTATTCTAATTCATTAAATTCTAATTAATTTTCCTTTTAAAAATACTTACCGTAATTACTCCATTAGTAATTTTTAATTTTTGTTTTGAGGAACATTTTAGTGATTAGTATTTTTTTTAGCAAAAGTTTATCATTAATTTTTAATAAAAAGACAAACTTATCAAGTTAGTATCATTTAGACCACACGTTTCTTTAATTAAAAAAAAAAAAAAGGTCACAAGTTAAGTCCACACTCCACACATTTCTAATTCATCACTTTGCCCACATAAAATTTCATTTCCCACTAACAATTTTTCATTTCCCACACAAAACAATTTTTTTTCCCACCAATATTTCATTTCACACTACACAAAATTCTCTCTCATTTTCTCTCTATCTCTCACGTTCACTCTCACACACACACAGATCTTCACACTCACACTCACACACACAGCTCCACCGGCGCCGACGAGGAGAGACCAGCCCAGCGTTGCCGAGCCCAGCACCGACAAGGCCGAACCCAACTCAGCCTGTCGACTTCTTATACCCATCGACCCAAATAATTCTTACACAATTCAAACGTTTGTACAAAACAATCAATTATCTCTCTCTCTCTCTCTCTCTCTCTCTGTCTGTCAATTTAGGGTGCGTTTGTTTCGACAGTAAAGCAATTCCGGAAAATGTTTTCAAGAAAAGAAAATATTTTCCGGAAAGGAAAATATTTTTAGGTGTTTGGTGGCATTTTAAAAAATACTTTGGAAAATATTTTCAGGTGTTTGGTAATATTCTGAAAATGCAAATTTTTTTACTGATTTCTCACATTTTCTCATCTTCCAAACAAATTTTATATCAAAAAAATCTACAACACCACACAGCAGCCACAGAAAAATCCACCTCCACCCACACACCAGCACCACACAACACAAAAACCACCAAAACACCACCACCCACACCACCGCAACAACAACAACAAAATCAGAGATCAATGTTCGGATTGATTGAGAGATTGAGGGAGAGAGATCGGTAACGGCGGCCAGTTGGTAACGACGGAGGTGGGTTTGGGCTTGGGACGGTGGTCTCGCGGCTCGATCTCGCCGACGCGAGCTCGTCGGCGTGGTAGCGATCTCGCGGCTTGATCTCGCCGGCGCGAGCTCGTCTGGGCTTGGGGTTCGGTCTGGGCTTGGGGCTCGATCTCGCCGGCGCGAGCTCGTCTGGGCTTGGGGCTCGGTCTCGCCGGCGCGAGCTGGTCTGGGCTTGGGGCTCGATCTCGCCTGCGCGAGCTCGTCTGGGCTTGGGGCTCGATCTCGCCGGCGCGAGCTCGTCGGCACTTCTCTCTTTCTCCTCTCTTCGTTCTCTGTCTCCCTCTCTTCGTGCTCTCTCTCTGTTTTCCGTGGAAAACGTGATTTGAAGGTAAAATAGGAACGGTAAACCAATTCCAGCGTGTAAGGGTTGTTTTACGGTCAAACTGGAAAACAATTTCAGTTGACCAAATTTTTTGTGCTCACCAAACACACGCAAACGGGGAAAATCATTTCTGAAATTGGTTTACCGTTAAACCAAACGCAGCCTTAATTTCAAAAGCCCACTTCTCATTTCTTTATTTTTTAAATTTAAAAGCTGGTATGATCAATTACTAGCTTCAAAACTAATGGGTTTTTTCACTGAGAGTTTTACCTGAAAATTTTATCAACTTAAATATATTGAACTTGTTTTCTTTGTAGATGTGTTACAATGGCACTCATTGAGATTTAGGGTCAAAGCTGCTTTCTTGGTTGGAATGATAATTGCAATCACTTTTTTTTTTTTTCCTACTTACATACATTGTATTGTATTAAGGAAATCAATGTGTTAAATGGGTCTGTAAGTAGAAAACAAGTCCCTTTGAGTGTTGCAAAGTTGCAAGTAGAAATTTCTACACTTGTACTGAGTTGTGGATTTTGTGGTCCAAATTGGGTGACCCAATACATTGACTTGATGTCCTATTATTATCCATTCTGATTTTCCCAAATTTCATTTGACATTTTTCTACTCAAGTTTTTTTCTTTTTACTGCCGATAAAGAAGTTTTTGACAGCTTACCTCTTTGGTTTTGTATTGTTCCAATAAGCGATTTAACGGTTTCAAATTCAAAAATTTTATTTTTCTTTTGGGTTTTGGATCTTAATGCTGCATTTTGAGTGAATTAGAGGCCTGATGCTCTGTTTGTTTGATGAGGTTTTACGTGACACACATTGATGGCGGACCAATTAGTAGCCATACACAAGACACTTTTTCTTTGGAAGATGATGAGATGATTGTTTTTGTGTTAACACAGCTCATTCATTTGTAAATTTTAAACATTATTTAATATTTGTATTAATAATACATAACACTAACTAATTTAAAAATTATTATTAATGTTAAAAAAGGGAAATAGGCAAATCAATTAGACAATAGTTTTTCATTTTGGTAATTTTTTCTTCTAATATTAACTTTAGCTATTATCAACTATCTGCTTATATGATTAAAAACAACACTTTTTCTTGTAGCATTTTTTCATTCAGAAATTATTGAGAAACAACACACTTTTAACTTGTTGTACCAAACCAACTCTAAGACTATGAGGAAGAGAAAGACATTTCAAAATGGCAACTGCGGTTGCTGGAAGATCCACACTAGTGCGTGCATTTTGTAGAGCATCAATGAATCCTTCTTCGGCAACAAGGAGATTCTCATTGCCTCCACGTATGTCCAATTTTGTGCCTCATCGGTCTCCGACTTCCTCTCCTCCTTTAAGGTACTACTCTTTCTTCCTTCTGTGCTCTCTTTTCCTTTACCTGGTGATTTATGCACTATCTTGTACGTGCGTGTTGCACTTTGTGTGTTGAACACAAAATCCTTTTGGGAAAAAATGGAACAAAGAATGATGTCTTGTTTTGCTAATTGGATGTTCCATGGTTTGGTGAGTAGTGGTTGGCCACATTAAAATTGTATGAAACTAGGGAATTGTATTAATTTAAATAATAATATACAAAAACAATTAAAGCAAATAGTCAATGATAATGACTATGATGATGCAATATGCATCTGAAACATGAGAATGATTTAGAAATCAGGCAAAATGTTCAGGCTTGTAATTGGGTCGGTGTGATTTCGCTTTGAATTAGATGTGGTTTAATTTATGCAAAAGTTGGATTGCATTTAATGAAGCTTTTACACTTTCCACTGTGCTAGCTGATCATATGTTAGATATTTTTTGTAGTCAATAAATTATTTAAATTGTCATGAAAGAAAACTTTAAATGATTATAATATATATATATATATATTGAAGAGGATCAAATATGAGACGGTTCTTTCTTTAGTAATCACGACGGAACGGCGTTAACATAAGGAGGGTCGACGGGTAAAAGCTACAAGGACGAATAGTGGACGGTTGTAGCATTTGGTATCCGTCGGTATTGATAAGGATTCATACACTTCTAGTTAGAATCAACTTGTATCTCGCGATAAGTTCGATATGGTTTTGTTTGACCTTTACACATACGCCATAATGAGAATTCTTGAGATACACGTTTAGCCCTAATTGAGAAGATTCTTATAAGGAAAAGAACTCTAATAGATATGCAAAACCCACAAATTACTCTCCTAGTAGGAAAGTACTTCTTCGCCAAGGTGTATATTTCGGCCTTACACTACTATAAATACCCAAAAGCCCTCATAAACCAAGGTATGCATAATTAACTCGACTTTGGCATTTTAGAGTTGTGAAAAAGACTCTAACTTGACCTTTAAAGGGTTTTTGGCCAGCACTATACCGGTGCTCTCTGTTAGGTTCTCTTTTCTTTTTGCAGGTGTTGTTTTGGTTTGGGAGTGCTTGCAACTTACTGGTGATTTTTTCGGCTTCATCATATATTATATCTTGTTTTGCAATCTGTTTTGTTTTTGTTTTGTTTCCTTTTGTTTTCTTGGCGGTTTGTTATGTTCAATTTTTTTTTAATAAGTAAGAATGATATATATA
Source organism: Castanea sativa (assembly GCF_040712315.1). Taxonomy (NCBI): domain Eukaryota; kingdom Viridiplantae; phylum Streptophyta; class Magnoliopsida; order Fagales; family Fagaceae; genus Castanea; species Castanea sativa. The sequence continues at coordinate 6,445,488 of NC_134024.1, forward strand.
CGAAAGGCTACTCTATGCCTAAAAAACACAAAGCAACTCAGAAAATACAAGAAAAAGAAAACAGAGAGAAACAAGAGAGAAAACCAAGCAACAAAGAAATTACAATAGAAAAAAGGAGCAAAGAAAAAAAGAGAGGGAATCACTAGACGTGAGCATTGGACTAGCGTAAGCATTGGAACTCTTTTTGTTATGTTCAATTTGCCTGATGCTAAACAAATTTACTAGCGTAAGCATTGGACTTCTTTATATAAAAATAAACCATGTCAGTTGTCTTTACTCTTATTATCTCTAATGATGATGTCCCTAATTTATTTTCAATTTCTTTGTTTTCTTCTCCCTCTAACAATCCGAGGATTGGTGTTTGGTATACGAATGCTGATTTTGTGTACCTGATCCTAATTTACTAACCATGGCTAGGCTTATACTATCTTAAAAATCCTCATCAATTGTATCGTTTTATCAACTGTGTCAATTGTTGGAAAATCTAGTTCTGCATCTTATACAAAACACACAAGGACAGCAACAATCATAGATTTACTTCATTAGTTCATTTATAAATAGTCTCATATAATTAAACAATTTAATTATTTATAACATGCAAATAAATTGGATATTGGGACCCTAACATCAATGAGATGGTACTCTTGAAGCACTACTCTATATCATTATTGTCCTAATTTTATGGTCCACTTGCTCATCTCTGTGTACTATTGGACCATTTATGTTCTCTTAATGTTATCGACCATAAGAGTACACACACGAACATGCATGTTACTTTGCATGTAGTCCAGTAGCCTCATGTCCATTAGTTGAACTCATTCCTTGTTTATACTCTACTACATCTCACTCCAATTATATATGGTCTTCTTGACGACCGCATTAAACATTTATTACGATAATCTCTTGTTTTGGTTGTGATGGTATCAATTTTTATTCCTATTGTTGTTTGGAAGTTGCATCTTCCATGTAATAACCCCCTCCAAGAATTATAAATGTACTTGAATAGATCAATTGTATTATATTGTCATTCTTTTAGCATAATAAGCTAATATTGTGGCATTAATCTGTGATATTTTTTACTTATTTGAGAGCATTCTTCTAGATAGAATTAAATTTTTAAGAGTACCATGCCAATGAGGTCTAGCTCAAATGGTGCTACTTCCTTTTGTTAGAGCAAGGTGGAGGGTGAGGTTGTGGATTCAAGTCTCAGTGGGTGTGTTTGTAACTTACTACTAAAAAAGGAAGCTTCAAAGGAAGGTTCAAGTGTACTACCCTTTGCTTGGTTGCTTGTGTTGTGTATTTAGAGTTTCCATGTTAATTCAAGTTTTGCTATACCCTTTGTTTCCAGCATGGAGCAAAGTTTGCATGCTAATAGCATAGATAACTATTTTCTATATTCTGGCATGGTTGTGTTGTGAATTGAAAGTCAATTATTATGGAGTTTTTTTGTTGTAGCATTGGGATTTGGCAGATAAATATCCCTTGTTATTATAATTTTTTTTACTGGAGAAAAAATTATTATTATTTATATCTAAGCTTTTTAAATTTGTATGATTTAATTATATATTTGAGTGTTTTGAATTCTTGTGTGAAGAGTCTGAAGGCATATAACCGAAAGCGTATATAAGCTTTCTGAAATTCTTGTTGCTTCAAATATGATTTAGGCCCCATCTATGAAATGGTTTGTCACCAATATGTATCCTTAACTATAACTTAAATCTGATTGTTTAGATCACCAAAAAAGTACACGAACTACTTTTTTTGAGGGCTGAACCTGAAACTATTGGGTGGGCTACTGTGTGAGGCCTACATGCAACTATCATGTTCATGTCAGGTTCAGCCATATTTTATCTATTGAATTGGACCCATATCAACATACGAATGGGGACAAGAATGACCCAAAAATAATACAGCTCAAAAACTTAACCAAATGATGAAAGTGTTCTATAATTTTTTGTTGTTGTGGTTGTTGTCTGATAGTTATGAACTTATGATTCTATCTTCTATAAATAATGGTAATTTGTGTGGTAGGAAAAAATATTTCCCATTAAAACACTTTATAACTTATCATATAATGGAAGCAATTAGCAAGTGCTATTTATTTCAAATCCAAATGGCAAGAAAAATAGGGGTTCTAATTGATAACCTTAGCTTGAAGATATAAACATAGTCTATATAAATTACTTAGTTGGTTCATGTACATGTTTGTGTTCCTTATCAGAATCCTCACATTCTCACTATTTCAAATCATGCATTGCCTTTTTTTCTTTTTTTCTTTTTTGGAATTGGAACTACTTTCCAATCATACAATCTAAGCATGTATGTGAGAGATTTCATTTTCTTGTCATTCTATTCCATTTATATGCATTTATTGAGTAATCATAATTTGTATGTAGGATGTTCCTCTGGTCCAACAATCTCCAGCTCTCCAAAAATCAATGTCCGCATCCTATCAACCAAGCAGCTTATAAGTTTTATCTTGGTGTTTAAAGACTTTTTTGCATACAAAGAACTACATTTGAACAACCGCATTTTTTTGCAAGTGTTAAAGGATATTTTTAAACACTTTTGAACTTTGATTACGGTATTAGTTTAATTTGAGAGGTTATTTTATTCAAAGGACCACATTTTTTTTTGTTAATCTTATGATGATGGTTGTAGATAATGTTATGTATTTGATAATATATTTCTATGTTAATATAATGTTAGTTTGGAGACATTTGTGATGGTATTAATTAGTTACATTTGTGGTATTGTTTCAGTAGAACTAAAATTATTACAGGTTCTTTGTAATAGGACTGTGGTTTTAAAACACAGGGAAAAAAAATTTAACCTATAGCGGCTGGTAAAAAGCGCCATTAAAGGTCTAAAATTATGTTATAATTGAAACCCTATAGTGGCGTTTATAGCCTGTCGCTAAAGCTTTACATATATAGCGGCGGTCATAACCGTCACTAAAAGGTGCATATGTTTTGTTTTACATGAAGCCCTATAGTGGCGCTTATCACCTGCCGCTATAGGTGACACCGCTAAAGGGCACACATATCTTGCCAATAACGGTCAATTGACCCGAATTCAAACCTCATATGGCAGCGGCTTTTTGCCCGCTGCAATAAATCAAAACCGCCACTAAATGGTAGATCTAGTACACTCTTGGAGTTTTAATTTTTATCCAATTGATACACTCCTGGATAAAAATTAAAATTCCTAATCTAACCCAACAACATTCAAATAAATCAAATCAAATCTCATACTCATGTCCCTTAACAAAAATTAAAAACCCAGAAAAGTTCAAAATCCCAGAAAAAATAACAAACCCAAGTCTTGCCATATAAAAAAAAAATTCTTGTTTTGGAGTCCATAGCAATCAAAAAACCCAAATAAAACCAACACAATTTGCAAACCCACTCTTCACTGCCTTCCACCTCAAACCAAAACCCAGTAAAAAAAAAAAAATCGACAACAAGCACAATGCCCATTCTTCTTCATATTCCTTCGTCATACCATCGCTCATACCCACCACCATCTGGGTTTTAGGCTTTTAGCAATGAGCATACACATTGGTGGAACCACAAATTTAGCAATTTTGCATCATAAAAAGTTACTTTATCTATTTTACCGTCTTACTTTACAAAATACCCAACATCAATGGTTTTATTTTAGTTATCAACACAGTAAAATAATATAAACAACATAATAAAATAATATATCTACTATAATAAAAAAATTTATTTATTAATTATTATTATTCTCTATTCTTCTCTCTCTCTCTCTCTTTCTACCGCTTTTTAATCCACAACCACTCACGCCGCTGCTGCTGCCACCACCACCACTACCATAAGTGTGAAACTTCTTTAAACGCTATCTTCAAGAACTCACGGCACCACCACCACGACAAGTGTTAAACTCCTATGGGAAGAAGAACCAAAAAAGCCAACAAAAACACAAACCCATGATCTCAACCCATAGCCCACTGCCCATAACAAATCGGAAAACACAAACACAAACCCACAACAGCCAAACCTAAAACCTATTCAAACCCGCAGAAATACACCAAACAACCACAATCCACTGTAGAAATTCAACAAACAACCATAATCCATCGAAACCAAACCAAACCTGAAACCCTACAAACTCGTTGCCACGAGCAAAATCAAACACCAATCACACAAACTCATCCAAACCCGCTACCCACGTCAAACATAGCGACCCATGGCGAACACCGCTACCCACGACGCTGGGTAGGGGCTTGGGTCAGTGATGAGTGGAGGAAGAGGTGGGATGCAGCTGGGTAGGTGAGATGGGTCGGTGAGGTGGAGGAAGAGAGAAAAATTGGAGGGAAGAGTGGGAGAAGTGAAGAGGGTGAGGAGAGAGGAGTTTGCAATGGGAAGAAATGAGAAAGGAAGAGAAAAAAAATTATTTAAATAATTTGACCCAATGTGAACACAAATAAAATAATGTTTTTTTAAAACATTTGAGCTACGATGCACAACTATCTTTGGCCATGCACTGTAGTTGAGAAGCAAAAAATTATTGTTTAGTTCCACCAATGCAGCCCCAATTTTGTAGTTTGTGGTACTAAAAATAGCAATTTAACTTGGGAGAAGTGAAGAGGGTGAGGAGAGAGGAGCTTGCAATGGGAAGAAATGAGAAAGGAAGAGAAAAAATTATTTAAATAATCTGACCCAATGTGAACACAAATAAAATAATGTTTTTTTTTTTTTTAACATTTAAGCTACAATGCACAACTAACTTTGGCTATGCACGGTAGTTGAGAGGCAAAAATTATTGTTTAGCTCCACCAATGCAGCCCCAATTTTGTAGTTTGTGGTACTAAAAATAGCAATTTAACTTTTTGGCACCATCAATACTAATGCTCTTGAAGTGATTGTAGTATTGTACATTTGTAATATCTTAAACTTATTGGGTCACCTAGCATTTTAGCCCATATCGTATGCTCTTGTGGGACAGCCTTTTATTGAACTAACTTACCTACCCAAACTTCAAAAGTTTTTACTTTTCAATTCTTTTTCTTCTTCATTTTATATTTTATTTCTATTTTTAACAAATGAGAGAGATTGGGATTCCAATCCTATTTCTCCTTGGAAGGGAGACTAAATAATGTCACTGAATTACATGATTCTATGACACTTTTTAGTTTAAAAAATGGGAGAAGAAAAAATCACCAAAACACAAAGTGTCCATTTAGGAGCAGCCTATTTATGAGTGTAACTGGAATATAGCTCACAATGGGAGGCCCTAAAAGGGATTAAACTAATGGCTGATAGGTTGATACTTCCCTGAGACTATTGAGGCCTATTTATTAGGCCACCTGAGGAGGTTCTTTGATGGCTAGCGTTTCTTATGATGGTTTTGACTAGGTTTATCCTCTTTCCCTCTACCCAAAAACTTTGTTTTTACTGCCTTTCTCTCATGTTTCTATCACCAAAAAAGTCCAACCTCTTTCCTTTGAATTTTATCCTATTTATATTCTACAACTAGTGCCCTGGCAAATATGGGAATCTTCTCCTTTTGCATGGGTCCAACCGCTTTTAGAATATGGGTGGCCTTCTGGGTTTGGACTACTGTTCCAACATATCCCATCCGTTATTAGGAGGTGGACCCTCCCAATACCGCCATTGTGGCAACTCCTTTGTAACTTGTACCATGCGAGGAGACCTATACTTGAATGGCGGACTCCCCTGAGGCATCATATCTCCTTGGTCGAGCTCCTCCCGCTAGCTATCCTCAGCACTATTATCCCTCCTGAGGAGGGATAGCGCAAATTAACGGGCCCCCAACTTAATTGTTTGTGTTATGGATCTGGTCAAGGCCCTTTATATGTTGTATGTAAGGCCTTTAGTCCTTGGGACTTCGGCCCAAACTTGGTCTGGGTCAAAAATCATCCACCACAGTATTTTTGCCATTTTTTTAAGGAAAATAAATCATGAGCATTCCAACTCTAATTTTAAGAAGAAATCGCAATTATAATTTTTGCCACTTCAAATCAAATTGAAGCAAGCAGAGGAACACCCAGATAATAATTAACACTTGCACGCTTGAACAAAAAAATTTGAGTATTCCAACTATAATTTAAAAAAGAAATCGCAACTATAATTTTTGGCACTTTGAATAGATTGAAGCAAATGGAGGAACACCCAGATAATAATTAAAATTTGCACACATGATAAGAAAAATAGAAGTTTGCCAAGATCATCAACATTTGTAAGAACACATAAGTAAAACTTGAAAAAAAAAATTCAAGATTTACATGCTCAATGAAGGTCAATGTGGAAATCCAAGAAAAAATTCCATCAAAGCAAAACCGTATGTTATAAACTCAACAAAAAAAAAAAAAAAAAAATGGTACACAAAATCAGCATTCATAAAATCTCACTAAAAATATATTACCTTGTAGATGGGGTAATCCAAGACTCTGAAGTTTGGACTTCGCAAGTATAACAAAACACAAGAAGAGAGATTGATCAAGAAATCCTTCTGGATGAGGTTGTAATGATTAATCATGCCCTTCTTGTCCTTTTCTACAAATAGGCAATCAAAGAAAGAAAGGGTTAGGGAAATATTAAAAATGGGACTAATATTTGTTCTTAATGTTTACAAAACCCTCACTTTTTGATCTTCTTTTCTTTTATTCTTTTATGTTTTTTATGTTTTGGGAGAAGAGAGACAAAATAGGAGCAAGATTACATATTTAGCTACATTTTTTAATGGAACTGAGGTATAGAACCCTAACTGAACTAACCTCAAATGAGTAAAATGTCAAATTTCAAACTATGGATACGTAACATAAATTTCGGCCAAACCACAAGTAGTAAGTTATAATTAGCCCTAATAATAATCTCTGAAAAACGTTTACAGACTTTAAAGTCTATTTAAGGGTTCCGTAAAACTTGACAAAAAAAAATATATATTCTAAAATAAGTCTTAATTAAATCCTAACCATTACAGGAACCAAATTTGTCCTAAAAAGCATTAAAAGCACTGAAAAACAATAAAATGAATACCCTAAACCTAAAATAATGAAAATTACATAAAAATACCAAAATTACAAAAATTAAATAGTAAATTTTGTTCTACATCAGTTATGCTCTTTGTAAACCCAGTACAGATGTTACAGCAAAGCATAGGAAAGTTCTACAGACTGTGAAGATGGATGGAAAGATTTTACTGTTCAGTTCACCCATTCACTGTAAGGATATGTTGGTGAATTTTTCAGGCTCGGCTATTGGTTTATCCAAGGAAGCTTCAGAGCATCTCCCACCTAATTATGAGTTGAAGTTAGGCAAAGTATACTACTTCAAGCTCGGCTATTGGTTTATCCAAGGAAGCTTCAGAGCATCTCCCACCTAATTATGAATTGAAGTTAGGCAAAGTATACTACTTGCTTCCTTGTTTGAGTTCAGTTGGTACTACTAGTCCTGCTAATATGTCTTCTATAGCTGACAGACAATAAGCCAACGGTGCAAGGGGGATTAAGATTGTTATAACAAAGAAGCAGCTGCAAGGGCTATTGACAAAGCAAGCATCAGTGGAAGATGTTCTGTCGGGGCTGGAGAAAAAAACATGTAATAATGCTTTTGATTCTAGGAGAAATTGGAAGCCAAAGCTTGAATCCATCTCCGAGGGAAGCGAGTAATTTTGCTGTAGTGATTAGATGATCCTAGTGTTTATCTAGTGTCAATGAGATGTTACAGGCAACAAGTATATTTTTAATCAACCTGACCTCTCACCATCCCTTCTTATCCACACAAGTTATCACATCTTGTCCTCATAACATAGACAATTGAGTTGATGGTTCGGTGGTTTTAGTCTTGACCTAGGCTTCTCCACTAAAGTCACAATTGATTGTTAAAAATTAACTTTGATGATTGCTCTGAAAGTAACCCTGGACCTTTTGGGGTAGGGGGCCTCATCCGTGACCAAGATTTCAAGCCACTTCTAAGTCACTTGTTGGGTGGTTTTAGTCTTGATCTAGGTTTTTCCTCTTAACTTGTGTTGCCAACTGCAAAAAAAGGGCTAAATCAAGGAAGTGGCCCAAGACAAGGACTTTGAATGTGTTATACTTGACGTAGTTTGCACATTCATATTAAGATTAAATTCAATAAGGACCTAATGTAAAAGTCCATGATTTCACTTAGGGTGAGTTTGGTTCAGTTTTTTGATATTGTGCTTTTTGCAAAAGTGGGGGTTTAAAAAATTCGGTATGAAATTGAGCTTTTTGAAAAAGCTGAATGTTTGGTAAAAATAGGTAAAATCTATTTTTTGAAAAAGCTGTGTGTTTGGCTAGCACTTATAAAAGTAGCGGTTTGAGTGGTAAATTAGCCTCTATATATATACAGAAGCTAATTTCATACTTAAATTAACTACTTCATAATACTTACTAAAAAAAAACTACTTAATAATAATAACAATAAAAAAAATATATTATTGGAATTATTTTAATAATATTATTTTGCAAGCATGGGGATATAAAAAGAAGATATAATTAAATGATGAATTTGTTTAAATTCACCTCTAATTAAAAGATATTAAGTAAGGTTGTAACTTTAAGATACAACTAATTTTGTAACTAAACTTTGTCATATATATATATATATTATAGCATGGTAAATGATATAAAATTTTAATTAAAAAATAAGTGCTGATTTGAATTAATGAATTTAATATAGACTTTAAATAAATTCCAAATAAAATTATCAGCTTTGTGTGGGAAAAAAAATTATGGTTCTTTTGTAAATAAACCATATTGTAGAGATGTTTGCAAACTAGGAAGCTCCCTTTTTCACTCTTTTAACCCCCCCCCCCCCCCACCACATAATATCTGACCACCTCATCTTTTTATTTTTTTATTTTTTCCTTTTTAATCTCACAAAATCACACTCTTTTTTCAATTTTCTCTCATCATTGTCTTTTCTCTTCATCTTCCTTTTTCTTTTTCTTTTTTTAAATCTTTTCCCTTGCCGTGCTACTAGAGCTCTCAAGTTCTTGTTTCTCCCTTGTCATCTTCAGATCTTCTTCATCGTTTGTTTCATTCACCTCCTCAATTTATCAATTTTCATAGAGGAGAGGAACCTGGGGCTGCACTGTTGATCAAGCTTGTTTGTGAATTAATGATATGGTCTGTAGATCGGCTCTGGTTGCTGCTGCAATCTTTGATTTGTGGTGCTCACTTTCACCATGTAAAATTGTGTTATAAGTAAAGGGATAAAATTGGGTTTTTAAGAATAACCAGTGGGCAATTTGGGAAATTTGCGCAACTTCCAACAGTAACATGAAATGCGCTTTAGTGCTTTTTTGCAATGGAGCTCCTTGCTGCTTTCACGATTTGGGCTTTCTCAGCGTTTTGGAACAATGGACTTTCTATTAAAGTGCTTTTCCAAAATTACACCAAACGCACATTTTGGATTTTCAGTAGCAAAAAGCATTTTTTGGGCTCCTAAAAGCCAAAACAAACGCACACTTACACTTTCAAATGACAATGTACCACATGGTCTAAAAAACCCTTCGGAGACGCCTTGGGCAAAGATGTTCAAGCCAAATCTTCAAGTTTGATATTTTCATGAAACAAAGGAGGCTTCCTTTTCCTCTAGGCTTGCAACAATGCAAAGTTTAATGTTTGCTTATTACACTTTACCATTCACAACTAAAACTAACGCATCATCTTAATCCTAGCTAGCCACGAAACAAACAAAACCAAATGGTCCAAACTCCAAACCAATATAGTTTATAGTTTATACACACATCCTCCCCAATCTATATCTATTAATTTATACACACACCAGCCCACATTGCCTTTCATTCAGTCAGTCCAAAATTTCTCTCTTCAAAGTCTCAAGGGGAAAGTATCATTTGATTAAAGAAAACGCCAAACCTTGAAGAAGATTCTTCCAGGACCACCATGCTCACAACATTGCCTAAGGCTTTCTCTGCTCGGCTATTGGACACCAACACTGATATTTTAATGGATAGCAAACCTGAAATATTACTCCAATTTTTAATCAGTATCAAAATATTTCATTCTTACTCTAACCAAATCATAATGACTTATTTTTAATTGGTTATTAAAATATTTCGTTCTTATTCTAACCAAGTCATAACAACTTTACGAGGGCACCCCAAGATATGTATCAAATTTACACTCATGTTATGTACTAATTAATGATAGGCTGGACATTTCAGGGGAGAATACAATTACTACCTGAAACAAAATAAAAAGCTTATGATTTAAAAAAAGTAGGAATGAAGATTAATCTATTCACAACAATCTATATCTATATGTGTTTAAAAGTTAAAGCATAACATTTATTGTTGATATGCTCCTGTTGAGCCACATCATCCATTTATTTCTAACATTTTATCTCTCCTTTTTAATTATTTTTCTCTTTTTTAATTTATCATCTTACAATTACTCTTCCTCCAACATTTCCCCCACTTTTAACTTTTTTTCTCCCCACTACACTATAGCTTAACCTTACAATTCCTCAATTCCTTTATATTCCTTTTATTTTGACTCTTCTTTTTCCCATTTTTTTTCTATAAATATTTGCTTTTCTCTCTTCCATTCTATCTATATTTTGCTCACACAAACAGGTGAATACTCTTTCTCTCTCTCTCTCTGAATTTTTAATCTTTGTTGCACATCTAATTTAGGTTGAAGAATTTTTTTGTTGAACTCTACCTTCGGATGATACATTTGATTATATTTTAATTTGTTATCTTTTTTATTTTATTTTATTTTATTGTTAAATGTTATCCAATGATTTTATATAATGTTATTCTACTATGTAGCATAGTTTGGATAATTTGTTATTTACAATTATACACTTTCCTTTGAATATTCTTCTACTCACCTTATTTTATACAATTTTGCTCTCTCTCTCTCTCTCTCTCTCTCTCTCTCTCTCTCTCTCTCTCTCTCTCTCTCTCTCTCTCTCTCTCTCTATATATATATATATATATATATATATATTTTTTTTTTTCTTGCAACTCTACTTTCGATACTTTGGGTCGATGCATTTTGGTGGTATGTTTTGTGAGTTTCTCATCACATTCAGTTTTGGTTTGAGTTAATTCTTAGATATGTTGGAAGTGAGAATTTGAAAATTTTATTTACTTTTAAGTAAAATATTATATGTTTAATTTTTAAAAATAAAAAATGAGAGAAAATATAAATAATTTAATGATTTGGAGGATGTGGCTGAATTTAAAATGGTGAATAAGATAAGATGAGAAGAACAAAAAAGATATAATAATAAACACCAAATTATCCAAATCATGTTATGCAATAGAATTGTAAGTGCACAATTGCACCTGGACCCAAAGACAATCACGGGCTCAGGCCCAATGAGCCTTAAACAATGAAATTTGTAGAGTGTGGGCTTGAAATCTATAATAGAAATACTGAGAACTTAATAACAGGCTAAGATGTGCAAACACTTGTAAATAACAAATGATAATTGCAAATAGACCTCCTCGGACGTGAGCCGATGACTACTTCTGTATTATTTCTCTTTCTTTCTTAAAGATTACAATTCTTCATCCCCTCCCTTTAGTTACAGACTGATCCCCTTTAAATACTTCATTTTCTGACACTTTATCCATGTGTTGCTTAAACCCCCTCCCCCTAGATATTTCTTCCCTTAGTGCCTTTGAATAGTGACCAAAAGTTTCAGTTCTACTGTTCAGGGGGTCACTTCCCCATTAATGCGGCCAGGGAGGTAGGTGCAGAGTCTTTAATGTGAAGGTGACAGCCTTGGCTCATGATACCTTTCTAACATCAGTGTATCCAGGAGGTTCAGGGCTTTCCCCTCTTAACCAACAGTCTTTCCAATGTTCCGCCTAGACCTTCGTACTAAATCTACGAGTTTTCTTGGGTCTGTCCGAGGAGAAACTCACCCTCGGATGTGTCCTCGGATCCTCAGCGTATGGGCTGATCCACGGTACTAACAAGTTCTTAGCCCAAGAACAAATTGGCCCTCCTTGCTAGAGCCCAAGGGCCCAAATGCCCACTTGGGTCTTTTTACTCCCCACAAGAATAATATTATATTCTTATATACTATTGTTAATTCTTTATAGTAGAATATGATAACATTTAACAATAATAGAATAGAATAACATTTAGCAATAAAAGAGAACCCAAAAAAAATCTTATATATTGTTTTTAATTCTTTATAATGCAATAGGATAACATTTAATAATCAAAGAGAACAATTGTAATATTTGAATGTTTCCATCAATTATTTGAGTAATATCAATTTTAAATTTGTGATGAGATTTGATTAACATGACAATCTTCTTAAAAATATTTAGTTGTAAAAATAAAAAATGAAAACATAACACACTATAACAAAAGTTTGAAGAATATAAATCACTTGAAAAAAGAATAATAGCTCTTCTTAATAAAATAAAATATATATAAAAAAGGAATAATATCAATTAAATACACTCAATTTTTCCCCAAAAAAAACTCATAATAACAGAATGATATATTTGTAGAGAATGATATATTCCCACGCATAGTGTGGGTCTGCGACTAGTCTATATCTATATATATCTAAAAGCTAAAGCGTAGTATTTATTATTACTACGTTTCAGTTGAGCCACCTCAGCAGCCACGTCATTATCGTTTTTTGTTTCTAATTTTTCCTATATATTTTTTAAAACATTTTCTCATTTAATAGGGTGACTTAAAAAATTCATTATATAAAAATTAAATTATATTTTAACCAATATTTTTATTATTAATTTTCTAAAATTCTCCCTCCCTCCCTTTTACCTCTTCATCTCCCCACTACTTTCTACCTTAATATCATTCATTCTCTACCATTTTATCTTCTTTTATTTTGACTCTTTTTATTCTTACAATATTACTATAAATTTGACATTTTCTTTTTCATTCTATGCATAGTTTTCTCACAAAAAAAATGTTACTTCTCTCTCTCTCAATTTGTTTTTCATTTTTTTTATTGCATCCATACTTAAGTTGATGAATTTTGGTGTTAATTAGAATTCTACCTTGGGTTGATGTGATTTAGTTTTGTGTTTTAAGTTGTTATCTATTATATTCTCTTTAATTATTAAATATCATCCTACTGCATTATACATATAGTATATAATAATATTATGTTATTATGTTACATAGAATGACTTGGATAATTTGATATATGTTGTTGTGGGGAGTAAAAAGATCCTGATGGGAATGTGGGCCTTTTGGGCCGTGCTAAGGAAGGCCGACCTGCTTTTGGGTTTGGAATCTGTTAGTACTACGGGTCGGCCCATACGCCGAGGATCCGAGGATCCAGCTGAGGGTGAACATCCCCTCGGACGGACACCGGAGAACCCGGGACTTCATGGTAAAGGTTAGGGAATGACACGGTCAAGACCAATGGTTAAAAGGGGTGAACCCTTGAATGTCCTGGAAGCATCGATGTTAGAGAAATACCAAAGATAAAGGCTGCCACCTCCACATTAAAGACCCTGCACCTACCACCCTGGCCGCATTAATGGGTAAGTGACACCTGAACAGTGGAAGGGAAACTTCTGGTTACTATTCAAAGGCACTGAGAAAAGAAATATCTAGGCTAAGGGGGAGTTGGGGCAACACGTGTACAAAGTATCAAAGAGATGAGTATTTAAGGAGCAACCTAGAACAGGAATAGAGGCCCCTTTTTTGTAATCTAAAAAGAAAGAAAAAGAAGAAAGAGAAAGATATAATATAAGAACAGCTCTTGGCTTACGTCCGAGGGGGTTGATTTACAATATTCTTTGTTGTTTTCAAGTGTTAGCAATCTTTGACTTGTCATTTAATCCTTAGACACTTCTAACCTGGGTTTCAAGCCCACACTCTACAAATTCATATTGTTTAAGGCTCATTGGGCCTGAGCCCATAACTGTTTTTGGGGCCAGGTGCAATTGTGCACTTACAGTTGTTATATATTTTATTTTTGCTATTTTTCTTCTTATCTTATTTTATTCAATATTTTAAATTCAGTCACATCCTCTATACTTATGTAGCACAAATCAAGAAAATGGCTAGACACACACTTACCTTCCTTTTCCATACATTAGGAGAATCAAAATATTTGTGTGATAAGGGATAATATAATTTATAATTTAGATAGCACTCTTTGAATGTGTCTAGGCTTATAGATTGAGCAATTTGTAGTCTTATAAGGCTATTGAGAATGGACTTTTTGAATCAAAACTAAAAAAATATGGACTACTATATTTCATTTAGATAAAAACCTTTATCATAGATATATTAATTTTTTTTACCACAAATTTAAGTAACGTAAACTTAATTATTTTATATTATGCGTTAGCATCATGTCTGCTTCTTCTTTTTCTTCTCATAAATATTATGTATCATCTTTAAAGGATGCCAAAAATATTGATCTTATGGGAAAAGTTACATAAAATATTGAGAAAAAAATATTTTATATTACAGTCTACTAAAAATGCTTTTTAAAAATTTAAACATTTCTATTTTTCATATCACTAACGTGTTTTATAGTTACCACATGTAATAACTTAAGTTTTAAATATTCTTAAGTTGTTTTGGCAAAAAAAAAAAAAAAAAAGATTGTCACAAAACATGAGTTCATGTAAGGCCACAAAACTTGATAATTTTCAAATGATGGAACCATTCGCGACAATATTTGCATAATTATATAGTTTCAGGTAAAGCAATCAAGCAAACTTTTAGTCTTCAAATAAAACATATCTACCAATGGTTATACGTTCATCTTGGATAGTTTTAACTTTTCATATAATTTTACCTCTACATATTCATCTATTTTAATTTAGATTAAAAAAAACTTTAATTTAGATATTTATAAGTAAATAATAAAATAATGATTCATGAATAATAAAAAACAAACAAAAAAAATCGTCTATACATGTTTATCTTGTGTGGTCTACTTTAATTTAAATGATTATAACTTAATAATGAAGTCTATAAACAAGGTAATTAAAACAATCATATTTCTACAATTCAAAAAGTTTTCATTTATTTTTTCAAAAAAATGCCTTTTACATTTCCTTGGAATTTTTTTTATTTTTTATTTTAACTTTGACATATCACTAACTTAACCGCTTCATATATTAAAAAAATATTTAATGCTCATTATTACTTCCGTTAAGATATTATAGATATCTTAATTAATTGAGAGCAAACTAGACAAATGTCTTTCATATTTCCTTGAAAATTCAGAAATGAAAAAAAAAAAAAAAAAACCTTTGATATACCATTAATGTAACTACATCTATAACTATTTAAATAATTTATGATATCTATTTCTTATTGATAACTATAAAAACAACAACTAACGAGGGAACATATAAAGTAATCAGAAAATAATTGATGGAATAAAAATTGAAGTTAAATCAAACGTCAATAGTAACCATTATTTGGAAAATAAAAAACTGGCCAAGAGGAGTAAGAAATAAAATAAAAATAACTATATAAAGGACATTGAAAACTTTATAGTATAATAAAATCAACCACTATATTCACTTAATTAAATTGATAATCAACAATTAAATATAAAAATACAAAATTTAAACTTAAAACTAATCAAACTCTAAATAGAAAAATTATATTTTTCATTATAACTAAAAATGAGATGTTCTTCAGTAATTTAGAAAGTATATTAGAAATAAAGTTGAAAATTTTTATAATCTCATTTATTTTTTTGACATTTCATCCCCACACACCACGATTTGAAAAAATTTAATGAACAATTTTACCTCTTATTTAATGTCTATTGTAGGGTCAATGGGCTCAAGCATATGTGTTGAGTTGGCCCAAGAGTGTTCGTTGGGCTAAAAGTCCAATCCGAGAACACTGAATGGTCCGAAAATGTGAGAATATCAGCACACTAAACAATACTAATAGGTAAAGAAGTGATATTTGATCAGGTATATTCAAAAA
The DNA here is from genome assembly GCF_040712315.1 of Castanea sativa. Classification (NCBI taxonomy): domain Eukaryota; kingdom Viridiplantae; phylum Streptophyta; class Magnoliopsida; order Fagales; family Fagaceae; genus Castanea; species Castanea sativa. The sequence continues at coordinate 6,461,440 of NC_134024.1, forward strand.
GTTGATTCGAGGAAAAGTATGTCCTTGGCTACGTAGAGCTGAGGTAAGAGAATGACTTGTTAGCATCCATAGATAATATTCTAGAAGATCTTATAGATAAGAGTATACATGGTACATATGAAGGATAAGAAGAAGGCGGTGAAAAATATTTAAGATAAAGCTGTTATTACCGTCACTGCATTGAATGCACTGCAACTGCTTCTTTGGCCACATTAATAGAAAAGAATTACATGGGAATCAAAGTTCAGTCTTGTAACTACCTCTAAAGATTTGAAGGACGGTGAATGGGACAAGTATCCAAATTAAAAATCTGACCCATATGTGAAAGAGGCATAGTTTTAAAACCGGACCGGATCATACGGTCTAACCGAAAAAACCACGAACCTCTCCGTTTTGCGATTTTTTTTAGCATCAAGAACTGCTCTATGAAAAAAAACATGAACTCGTGCAAACCGTAGCCGGACCATACAATTCTAAGAACCGTCGTACGGTTTCTTTTTGTTTCAGCTTTTTCAGTGAGTTTTGGACCAATAAACCGGTATGAAGTTATGATCAGATCTAGAAGAAATAAAAGAACACGAAAAAGAACAAAGATCGGAAGGAGATCTGATAATTTCAGATCTTGAACAAGGGATTTGTAAGGAAAAAAAAAAAAAAGTTCCTCAGAAAAAAAAAAACACACACACACAACGAAGCAGGGTCTGCGTCTAGTTGAAGCAGCAGTCAGCAGGTTGCCAACGCCAATCATGCCTTCGTCTCCTGCTGCTGCTGCTTCTTCTTTTTTTTCTTCTCTTTCTTTTTTCCGTTGATGGAGCTCTGTAATTGCCTCTTTTTTTGCTGAACTATGTTTCTCTTTCTTTCTTTAGATTTTTGTTACCTTTTGAATTCCTTAAGTCCCTCACGTGGCTAACATTGGGAATGAAGAAAGGTTTTAATTTTTTAATAAAAGCAAACAAATTTCAGCCATTAGATTTACATCCCTCCTTCAATTTTCAGTTGGGCAGCTGCCCAACGTGATCTGACTTGACATGCATTGATAGGTGCATTAAATGAATTAACTATTTTTAAGAAAAATAATATTATATTTTTATTTATAATAATTATTTAAAAAATATTAAAGTCATATCAACCGTCAGTTGTAAAATAGTTTGTGTATATAATATTACTTTTTTAAAAATATTATTGTATAACAATATATTACACAATTTTTACTATAATTTGACACATGGCCGTGTTAGTAATGAAAAAAAAAATTATGAGTCTACATTTCTACTGCTCACATCTCGACACGTGGTAAATTGTGTCAAAATTTGTATAAAATGTTATAGTACTATTATTGCTCTAATTATTATTATTATTATTATTACAAGTTTAACTAATCAATATATAAATAAATAAATAGATATTGTATTTAAATTTGCTTAGAATTTGATATTTCTTATTTGTCTTGTAAAAGAAAATATATATTTGAAATATAGATATTTATATTTAATTGGATTATTTTAGTTAAATTTTCTATTTATACTAATTTAATATATTTATTTATATTTATATAATTATTAAATTAATTATGACGTATCATAGTTCGACCTCAGTTTGACCTTAAAAACCTTGAACCTCTTTCTTTTACGATTCATTGAACAATCCAGGTCTGAAAACCTTGGGAAGAGGGTTAGAAGAAGGTGAAGGTTATAAAAGGAAAGTAGTATGCTCAAAAGAAGGGAGGGAAAGAGAGAGAAAAGACTATATACATCAACATTCTTATTTGTAGTTTATCTTTAAAAGAGTTATTACAAATCATCATCGGCTTGTGTCCGAGGATAAAATTCTTTTGTATAAACAATTCCTTGCGTGTAATGTTATGATCAAGTCCATCAACTTAGTTATTTAACATCACTAAAACCTAGATTCTAAACCTACTCTCTATAAATTTCATTATATTTAGCTTTTTGAGCCTATCCCCTTCTCATTGTGAATTTGAGTATAAATGGTAACCTTACATCTATGTTATTCAAATTATTAACCAATAAATATATAACAATTGTAAAATGACGTAAACAAAATTATAAAAAATATGATAAAACTTTTTATTTATTTATACTTTATAGAGTCTAAGGAGTAAAATATTATTTTACCTAAAAATTATCACGCGCAATCTTCTTTATTTTTATACGAGTACAAAAATCTCATATATGTTCTGGTTTCACTGAATTTGCACGTCAATGACCTTGCGTTCTGCCTTGGTCTTAGGAATGGAAATGTAAAGAACACCATTCTTCAGCTCAGCCTTGATCTTATCCTTCTCCAAGTTATCAGGAAGCTGAATACGTGTGTCATAAGAATTGAAGCTTCTCCAAGACCAAGAGTCATTATCTTTACCTTCCTTCTTGTGCTCTCCTTTTATAACAAGCACATCGTCCTCGACTGACAACTTAACATCCTCCTTATCAAGTCCAGGCATGTCAAACCTCATCTTAACCTCATTCTCCTCTTCTACCACATCCCAATTGGCACGGGCTTGCCAATCCCATGCTGACCGGTGTGCTCCAGGGAATGTCGTGGTCTGATCAAAGAGACGGTCCATTGTGTCTAGCATTGGCCGCAATGCCCTAATTGGGGAGAACGGATCCCAGAGACCTGTGTAACATTTGCATGCAACATTGTTTAATTTTTTGGATCATATATTTTGAAACATTTGTATTTAAAGCTAGCTAGCTATCCAAATAATTGGATGAGAAAGATGTTACAAAATTTGCTACTTTGAGTATTGGAACAAACAAAACAGTAAAGAACAAGTGAAATTGAATTGGAGTATTTAAGTTTTCTTTACAATCCCTTGTATAATTTCCCTCTTTACATTTCTTGATACTGACCAGCTACCCTACACGATGATAGCATATCACTCTTTTAAGGACATTGGAGAAACAAAATCTGAAAAAGTAGCCCAGCCACTAAAAATTAAACTATAAAGTACAACCTGATGCTTTGTCTTTAATTTCAAATGGAATAATATAATTGGTGTGTCACAATCATCAAACGAGCCTTTAATTTGTTTGCCTTGATTTTGTCTTTTGCTTTATGTTTTCTCCTCAGATTCAGATCCTATCCTAATCTGTTTTATGTGATTCTTTCTAGTTCATGTAATCTGAAGAAGCAGAACTCTTCCTTTCTATAACTAATTTACCTGTATTTATGGTTCTCATAACTAATTAACCTGAACAAAGAAAACGACTTAAGCAAAGTGTAAATTTCCATGCTCTTGGCATATTCTTTATTCAACCAAGTAAAAACAAAAAGCAAAAGTTACCAAGTTCTTACATAACTCCTCTTCCAGCTTGGGCTCGCATAACCCCCATCCCCCAACCCTCATTCATTCTTTCTCACACATAGGAATCAACAATGCAGTGTCACATGCAAGCAATGGTCATTGGCGTTGGGAGGTGGCAATTTGTGACTAGGTTTGTGCTAATTTGTGACATGGTTTTGCCAAATTCATGACTCGGGTTGAGCTAATGTTGGTTGTGTGCACCAATTGTGTTGTTTTGTGGGTGGAGGCAGTTAGCGTTGAGCAAACTAGGTTGTTTTGTAGGTGGACCCCGTCGAGGTTGCACCAATCTAGTGGGTTGGATCAATTGTGGGGGTATTGGATCGGTTTGTAAGATAAGAAAATATTTTCATTTTACGTCATGCCAAAAGCAGGAAAAGAAAACATTTTCTACTAAAAAAACATTTTACATTGAAATAGGCCAGATTATTCCATTTTTTACCCATATAACATCCCAAAAATCCCATGAATCAATTGTGGTGGATGGAACTTGGAAGTTTCGGGTTTACGACATATCCTTTAAAATCTAAAACCCAAAGTACCCTTCAAAATCTATTGAATTAGATGTACCTTTCCCGAAATACCCTTCAAAATCTATTAAATTAGGTGTTCCCAAAGATACAGTAATATGTTTTAAATTAACAAAAATACAATTGTATGACAAAATGTAAGGGAAAAATAATTATACAAAATATATAAGCTTAAAAACTATATATATATATATATATAGAGAGAGAGAGAGAGAGAGAGAGAGAGAGAGAGAGAGCTAATTCAAATTTCATGGCACAACTGAAATAAACTCTATTGTTGCTTTACTTAGCAATGGTCGTGTTACTATCATTTATTGTTGTTGTTGTTGTTGTTGTTGTTGTTAAATAGGCAAGGTGCTAGGTGGGTGGAATACATGTTATCTCGATTGATCAGCGTACTAATTGTTATACTTGACAGGTTTAATGAAGGATCATAATCACTCATGTTGAGAACATAGCAATTGATTAAGATTTATCATCAGAAAAATTCCAATTACTTTTACTTTTCTTTTTTCTTTTTTTTAGTTTTTCCTCCTTTTTCTTAATTATAAGACACGATGATCAAATTCTGACTCTGTGTCTGTATCTATCAGAACCCACTAGAATTCACCAGTTTCTGAGTTGGAAAGAAATGGACACAACAAAAAGACAAGCAAATTAAACGTGTCAAACTGTCAATTTACCAAACAAAAACTTTGTGTCAAAAAGAAAGACTCACCAAAGTTTGAAATATCCACCACCCGTCTAGGCCTCCTCTCCACTGAGGTCCCTTGGTTTCCCTTACTGACATGAACATCCACAGACTGAGACGTGTCCTTATTTTCTTCACCAGCCGCAGTCTGAGCTCTCACCATTGACAACCTTGTCCCCCTTTTGCTACCAAAATTCTTTGGTATTGGAAAGGCAACATAGCCACAAGGCACAGTACTGTTGGCCTTAATTGAAGCCATGGCTTTGTTTGATGATGATAGCATAGGTGAACATGACCAAGATAATGTTGAAGCCATAGTGTTTTTTTTTTTCTTTCTAAAGAGAGACTGTGTACAAGAAGAAATGCAAAATATACAATTGAAGTTCTGGCTTTGGGAAGAGGTATATTCGTTTTTGCTTAGGAATAAGATGGGATTTGAAATATTATTATATAGGCAAAACCAAAACTAGGGGATAAGTTTGTAGAGGGGTCTTGAATGTTTGAGAATGTGAAAAAGTTTCTAGACTCATGCATTATTGTCACCACTCAAAAAGGTCAATGTTCATTACATTGACGTTTTTTCTGTATATAAGTCTCTCAATCTTTCGGGAAAGATCTATGGTTGTAAAATTACTAATATGGTATGCATGTTATAGGTGGACAAAGTCTTTCGGGAAAGGTCCATGATAATATGGAACGAAACATGTTTTTAATCTTTCCTGTGTAGTTTGTGTTAACCGAGTTGTTAAGTTACAAGCTTCGGAACTTATCTACTATAATATTATGAAGGATAGTGTTTATTGTATAAAGTGGCCCCGAATGCACTAAAACCCATGACTTTAAATCACTTTTTGTGTGTGCATATTTTGACAATTTCCCCAATTATAAATGGACTTTATTTGGATCCAGTGACATGAATTATGCTTTACACACCTTTTTGGGTTGCATTAACATTGGTCGATTATTCTTCAAATATAAAGTTTTTTATTGTTTTTAGTATTTCAATGATGTCAATATAATACTAGTATTCTCCTATAAAAAAAATGTCATGTTAACAAATGTCTTTAAGATAATTGTTAATAAACCATAATAGAAAAATTTTAGTGTCATTTTTATCGGAAATATAAAAAACTGTCAATAACATTTATTGTTAGGTTCTAAAAGTTTAGAACAATTGACAAACCGTGAACATAAACTTATCTAAATATAAATCCTAGAGTCTATAGGTATTATTAGACAATGCTCAAGGTGATACAAGTCAAGATTCAAAAACATACAAGATGCAGAAAGAAGAATTCGAAATCTGCCTACAAAAAAATATTTTTCTTAAGAGATATGATAGATAATAAATGTGCAAATATTTTCTCTTCTCATGCATTTGTTTATAAGTCACATAGTGTCAAATTTGCTTTTATTGAAAGAGATAATATTTTTCTTCAAGTGAATTCTCAACTTAGTTTTTTTTTTTTTAAAGTTTGGTTTGTGTCTTTTTAGTTTTCCCAACCTCCTAAATTTTCCTCAAAACTGTTTTCCCAAAACTTGTGTTATTTTTTCCTATTTTTATAAGGGAGAAAGCTCTTTTTAAAACCTATGTTGTTTATAGGAGGAGTTGTTGCTCTTCATAGGGGAAGTTGTCTTTATTTTCTATAGAACTGAATTGTTTTGTGTTTCCTTGATTTTCTATTTTCTCTTATCCTCTGTTGTGTATATTTACTATCCACTCTTTGTTTGAGTTGTCTTTGTCAATACATGACAAAAATAGGGAGAAATAGATGAAATTTGAAAAAGGTTTTTAACTGTTTTTATTTAGGGGAGATAAAATTGTTTTTGTAAGGGGGAGAAAATAAAAAGTTTTTGATGTATCTAACTTAGGGGGAGAGTTAGTTTGCATATTTGTTATTTGCTTTAGTTTGATTATTTATTTTTTATATGTCTTTCTTTCCACACATGTGGTGATGTTTTTGTTGGAGTGTTTTCAGGAAAGACAAGTACATTCTAATCAAGACATTTTTCCTCTTATTGCAACTTCTAGGTTAGGAGTCTTAGATTGGGATTTGTGATGTAATTAGGCACTTTATTGTATGGGTTGTTCTTGTATTTGAGCATTTCATTTTGTATGTAAGTTTTGTCATGAATTGTCAAATGTGGAGCTTGTTAGGTTCTAAAATTTTAGAACAATTGGCAAACCGTAAACATAAACTTGTTTAGATATAGATCCTAGTCTATAAGTATTATTAGACAATACTCAAGGTGATACAAGTCCAGATTCAAGAACATACAAGCTGCAAAAAGAAGCATTTGAAATCTGCCTAGTTCGACCGATTGAAACACGGGTCTACAAAATTTTAAATAGGCCCAAACAGCAGTTCAAGCCCATTAAGGATTAGAGTTTCAAATCTATTTCTTCTAGTATATAAATGAAAACTAAGCACGTTTTTATAAGGCTTTTCAGAGAGAGAAGAGTGTGCATCTTTTGTATCTAGGGTTTTATACCCAAAAGCTCTCTCATATCTTCTACCGGTGTTATTCCTTGAAGAATCTCAAGATCAGGTAGATCTGAAGTTGCTGCATCAAGATCAACAATAGTTGAAGTTCTAATCTTCCAGGGTGGTCTTGGAGTCACAAATAGGAGAATTTGTGTTGATAAACCTTTGATTGGAGTCTCAAAGTCACAAGTGTGGGTGCTTGTGTTGCAAAGGCCTAATAGAGAAGGAGTCCGTAGATTCGAAGCTTACAAATGGTCTTGTCAATAAGTTCTATATGTGGTAGCAATAGGATGTTAATGGTCTAAGTCTTATTGTTAACTTCAATTCTCTCTAGTGGATTCGCTTTTTACCTTGAGGATAATTAGGTTAAATCTTCTTCAGATTTTTTACCAGTTTGGTTTTCCTAGGTGATCATATCATTGTGTTTTTTATATTTTCGTTGCTTTATATAAATGATTCATGTTTGTTTGACCTAAATTTGAATAATAAGCCTAAGTATCCACTTGGTTAATTAATTAGGTTAAACAATCTAGTTCACAGGGATCTAAAACCTAACATTTATTGTTTTATCATTCTTCTAATAAAACATTTCTAAAAATGGTTCCTAAACCAATGCCCTAATGGTAAGGTCATGTTAATGAATGCCCTTAGGGCAATTTTTAATAAACCATTATAAGAATTATGGTTTTTGGAAGCTCGGATTTGTGTAAATACACAAGAGCTTGTTTAGACTCCCAAATTGAAATTACGACTAGATAGGTTTTACTCTAACTTATATTAAGTGCAGAATTAGAGTAAAGAAGCACAAACAACCATTATCACTACCCTAAACCATATTCATCCATTGTCAACAATAAAAATGAAAGCTTAAGAGTAGGGAAGAGAGATGCAAACACAAGATAACACCAAGACGTGTTATCGAAGAGAAAACCGAAGAACTCAGCGAAAAACATCTTCGCGACACTCCACGTCGAAATCGATCAACTAGAGAATAAAGTTGGAGTACACGAATAACAAAATACCCTCCAAGCCTAGTGTACCTCATGTATTTGAGCCCTCCAAACTCCTGCTATCAACTGGCTTATTGGAACCTTGTCTTCTCTAACTTTCCAGATCCCGCAATTCAGCCCGATTGCATCTGCTAATAAATGGCTCATTCCAATACTTTCCAACAGCACCAAAATCTCACTTTACACTCGAAATGGGTGTGGTAAGTGTTTGGGTTATCAACCTCTCAATAATGTAGAGATAGAGAAGTAGGAGTTGAGGAAAACCACAAGGAAATGTGTAAATGATTGTGGGTATAACAATCTCTAACTCTCAAGTGTATTTTCTAAAGTTTTCTCTCTGAAAAGTACTCTTTACAATATGTGGGTAATGAGAGTATATATAGAATGGGTAAAGATTTAGTAAAGCAAAATTTCACGAATTGGCCTTACCCGCGAGACACTTGCAAAAACCTCTGGGCTAGCTTGACTCTTCATCTTCCAATCATGTACTCCACATATGGCTCTTTCGCGGGTAAGCTTCTCGTGAGATACTCGTGAAATCCACTTGTTCATCTTTTTAAGTTTGAGTCTTCACACTCTTTCACATTCACCCCTTACAATTAAAAACCCACATGCATACAAGAAAAAATGATTGAAGAAATTACAATTAAATTTGGCATGGAATTACAACCAATATAAAATAGTTGTAGATCACAACATAAATTTTTTGAAACCGACAAAAAAATCACCTACATGTTTCTCCGTTTGACTGCCAAAATAATGAGTATTATCTATCCAAAATAATAATAATAATAATGAATCATAGATGATTCGTCTAAACCTTTGTTTCTCCCAAAAAAATTAAAAAAAATTTAAAAAAAAAAAAAAAAAACTCTACCTTTTAGTATGTAGTTACCAAATTAATTCAAACAAATGAATCCACAATTTAGAATTTTCATGTATATCTCTACGCCTTTTATAACAAAAACTAAATTATTAAAATACAAACTGTACATTCTAAATTTAGTTATTTTATTTTGGTATTCGATTTTTGAAAAAAAAAAATTGTCCATATTTGAGACTATTTCAATATCATAAATTTGTCCCTTTTTGTTAGTGGTGTGGTTCACGTGTATATTAAATGCTATTTTAATATAAGAAAATTCATATAACAATAATATATTAATTAATTATATTTTGTTTGGATAAAATTTAGTTACAAAACTAGTTGCAACCTAAGACTACAAATTTACTTGATAAAATAAATATTATTATATATTTTGAAAATTTAATCATTAAATTGTGCATGCATGTTCTTTATACTCTTAATACACATGTTAAATTTTGTGTTAATCGGATATTATTTACTACATGATCTGTAAACTTACATTGTATGCATAATTTTAGATTAAAAAAACTTGTAATTTAAACAATTTATTGATAACATAGCTAATGATTTTTAATTTTCTAAAAATTTTGCAAGTATAAAGGATATAAAAAAAAAAGTAATTAAATGGTGGATTTGTTAAAATTCATCTCTGATAAAAAGACATTAAATTTGTAGCCTAAAGCTACAATCAATTTTGTAGCTAAATATTATTTATTTTGTTTATGTTTAAGGATTTTTTTTTTTTTTTTTTTGGTTGCAAAACTAAGCTATTTTCAACTAGATAGTAGGCAAGCTATGGACCGTGCAAGAAGGTAGCAGTGAGTTGGTGGCTTTGCAATGTACTTTTTTTCATTGAAAAAAAAAAAAAAAAAACCATCTTAGAAAGTTTCGGGACAAGGGCCCTTAGGTTTAGTTCTAGAGTCATTTTTGAAGAGTTTTGTAAGTTACTATATTATCTAGTTTTTCTATGTTATGTATAACTTGAGTTTAAATCCTCCCATCTTATTAAACTAAAAAAAAAAAGCAAATTAAAAAACTAATTGATATTATCTTCTTTTTCTTTTTCTTTTTCTTCTTATAGGAACTAATTGATATTATCTAGTTCTTCAATGTTTGGTAAAATTTGGGTTAAAAAAAGAAGAAGAAAAAAAAGTATTCCTAGTTTCCTATACGTGAATAAGCTAAAGTAGGCACTATGCCGTATAGTGTCCAGACTCAAGAGGAGTGGAGGACCAAGGAGCACCAAATGCACTAACGACTCAGAAGATAAAACCAAAAACCATTAAATGTGAAGCAGCATCCAATGTAGCCTTAAATATGGTAGTAGCTTGCCTACAATGTACTCTATAGAGTAACTATTTACTACACTTGATGGTCAAAGTTGCAGGACTATAATGTTAAAATGATGTGCTATGATTTTGGACAGTTGAACCGTTTTCCTTTCTTTGCATTTTCCAGAAGTAGAAGATTTCACGTTGTATCTTTAGTTTGGTTGTATTTAATATGTTCTACATAACTGATTTCTCCATCACAGAGCACTCATACGAAAATAGTCAGTATGTTTTAAAGGTTGGGAAAAAAGTATCATAAAATGCATATGCCAGATAGTAGCAATTCAGCTGTGTTAATATATTTGGCACCTCTCAAGCATCTTAGTCTCAGTATGTTTTTTTTACGTGACTAAAGTTTGAAATTGAGCTTGATTGACAGCTTGAGCTCAAACTACTGCATTAAAAGTTCGAGTTCAAGCATTATAAGAGCATCTCTAATAGTGTAACTAAAAACAAAATAATAGCTATAATAGAGAATGAGACCCAAAAAATGGTCTCCAATGAATTTTCTAAACCCTGAAATTTTTTTTCCTGATGAACAGTAGCTCATCAAATCTGATGGGCTACTGTACATTAACAATTGAATTTTTTTAATTAAAAAATTATACAAGCTTTCTCTCTCCTCCGGATTTTTTTTTTTTTTTTTTTTCTCTCATTCTCTCTGTTGCTTCTTTTTTTCTCTTATCTCCGTTGCTTCTCAAAGAGAGAGAGAGAGAGAGAGCTGGAGAAAAAAAAAAAAAAAAAAAAAGGAGAATGAGCTGCTGGATTTGGAATGATCTTGAATGTGAGGGAGAAAAAGAAAAAAGAAGAACGGGTGGGGTGGGTAGAGATAGGTGGACACATGTGTAGAGGAGAAAAACAAGAAAAAAGAAAATGAAGAAAAGAAATGAAAACATGGGTGGATGAGAATGAATTGAACGAAAGGAAAAATAATTTTAAAAATTTTAAAAAAATCTTAATTGAAAAATGTTACTACAATATTTTCACAATAAATTTTAAGTAATAGATTGTTATTAGTTAATATTGATGAATAAAAAATAATTTCAGCGGTAGATTCAAATTAGAATTAGTAACAACTTTTCACATAAGATTTTGATGTGATTCTTGTGAAAGTATTGCGAAAAATATTGTGAATGTAACACTTTTCATTGAAAAATATAATTATTGGAAATGAATATAGGAAGAATAAATGATGATAAAAAAAAGAATAAAGAATGAATGAAGAAATAATATTTAAATGAGATAGAAAATGTGATAGAGAATATGTTGGAAAGTGTATTTAAAAAAGTAGGTAGTTAAAAGGTAAAAGTCACTGATCACAGTACAAAAATTTGATGAATCTGCTGGAGATGTTCTAAGTGAGCCCAAGACAAGCTCAGAACAAGCTTGAAGATCATGCTAATCTTGTAGTTTTATCATTTAATACTTGGTTAGCTAGATTACAAGCTTACAGTCTGAGATGCCTATGTAAATAAAGTATAAGAGGTCTTTGTAGAGTATCAATAATGAGTTATTGCAATTAAAGTTGTTTTGAAGACTGTTGGACCACTTAAGCAAATGTACAACAATTTTCATTTAATTTTCTTTAAACTTCTATTTATGTGCCCAAATTGATCTGTATGTGTGTGTTTTGAGATAGTTTGATTTCATTTTTTTAAGAATATAATTTAATAGATATTAAATGCAGCTAACTAATCTACCACTTATTCACAAAAGCCCAAAAAGAAAGACCAAAAAAAGAAAACAGTAAGAGAACCCAACACTAGTTTTGAGTCTTGACTGGTCTACCAAATCAACAAGCTGTATCTTTCAACAATTAATAAGATGCTACCTAGAATCATAAGTTGGTGTAAGCCTTTCTCAAGTTCAAATTCCTTTCAAGTTTTACTGTCCAAGACCAACATGTCAAAAACACCTCACAAATTGCCTTGGATACTAATAAAATAAGCCTGAGAGCTCTTACATGTTCCTTTACCATAGGAGGATCCCAAAGAAACAAGCATTATCCCTATCTCTTTCCCAAAAATCCAAATCCCAAAAGAACACAATTATCTAATGTAATAGTTGTAACCCTCTCTAAGCGTGAATGTATGATAGTTACACAGCTTTTTTTTTACAGAAACATGAAAAAAAAAAAAAAAAAAAAAAAAAAGCAAAAGCTTCACCCTTCCCTCTAGCCCTTTTCTCAGCTTTCATCAGTCTCGAGGCTACTCACTCTTCCATGTTGTCTACAACTGCCTGTCGTAAAAACTATCACAAAGTATTTACCACGCCACAAAAAAACACTCAAATTTTTTATCATATAATATAGTGTACTGCATATATTGACGTTACATTATTATATGATGCAGTAGTGTTTGTTCCCACATGCATGGATTAGTAGCAACGCCAACTTGGAGACTACATAGTTTGTTTTTTTCCTCTCATTCATATCCATGTGCCTTCTGCATTTAAAGTTACCAGCTACTCAAAAAGTAAGTTCCTTGCTATAAAGCAAAGAAAAGCACCACTTCGTTTTTGTTTCAACTTGGGTTTGCCTTAGATGCAGTTAGATAGAGTTTACTGTACTGTATATTTTTCATGGGGAAAATTGGAGGAAGCTCGTGGCTGACTGCTGTTAAAAGGGCTTTTAGGTCTCCTAGTAAGGAGAATGGGAAGAGAAGCAGTAGAAGGAGAGAAGAAATTGAACAAGAAGAAGAAGAAAAGGTACAAAATTTCAATTTCCTATGCTTTGTTCATTACCAAAAGAATTAGTCCTCGAGAAACATGTTGCATTGAAAGTTTGAAACTTTACTTCAAAAGATGTACCCCCATAACGCATTCCCACTTGAAACAACCATAGTGAAAGAGATTTGTTTTCTTTTTCTTTTTTTTTGAATTCTGCAATGTGCATGTAAGAATATGTTGATGACCAAAGTTGAAAATTTTGTTTGTGTGTTTTGTGCAGAAGAGAGGGAAACGAAGATGGATTTTCAGAAAGCCTTCGAATCAGGAAACAATTACAGAACACTGCCAAGCAAGGACAGTAACCACCACCACAGCTACTATCACTCCAACCACTAGTGCTGTGACTATAGCAACCAATCCTGTTTCTGAGGCTGCAGATGATGAGCAAAGACATGCCATTGCAGTAGCCATGGCAACTGCTGCTGCTGCTCAAGCGGCAGTAGCAACAGCACAGGCAGCTGTAGAGGTTGTTCGGCTCACTAGGCCTTCCATATTTGTGAGAGAACACTATGCTGCCATTTCCATACAGACTACCTTCAGAGGATACCTGGTAATGAAAGAAAGAAGTTTATTTCTTATTTTCTACAATATGTACTTCTATAGACAAAGTAACGTGGTTTGACCCCGGTAAATTACCAATTGTGCAAAAGCTTAAATTTTCGGAAATTATGGACTCAATCATTTAACTATAATTTTAACCACACTTAACGGTTATGGTCATGAAGGCAAGGAGAGCTCTTCGGGCACTTAAGGGGCTGGTAAAGCTGCAGGCTTTGGTAAGGGGCCACAATGTTCGAAAGAGAGCAAAGTTGACACTTAGGTGCATGCAGGCTATGGTTAGAGCCCAAGCTCGGGTATGTGACCAACGTAAGAAGAAGCTTTCAAACGAAGGGAGCATAGATTCTGCAATTAGTGAACCAAATAGCTTATGGGAACCACATTTTGCTGAAAGGAAATCCATGGTACTGTGAAATTATCTTCAGATTTCTTGTATATATACTGAGCTTTAGCTAGTTCTGCATGATTATGTTTTAATTCGGTTGTTAAGTTCTCTATGCAGTCTAGAGATGAAAGTAGCACTGCTGATGATTGGACCCATTGGGATGACCACCCCCAAACAATAGAGGAGATTCAAGTAATGTTACAGAAAGCAAAGGATGCTGCTTTGAAACGTGAAAAGGCCTTGGCTGATGCATTTTATCACCAGGTTTTGCCTCTTCCTCTAAAGTGCTACTTATTTTCTTACCAAAAAAAAAAACTTTCAAACGATGTGACAATGAATGTTATTAGCACTAAATTTTTTTATATATAATTGATGACAGTTAGTTTGTTAGACTTTTGTCTTATATTCATATTCAGAATATTATTTATTGCACTAGTTCACTTCTTAGCTCACTGTTACAATTTTGTGCATGATTCCATCAAAGATGTGGAGAACTGGTAGAGAGCCAATTGCAAGTGAGGAAGAGCCAGAAGAGATGCCCAAATGGCTTGATCAGTGGACAACAAGGAAGCAATGGGAGAGCAGAGGCAGAGTTTCATGTGATCAAAGAGAACCCATAAAAACTGTGGAAATTGACACCTATAGACCTTACTCCTACTCTGCTCCCAATTCACAAAGACCACCACATCAACATCGCTACTACCAAATCCAACCACAGAGACACAGTTCATTTTCTGTGGCCTCTCCTGTTCACAGAGCCCACACAAATCTCACCCTCCATTCACCAATCACACCATCCCCATCCAAAACAAGGCATCTTCATGTGCATTCAGCCAGTCCTAGATGCTTAAGGGAACAGAGGAATAATCATCCAATGCCTCAGGTTCCAAGCTTAGGCTCCACTTACAACCATGCAATGCCTAACTACATGACTGCTACTGCATCTGCTAAGGCTCGGTTTCGATCACAAAGTGCACCAAAGCAGAGGCCTTCAACCCCAGAAAGAGAAAAGACAGGATCATCAGTGAAAAAACGCTTGACATTCCCAATTCCTGACCCATGTAGTGGTCTTGGCAATGCTGGTGGCGGTTTTGATTATAACTCGAGGAGTCCATGCTATAAGAACATTAATGGAGGCAATGTTGGGATGGAACAAAGGTCAAACATATCATCTTGTTGCACAGACAGCTTTGGTGATGAAATATCTCTACCTTCAACCAATGATCTTAGGAGGTGGTTGAGGTGAAAACTCTTGATGATGTGTAGCCCATCATGCATTTTCTACTTGAGAGTCTGAATTACTTGAGGTAGATGAAGTGAGAATGTGAGAGGAGAATGATGAATGGGAATGTATGATTGGACAGTTATTCATGGAGTTCATAAGACATGCTCTTTTTTTGCTTATGTAAAGTAGTAACTCACACATCCAAACAAGATTGAACCCGAAGTCTCAGACTCACACGGTCACACCATCACCTAGGAGTCTAGGACGAAATGCCAGTTGAACTACGTGCAGTTCATCAACTAGTTCATAGACAATCTCATTAGTCCTTAAAAAGAAATGAATTATCTATATCTCGGTCTCCGCAAAATTAAACAATCTTATTTCATGAACCACGCTACGACTATGTACTTTGCAACTTGAAATTGAGTTATCACCACCCTGCTAACCAACACACGCACACGTGATTTGAGTGTGCAACCTAACTATTCCTCCTAATCGTTTAAGCATCGAGCTGCTGTGTAATCACTGATACCCTAACAAAGAGAAATCACTTATACATTATCATTGAGAAACACATCACTTTTGTTGTAGTACCATTTCTGTACCATATTTTCCAAAACATAGTCAAGAAAGGTGAAGAATATAATTAAAGAAAGAAATTATTATAATAAAAAAAAATCATATGACTTGATGCGTTGTTGTACTCAAATATGAAGAGAAGATAAAATTATCGGATAATAAATTTGAGTTGATTAAGCACATCATTTAAAACCTTAAATAGTCAAGAGTCTTGTGATTAAGTGTCATTGGTTAAAAAACTTGCTTTCGGATCTTCGACTCTAACTTTGTTATGCTTTATCAATGCTTGCTTTTTTAGTATTGGAAATTGTTGTCTCTCACTTCTAATGTCCACACTTTACGCACATTGGATATTATTTTGAAAAATATAAATACTTGAAGGAAAAACCTATTGCACAAGGGGTGTAAAAGTCACGTTTGCAGTGTATTTGGGCTTTGTGTCTTTGCAAGCACTTAATAAAATAATGTGTGATGTATATTGAGGGTAGACATTAGGAGTGTGAGACCATCATTATCCGTTAAGTAAGCTGTGTTTCATTCCATGACCTTATTCCTTCCTTCACAATCATAATCTCAAAAGTCGATCAAATACTGAATACATCCTTTGCATATTTTATAGTGGATCTTTTGCTGTAGTGGAGTGAGCAGTCTTTAAACCATATCTTTAAACAACGTTCCATAGAGATTCTTCTTAGGGAATTGCCCAGCTTTATTCAATAAAAGTGAGAACCAAGCATGTGTTTGACAGGATCCAGATGTTCTCCACATCCCGTTTTACAACGAGAAGAGACATCAAGAAGATTCCTCGACAAATTTCAGAGTTGAATAAAGGTGAAGCTCAAGAAATTGTATAAAAGTTAGATCTCCAACTTGGAAGGCAACCCCTTCTCTCAAAAAAATGTAAATAACTAAATAAGATAAAATATATGAACATATAGGTATAGGTCCGAAAGATGATGTGTGTCTGGTGTGCATTTGTGCACTGGACTCGTAAGAATGTGAATACATGTTTAGTTTTGAATATGTGTTCGTATCCTAATTCCTAATGTGTTCAATGCATTACTGCACTAATGCACTCGTAGTCGTGATAAGCCATCTTCAAATTAATCAAAACCAATTTCCACTGGCAAACAGTACTGCTTAACAGTGTTTTATGCCACTGGAAATTTTTGAACATTTGGGGGGGAACAACAAAGCTACGAAAGCACAAAGAATCCACATTAAACATATAGTATTCACGTAACAATAAAGTATAAAAATCAATGTATGGCCATCTTAATTTACCCATGCTCCATTCCTACACATTTTCAGACAACAAAAGGTCAGAACCTTAACATCATTACAAAACTAAATTTAGAGTATACGCACTTTAAAATTTCAAAATTTAAGGTCAGAATTGATCATAGAAAAGCTATTGTAGTTCGACTTCGTTTTATCTTTCTTACTCAATAAGTACGAGAGTGACCAGACTTTGGGCTTAAACTTTTACTAGGATGACCACAATGTGACATTGGAATTTGGATAGGCCCACATATTTATTGCCAGTTTTTTTTTTCCTTACAAAATTTCTACAATCTTTTTTTTTTTTTTTTTTGAAAGGAAGAAATATGGGCTAACTCTACCACCTAGCGACAAGCATCCATTAGGCTAAACTAGTGTCGGTTTTGAAACCCCAGTGAATGGTATCATGAACTTTCATGTTTGAGCAAATCGATCGAAACTTTGTCGTCATTAGACTGCTTCTAACCCATACTTAATGCTAACACAATTTTACTGATACAAACAAAATTTAATATGTTTTGAGAATACCAGCATATCTAGTCTACAAACTCTAACAAATACATTTGTTCAAAAATGAGAATTTTTAACGTACGAATATTGCAAGGATTAAAAATGAGGAAGGTATATAGCTTTTTATGTTTTTTGGTTTGCAAACGGCCAAACCATTCAATCATTCAAAAAACCTATATTTGGGTGCACCGAATAATGTTCTTCTTATGCAACAAAGCTACAAAATAATGTTCCAACATATATATATACACGCAAATTGTGATCGGTGTAACATCATTTTCATATAGGACTATCACTAACACCATTTGTATCACATTTCAATCACAACCTATTACCTTAACAATTGTGAAATGGGGCAAATTGTGATTAGTATAACATTATTTTCATGTGAGACTACCATTAACATCATTTTTATCGTACTTCAATAACAACCTATCACCTTAACAATTGTGAAATTTATTGTGTATCCAGACTTTTTATTTCATAAGAAAATTGCTACATGCATCAACAAAGCTACCGAAATATATATTAAGACTTTTTCCCATTTGAGTTGCAAATTGTGATTAGTGCAACGTCATTTTCATATGAGACTACAACTAACATCATTTTTATCATATTCCAATCACAATTTATCCCCTTAACAATTGTGAAATTTATCATGTATCTAGATTTATTATACATAAGAAAATTGCTACATTCGTCAAAAATACACCGAGCATTTCACATCCTATTGTTTTTTGCAAGTGGAAGTGAAATTTGGGTGTATGTAGCAATACCCTTTTCAAATTGCTAGTATAAGGATCATAATAAGCATCAGCTTGATGCATTGTTTTATTTGGTGTGATCAAATCAGATGAAAATAACAACGCAATTAAAACTTCAAGCCAGCCACAGTATGTGCTTCATTCCATGTTATATATCATGTATATTTCGGGTGTATACACTCTGCTCTCTCACAAGTAGAATCCACACGGAGAGAGCTCAGAGATGTATACACCCAAAACATAATATCCTTGTGCCCAGAAGAGTCCATTGGGAAAACATGTATCCGTAACAGGGAATACCTTCTCGTCCATTGGAGATGTCTGAATAAATGTTTGTCAGAGAGAGGTGTGAATGAGATCATCCCTTTCATGTGACTACTTGTACTTCAAAACTTGGTTAGTCAGTCCTACTGAGACAAAGTCACAAGGTCACAACATTGTTTTTACTCCAGTTTATACACACACAGGGTCAGAGATGGGGATTATCAAACATTATTAATTTTGCTTTTTCCTGCTAATCTTTTTAATCCATTACCAATTTTACTTGAGGAATAAAAAAATATAAGAAGGATGAATTACAGGCAGAAAGCCCAACATCATGATATTTTACTGTAATTTAATTATCAGGTAAAGAAACAATCTGCATCTTTTGTAGGCAAAAGCTGTAAAAACAATTTCAGAGTTTTGACTAATAATTGATGTTCTCGTGGGCCAAACACAGAGAGAGAGAGAGAGAGAGAGAGGGGTCAAAGATAGATATTTTTATCTGACAAAAGGAGAAGCCACACACATGCCAGCTCCAATGGTACCCGGTAGAACCATCAGCTGGATTGTGATCTCTGACTTCTAGGGTTAACGAGAGAGTAACAGAAGAACACTACAAAAAGCTGTAAAATTTAGATAACAATCCATGGTCAACAGTCAGTCAACACAACCAACCGCAACACCGAAACAGATATTCTTTCATTAGACCTTACAGTTGCAGAGAATTTTTGAATATCCCCCAAAAGCTATTCCCAGTCCAAAATGCACAACTAAAAAATTATGCAAAACTAAGATGATCATAATGAAAGGAACCTATCACAAACTGAAAGAAAAAATTAACTCTATAATTCATCATGTTGATTAGGAAGATCATGGTCCTAATTCACTCTAATTCAACCAGAGCAAAGCCATTTCAGGATTGACAGCTGAACTCCCAATGGTTGAGCTGCTGCTATTACCACTACTATCAGATAATGAAGGAAGTGTTCTCTGAAGAACCCCAGACGGCGATGAGGCCATAGTCACCGGAGAACTACCCGAATCACCATTTCCGGCAATTGGAGACGAGGAATTCGATGCTGCCCCAGCTATGCTTGGCCTTAGAACCTCAGCTAATGGCCCACCTGGTGTGGAAGAAACTGAAGAAGCAGGGGTGAGCCAGTTTGTGAGATGGGATTTGGTACCATTGTCGTTGCTTTGATCCCTTCCAAATAGGCCTAACCCCATGGGGAATTTACCCATTTCTTCACCAATGGAGTTACCACCACCCACTGATAGAGTGAGTGAAGATGGTGAGAGCCTCCTCCCATTTGGTGAGACAGTGCACATGGTGCTAGAGTTGGCTATGTTTTCCTGTGTTATTGAATTAGACCATGCATCAATGAAACCCCTTGTAGTTCCTGTGTCAGGCTTTTGTGTAGAAACCATATCTGAATTAAATGACAAAGTGCAATCTTTGTTGCGTGAATGTTCATAGTTTCTGAAACATTCATATAAATTCAGATTCAAAGGCTCCTCTGCATATCTTTGTTTGAAGACAGGAGCATTGGTGTTAGGGAAAGAATTCCCAGAGGTGAATCCCATTTTCGTTTCCATCATAGGGTACCATTGTTGGTCAGAGGTAGCCGTGGGAACATATGCTCCTTTCACCATCCAGTCCAAGCCCCTATAAAAATTGAAAACACTAATTACATCAAACATTCAATTCAGATTTGAACATAATATCCCAAGAAGATCAAACAAGCCAAGCCTTACACAATCATCATGCTACAACTTGAACTTCTCAATTTTTGAGATTCAAAACAACAAAACTTACTTAAGCTTAAATTTTTTCTCTCCCCTCTTTTCTTTCCCAACTTTCCCAACAACTAAACCAGAATCATAAAATGATAAATACTAATAAGAAACCCCAATTTAAGAACAAAAAAAAAAAAAATACCCACCAAGGTTCCTTGTGTGATGCAACAGTGGGCTGATGGTATGGCTGAGCAGGTCCAAGGAACTGAGATGGAAAGCCATTGGTGTTGATTGTGGGGTTAGGATAAGCCATAGTAAGAGGGGAAGAAGTAGTAGGAAGAACATGATAATCTTCACGGCGTGTCCTCTTGATTATGTTGTTGTTGTTGTTGTTGCTGTTGTTGCTGTTGTTGTTGCTGTTGATGATGTTTTCATTTTTGGTATGAATTTCCACAGGCTTTCTTGAACGGGGACGGCCTCTATGTAAGTGACGCTCACAGTACTTGTGATCAGGTGCCACATCTCTAGAGCACCTCCATTTCTTCCCATCTGTTCTCTTGCACCTACCTGGCTCTGGATCTGTACTGTTCGACAGCCTCAGATTAAAACCACTACCACCCACTGCCCACCAAAATATTAAGCCACAAATCAAAGATTGTAAAATTTCAAAGATATGGTAGAGACTACAGAGACACAAAGTTGAACCTGGGCATATTAACTAGTAGAAAAAAAAAAAAAAAAGGGAACCCATCACTAAAAGATTGTAGGAATTAGTGAATTGAAAAACAAAAGGCCCAAACTTTAACACATATATTCAATCACACTGAGGAAAAAATTAAGAAACCCACATAAAAGTTCAAACAGCCCAAAAAGAAAAACAAGCATTTATGAAAGACAACAGAAATATCAAAGTGAAGAGCAAAACTTTGCTCTTGTGTGAGAGAAGTACAAATAATAAACACACGCATATCAAACAGCAATTAAATAAAACAACCCATCACCAAAAGATAAGTACAGGAGACCCAAAAGAGGAAAAGAATAGGGATACTGTATGTGGTGGCGTGTGTTAGTGTATGTGCGTGTGTGCTTGTCTTGTTGGGGAAGAGAAAGAAGACCCACATCAGATCAGTCAAGAATGGAGCAGTCCATCATGAAAATAAGCAGAGAATGAAGAAGAAAAGGGTTAGAAAAAACAGAGAAGAGAACAAGGGTAATTACGGTGAGAGTGGGACGCAGCTGGGTCAGAAGTGTTTCTGTAAGTGGGAATGAGTAGCTCAGGAGGAATGGGAGCAGAAGCCATCATGTACTTGTATATCATAGCTTGTCTTTCAAGCTCTCTCCACTGTGCACTTGTAAAAGGAAACCCCAAAGATGCTGCCATCCTCACTGCTACACACACAAAAACACACAAATATCTTCAATGCCTGTCTCAGACAAAACCACCTTTACTCTCTCTCTCTCTCTTTAATTAATGAATATCAGCAAGAAGGTAAAAAAAAAAAAATTGAACTTTGCATTGACTTGGGAAGGAAAAGCAAAAAAACATATTTACAAAAAACCTGGGGATTTGGAGGCGGTGTGAGGAGTTGTAGCAGTGTCAAAAGCCTGCACAGTTCTTACACCTGCACCACCACTACTATGTTGTTGTGTAAGAGCAAAAGCAGAACCAGAACGACCAACAACAACATCGTATGTATCATCACTTATTATAGACCTGTTTTTACATGTGGGACCATCACCACCATCTCCAACCTTTACCTCATATGATGGTGATGGTGATGGTGATGGTGATGAAAATGGACGGTGGTGATTTCCATGATGAAACATAATCACCTTGTTAGTAAATGTCTCCTCAGTATTGTTGCTTTGCGGTTTCACACTACTAGTCTCTCTTTTGGCTTCCTTGTCCACAAAGCCTAAGCTATCCATCCTAATCATAATACTACAAACCACTTTCCACAAATAGAAAAACCACAACTTTCCTTCTCTCTCACTCACTCACTCACCAGTCACCACACACATAACTCTCTTCTAGAGTACTACCAGACCAACTTTTTTTGAGTTTCTGCACACAAAAATAAAAAAGATAGCTTTATGCTTATGGGATTTTCTTATGCCTCTCTTTCTCTTTAATGCAAATCCGGTACAATTTTTTTTTTTTTGAAGTGGTATTGTGGGGTAGAGTGGATGTGAGATTTTATGATCGAGTAATGGGTTGCCGCCATCCTCGGCCTTTGTTTTGCCTCCATGCTTCCAACATTCGCACCATACTAGCTAGTGGACAAAGTAGAAAAAGAAAGACTTTTTCTCTCTCTCTCTTTTTCTCTCTCTCTCATCAGCATTGTGGTACCTATCGTTTTATGCATATAAGTTAAATCCTGTACTAAAAATCTTCCACTTGCCCCATATTTATAAAATATTATTATATTGGGCAATGATCAATAGTACTATTAGGGCACCCCCACACCCTTCTTTATAACAGCCACCCCATTGGGCAATGTAGTTTGTTTACATTTGTTTTGCTTAATAAATTGAGCTTAGTTTTTAGTTAATGAGTTGAGCTCAAGTGAATTATTTTTAAAAGAAACAAACTCTTAGTTAATGATCCAAGCTTGAGACTTGAGCCCCATATGAATAATCAGCTACTTTAATTAATTACCCAACTACCAGTCACCCCTCAAAGATCTCAACCTCATTGCAATTTTGTGCTATATGGATTTGTCAATAAGTTAATAAAGATAAAGTATTTCTCGTGGTTCTAATTAACTTAATTAATAAAATTTCTTCTTGTTAAAAAATTTGGGATTCAAAGTTCGGATTTTACCTACACTAAATACCGATTAGTGTCTTAAATTGATAATAAGAGCAATCATCCTTTAGAGTAAATAAAGCAGGAACATTTGTAGGCTTAAATACAATCATTTAGACATAGTGTATTAAATTTCTTAATTAAACTCAAACACTTTGATGGATTGAAATTAATTTTCCTTAGAAAAATACAAACAGGGCTGCCACTGCAAACAAGTGGTCAAAGGGTGACTCAGGCTTAAACCAAATCTGACCACTTCTCGTTACTTATTTAAGCCGAGTCTAAAGATGTAATATACTCAGGTTTGAATGCATCCATAGTTGCCTTCTTTTTCTATGGACATGACTAAGAGTGTCAATAGTTTCTACGCAAACACATGGGCTAAAGCTTCATTCATGATTTCTTTTTTGTTTTGGATTAGGTGTACTATTTCTTATGTTATAATAAACGGTATGTTACGTGTACTTATACAATAAATTTAAAGCACATGAAAAATATTTGATAAATAATATATGTGATCTACTTACCATGGTTATAGCTGTTTCTAGACTTGATAACTAGAAGGAATTCGTTTAGTGAACCAAGGCCAATGAGAAGAATTTCTTAACCGCTACTCAATGAAACTTCTTTTTCCTATTTGATGAATTTAAAAGTATATATTTTCTTTTTTCTTTTTTGGGAGGTATAGATATGAAATAATTTGAGCTTTGTTTCTTTTCTATAAGATATGAGTTGTCACTAATCTATTTATAGTTAGTTTATTTTTGTACTAAAAGTAGTAAAATATAATAAGACTGTTACTACTAAAACTTTCAGGGTGTTTTATTATAAAGGGTCTTACGTAGACTAATTAGGTTCATAGTATATATATTATTAAACTATTTACAATTTTTGTTATGAGAAAGTAAAAAAATAATTTTTTTTAAAATTGTTTTTAAAAAATTCTAAAATAAATGATTATGACATATATTAACTGAAATTTATTATGAAATATGGATAATCAAAAATATATCTTTAATATATTTTATGTTTTTTTTTTGTTCGGTTAATGTGTGCCTTTAAGCCTTTTATTTTTGAAAATATTTTTTCAAAAATTGAAAAAATTGTCAATACTTTTTCAATTCTCGAAAAAATATTTTTAAAAGTGATTTATTATTGTGTGCCCTTAAGGCACACATTAACAAAATTGTCAATATTTTTTTTTTATTGAAAGATGTTTACCATTAAATTAACATTGGAACTCATAGATCTCATAACTTTTTAAGTATTATGTTTTTTTTTTTTTTGCTAAAAAAATTTTAAAAACGAAATTCATTTTCACCATTTTTTTTTTTTTTTTGGATGGGTCATTTTCACCAATTTATAATATTCACGAAATAAGATAGATATTCTTTATAGTATATCTGTTGTTGGGCACTTAATTGGTAGCGTTTCATAACGGTGTACTTTCATCTTTTTCAAAAGCACCGTCAAAACTCAAAACCCTTTTATGCCTCGAAAAACGCACTGATTGGGCCCACTGGGCCGTAGACGTGATGCACTAACTAATTGTCTCGTGGATTATTACCCTTTATAGTACACCCATATAGCCACACAAAAAAAAAAAAACTGGACTCCACCACCACTCCCACTCTCTCTTTAGGACTTTATATACCAAAAATCAAACATGCCTATTCTGACAAATGCATTTTGATTGGTAAGTGTGAACCAAACTCTATGATAGAGAGTGTGGGTAATTTGTTTTGGTGTGTTTGGACGAGATTTTAGACAAGACAAGACATGAGGTGTGGGGACTATGTGTTATGACAAAGAGATGAAACTTTGAGCTAGGCTATATAGAATAACAATTTTTTTTAAGATTTTGATTGGAGTTGTATTGGGAATTGTTAAAATAGAAGTTCAAAGATAAAAGATACATTTCTTTAAGATGCTCTCCCTCTCATGGACTTACTGGTGGCTTCTTGGATCTTATTGGGTGAGAAATCGGTCCTTGATAGGGGTTGACAATGCATGGATTTGTTAATATTCCGCCAGATGTTTTAAATGACTTAGGGCGGTTTGGTATTAGGTTTTAAACGGTATGTTTTTAGTTTTTAAACATTATTATATGTATTGTTATACATTTTTACATTCAAGTATATTTTAATAAAATATAAACGATATTACTAGAACAATATTAACAAATGGTTCTTTAGACCATGTTTAGTTGTATTGTTTAAATAACAGTTTTTGTTATTTAAATAACACAACATATATTTTTATAATACTTAAACAATGTTACTAGAACAACATTACCAAACGGGCCTTTAAGAATAAAGGAAAATAAAAAATCATAAGGCAAAACTTAGGTACAGTACTTAGGTGCTATTCCTTAGGTTCCTCTTTTAAAATTCTGTCATGTGAATTTTTTCTCATGAGATTGAAGTGTATTTTTTAGTTAAGTAACCACATGGCTCAATTTGAAATGGGGAATCTAAGGAACAGCACTTAAGGTATTGTACCTAAGTTTTGTTTAAAATCCTATAAGAGTACTCATATATAAGTGAGTGTATAATAAAAAAAAAATGTGAAAAATTTATACGGTTTTGTCTCAAAATGACCTATATTTGTCTATATATGATTGTGAAATTATAAGTTTGCAAAAGTGACTATGTAACTTTACACTAATACGATTCATTTGCATTTTATTCTTTATTTTTTCTTTACATGTCCTAAGGATGAATGAATGAATGAATGATGGTTGTTGCGTATAAAGAAAGAGAAATCATTTTTTTTTAAAATCAAGAAAATTTGATATTTTTAATAAAATGTAGTGTAAAATAAATAATCTGGTGCAGGGTATTTTAAAAAGTGAGTGTGTAAAATAAAAAGCATAAGTTCTTATGTTAAAATAGACAAAAAAAAAAAAAAAATTACACGAACAGATTCGAATGCTCTAATCTCTTAACTACTTGTCAAATCTAAGTAGCATCTTTTCACCCAAAAAAAAAATTATTTTCTCAACTAATATCTCCAAACCTTATGACTGCGACATTACCTATTTGTCTCATGATATACAAAATTATGTATTTTAAAGAATTCATTTTTTCGATTAGTTTTCCCTTGGCATGTGTCTTGAATATTTAAAGAATTCTGACTAACAATTTTATTTAAAAATATATATATAATCATAAAGATTTCATAATTTTATGTTGAGCCAATAGACTTAGTGTTGTAATTAGTAATTTCTAATACTATGTGGTACAAAATGACTTAAAGAAATTCCAAGACTTGGGGCCATAGATCTCGCATATTGCTTCATACAAGATTATTATAATTGGAGCATATTTTGTGTTCTTTCTCACTTTCTTGCTTGTTGGAGTGCCTGCAACCAACCCACAGGTTGTTCTTTTGGCCTAATACGTAGGTCGTTTCCTTTTTATAAACCCTCCCCTCCCCAACTAGTGACTAGTGAGTTATTGAATGTTTGAACTCTGAGTTGGTCAAAATTTTCGCTTAGGCTTCCATTCTCCATTCCACCCACCTACAATAATCTTACTTTATTAAGGTGGCTTAAGTTTAGTTAACATTCTTTAATTCAACTTGATAATCTTAATATTCACGTTAAATGGATTAAAATTGGTAATTTTTTTAAAAGTTTTTCACAGCTATTATTAAAATTGACAAAATATTTTATTAAAATAAAAATAACTACATTGTTTGTATCATAGTTTTTAAAATTGAACTAGTCAAAAAACCAAAAAAAGGGTTTAATTATCGGTTGAATTGACTATATTTTTACAGAGTTTATTTGTTAGGAACCTAGAGAATGTTAGGAAAGGTTCCTAATAGGGATGAGTATGAATTGTAGGGAAATTGTAGGGAAATTGACTTAATTCGAGATAGTCACCCTTCATAGAGAAAGAGAGAGATTAAGAGAGAGAGAGAGAGATGCACTAATACACTAAGAAGTTGGTTTATTTTTCAATTGATATCTCATATTGAATTACAATTATGTATTTATAGAAGACTAACTCTAATCTCATTGGCCCACATGACCTCATCCTATTGTTTCTATTATTCCCCATGTGTATTAACAATTCCAACATGTGCTAAATGTGATTAACATGCTTGAAATTGTAACTAACTAACTAACTAAATCTCAATACAACAATTATTATCCATATGCTTATAGCATTCCTAACATTATTGAACCAAATTAGGGTTCAATTCTCAATTGAACCAGCTTGTCTGATTTGGTTTTTAAAACCATGGTTTGTACAACCTAAGCAAGAATTATGTAGTTGAAGTGGCTTTAAACAGAGTTATGCAACGATATACAGTTTCTATAATTAAGAATCAAGAATTGAATAAAACTTTTTATCACATAGCAGGAATACCTTAATTTTGTTGGGTTGTCAAAGTTTCCAAATAGTAAGTATCAAGATCACTCAAGACCTCACTCAACATCACTTAAGACCCATCATCCTTACTTTGGCATTGTCAAATTAAAACTCCGAATATTTTGAAACCCGTAGTTTTGAAACTTTTGACATGCACAGTTTGGTCAGCTTAACAAGTGAATTTTATTCTCTTTTAAATCCCTGACACCACCTGTAAGTGCACAATTGCACCTGGCCCCAAGAACAGTTACGGGCTCAGGCCCAATGAGCCTTAAACAATATGAATTTGTAGAGTGTGGGCTTGAAACCCAGGTTAGAAGTGTCTGAGGATTAAATGACAAGCCAAAGATTGCAAACACTTGAAAACAACAAGGAATATTGTAAATCAACCTGCTCGGACGTAAGCCGAGAGCTGTTCTTATATTATCTCTTTCTCTTTTTTCTTTTTCTTTTCGATTACAAAAAACGGAGCCCCCCATTCCTGTTCTAGGTTGCTTCTTAAATACTCATCTTTTTGATACTTTGTACACGTGTTGCCCCAACTCCCCCTTAGCCTAGATATTTCCTTTCTCAGTGCCTTTGAATAGTAACCAGAAGTTTCCCTTCCACTGTTCAGGTGTCACTTCCCCATTAATGCGGCCAGGGTGGTAGGTGCAGGGTCTTTAATGTGGAGGTGGCAGCCTTTATCTTTGGTATTTCTCTAACATCGGTGCTTCTAGGACATTCAAGGGTTCACCCCCTTTAACCATTGGTCTTGACCGTGTCATTCCCTAACCTTTACCATGAAGTCCCGGGTTCTCCGGTGTCCGTCCGAAGGGAAATTCACCCTCGGCTGGATCCTCGGATCCTCGACGTATGGGCCGACCCGTAGTACTAACAGGTTCTAAACCCAAGAGCAGGTCGGCCTTCCTTAGCATGGCCCAAAGGCCCACATCCCCATCAGGGTCTTTTTACTCCCCACAATAGCCCCTCAAAACTCTAATTTTCAACGTCCGAGGAGAAAAATAGGGTTTTGATCTGACGAGAACCTACTCCACACACTTTGTGAGTGATTGCACGTGTGGAAATCGTTTCGCGTCCCAGAAGATGCCACTTGGCGGTTTTATTTTCAAAAACGCGCGCATTTATTGCTGTAAGCTACACTTTGTCCCCCACGTTCAACGACGAGATGGGTATCCAACAGTCCTCGTTACTCCACGAAAATTTGGGCAGGACGAATATAATTTCGAGGCCGCTTTTCCGCACATCGTGACGCTTCGGGAACTTGCGCCTTCATTTAATTCCCCAGGGGCTAATCCCATCAAAACATCAGCAATCATACTTTACCTGCAGAAAACCGTGGAAATTTGCACACCTTCAACTTTGTAAGTTCTTGCTCTCTCTATTCTTAACCTTTTCTCCTCGGATATAGTCCTCGGCTGTCCTCGTAGATATTCTCCCCTTTAGAGTTTAGCCTTTCGTTCTTTTCTGATGGGTAGGTTTAAGTGTCTAGTTGATACCACCGCTGGAATGGAAGGCTTCAGAGCCAAGTATAACATTCCCGGCGATGTAGGTTTAAAATATTGCCCGGCAGAAGCCGTGGCCGGTTCTAGAAAAGAGGGAGAGGTTATCATCCCAATGATAGCCTTTATAGAGGGTGGGATGACCCTCCCAATGAAACCTGTAACTAGGGAGTACCTTCGCAACCACCGGTTGTGTCCCGATCAGTGCCTCCCAAACGCTTTTAGAGTTTTGGGTAGCGTCGATGCTTTAAACGAGCAAATGGGTCTAAACCTCACCTGGCACGATGTCATCTTTCTGTACGAGTCCCATAAACTCTCCAACGTAGGTTACTATATTAAATCCCGCTCCAGCGTCGTTAGGCTAATCTCCTGTCTGCCCAAATCCAACAAAGGTATGAAGGATGACGACCTGATCGTCTCTGGGAACTGGCACGACGGCCTCCACTGCCCAGTTGAGTGGGGAGATCCAGGTGCGACACCTTAGGATTAACCTCCCCATCTCACAACTTCCTTTAATACTCACAAACATGCACACTAACATGTATTTATATTTGTTTAAGTTTATCACTTGCTGTGTGAATCTGACCATGTTGTTCACTTTCACGTCTTTCTTTGCAGATAAGCAACACGTGCGTCCACGCTTGAGCCACTGCAGCGTTGCCGATCTAAACCGAGTGCTTCGCTCCGAGGTGTTTGTCAGCGAGGACTTACAACTTAGAGCTGCTCATCTGATTCTGGGGTACACTCCCATCTCTTCGGACTTCCAGGAGATAGAAAACGCCATAGTCGCGGGTGACCGAAGACGAAGGAGAATAAACGTAGCCCGGCCCCACTTTTTGGACGACCACGATCTCCCTGACGCCCCTCACACCATTTTGTA
Source organism: Castanea sativa (assembly GCF_040712315.1). Taxonomy (NCBI): domain Eukaryota; kingdom Viridiplantae; phylum Streptophyta; class Magnoliopsida; order Fagales; family Fagaceae; genus Castanea; species Castanea sativa. Next base: position 6,491,284 of record NC_134024.1, read on the forward strand.
CAACCAGCCCATAGCGGCAATTCCCCTCGCCGTGCACTCTCAGGCAACTGTTGTTCCAGAAGAGCAGGTGTCTTCTTCACATACACTAGACGAAGAGATAGATCAATTCCAACTTGAAGACACCGAAAGACCTCGAGGGAATCAATTCGTCTTACTTTCTGACGAGGAGGAAGAAGCCACCGAGGCCTCTGGAATTGTAGGGTTTGTAGTTGCCCGACCGGAAGACGAATCCGAGGAAGACATGGATAGGATGCAGGATCTCCTAACCAAGAGAGGTGCGAAGGTCGCCGAGAAGAAGAAGGGGGCATCCCAAGCTCTTCCATCTTTGCCACCTCCCCCTCCTCCAGCCGAGCCAAAACTTCCAGCTGAGGATCCCAAAAAGAAGAGAAAGGGGGAGGCCGAGGGGACGATCAGCAAGGACCCCAAGAAACCACGACAACAACCTCCACCGGTTCAGTAGCAGAAGTTGGACAAAGGCAAGGGTAGGGCCCGCTCAGTTGAAAGCGGGGAGATTAGAGAAGTGGCCGAAGTGCGCCGAGCACCGGCCACCTGGGCCCCTGACTTAAGATTGGACGGCGCGCCTATTTCCTGCCAGTCTAGTATTAGGGCGGTCCAGTAAGGTCATGCCCATCACTTGGCAGAAGTGTTGGAGCGCCCTCTTCTGCTGCCCAAGGACATGGAAACCTTGGAAAAAATGAGCCAGCCACAACTATTCCTCTCTTTAAAAAGGGACTTAGCGCTGGTAAGTTTACCCCTTTTTAGGAAGATTCCACTTTTAACAATATTCATAAGTTTTTTACTATTCCTGATTCCATCATACTTTGTTACAGGCCATTCAGGAGGTCTTTGTAGCCGAGAAGTTCATAGAAGACACTCGGAAGAAGGCCAGAACTGAGCAGGAGATTAGGATGGAGACTGAGAAGTCCTTGGGCACAGCCCTTGCTGAGAACGAGAAGCTTACCTCGGAGGTGGCTGATCTAAAGAGAGAGAAGAATGGGGCCGAGGCGAATCTGAAGACCATGAAGACCCAGATAGAAGGGCAGCGCAAGCTCCTTCGCGAAAAAGATGATGAGCTCTCCCGAGCCCAAAGGGAACGCTCGGATTTGGAAAAGGAACTTGCGCTGATGAAGGAAGAAGCCAGCTCATTCCAACACTCTCTACAGGCTGCCAAGCAGACGAGCTACGAGGAAGGGGTAGCAACCACCGATGAGCAGCTGACCGAGGCCTTCGCGGCTTTGTGCCGGGAGTCGTCGAGAAAGTACGGGGAAGCCCTAAACGTAGCCGGAGTTCCTCTATCCTCGGATGCGAGGAAGTTCAAGAACGTTTGGCTTCCCCTGGAGATACGGGAGATTGAAGAAGCTCCCCGCTGCTACTCCTACCCCCCGAGTCAACTCTCCCCGCTCCGCCTCCGATGGTCCCACGGCTAATTCTAGATCCTACGAACCTTCGGGTTCCAACAAAGAGAAGGAAGGAGGCGGGGATGCGAGAGAAGGACTTGAGCCGAAAGTGGAACCCAACGTCCTTCCAACGAAGACAGCAGACAAAGGAAAGCAAGTCCCGACTCCCTTTGAGCCGGAGTTGAGAAAGACCGAGGCCACCGGTACCTTTCGGCAAGACCCCCTCCAAAAGCTTAGGACCTAGCTTTAGGACTTCTCTTTTTCTACATCTGGATTAAATATGTAATGTACATTTAAGTGATTAATGAAGAACTATTTCGTTTGATTCTCATTTATGTCGCATCCATTTTACTTTATTCTTGTTATATTGGTCATAAAGATTGTCATTAGTACATGGTCAAAAAGGGGCCGAGCAAACAAATCTAACTTCAAGTTTTGCACAATCATAACCTCCACGCAGTCATTCGCGTGTTATTAAAAACTTAATAAAAAGTGATATGGCTAATATGTTTAAACAATGCCTTGGTTAAAAAAGAAAGACCTCATATAACAATTAAAATCTTATAATATGTAGCATTTTTTTTAGTAGGATGTAAGATCCGAGGACCACTCCTTCCTCACATAAATTTGCTTAATACTTTTAAAGAAATAAAACTTAAGATCCTAGTTATTGAACGGTAAGGCACTAACTCCCAGACACAATAAGAAGTTAACTTTGATCAAGTTTATAGTCCGAGGACAAGACTTAACTAATTTTCCATTTGATTCTTTAGACCATTAACTTCAAATGTTAATTTTCCCAAAGTAGGAGGTCCGAGGACCCGGCATAACTAAGGTTCTGTTTAACAAATGACAAGACATCAATTTCCACAAGGTTTGTGGTTCGAGGACTACACTTAACCAAGTTTCTGTTTGATTCTTAAGAACAATAGCTTCAAATGTTAATTTTCCCAAAGTAGGAGGTCCGAGGACTCGACATAACTAAGGTTCTGTTTAACAAATGACAAGACATCAATTTCCACAAGGTTTGTGGTCCGAGGACTACACTTAACCAAGTTTTCGTTTGATTCTTAAGAACAATAGCTTCAAATGTTAATTTTCCCAAAGTAGGAGGTCCGAGGACCCAACATAACTAAGGTTCTGTTTAACAAATGACAAGACATCAATTTTCACAAGGTTTGTGGTCCGAAGACTACACTTAACCAAGTTTCTGTTTGATTCTTAAGAACAATAGCTTCAAATGTTAATTTTCCAAAGTAGGAGGTCCGAGGACCCGACATAACTAAGGTTTTGTTTAACAAATGACAAGACATCAATTTCCACAAGGTTTGTGGTCCGAGGACTACACTTAACCAAGTTTCTGTTTGATTCTTAAGAACAATAGCTTCAAATGTTAATTTTTCCAAAGTAGGAGGTCCGAGGACCCAACATAACTAAGGTTCTGTTTAACAAATGACAAGACATCAATTTCCACAAGGTTTGTGGTCCGAGGACTACACTTAACCAAGTTTCTGTTTGATTCTTAAGAACAATAGTTTCAAATGTCAGAGATACTCATAACTTTAAAATGTTCACTGACAAAAGCACATTTTATTAATAATAATACCTTCTAAGATTGTTTACATTCCATGGGCGTGGTACAATTTTTTCATCTAGGTCAGCTAGCCGATATGACCCTATGCCGGCTACTGAAACAATGCGATAGGGGCCTTCCCAGTTGGGTCCTAGCTTACCCCAAGCTGGGTTCTTAGAGGTGCCCACAACTTTTCTTAGTACGAGATCACCAGGTGCAAGTGGCCTTAGCTTCACGTGGGCATCATATCCCTGTTTTAGCTTCTGTTGATAATAAGCCATTTGGACCATAGCTGCCTCGCGCCGTTCCTCAAGCAAATCTAGACCTTTCTCCAGGAGTCCCGCGTTATTCTCTGGATTAAAAGTGCTCGTCTTTAGGGTGGAAAAACCAGATTCCAGAGGTATCACCGCCTCGGCGCCATAAGTCATAGAGAATGGCGTTTCTCCAGTGGACCTGCGCGGTGTGGTCCGATACGTCCACAGAACATGAGGGAGCTCTTCTACCCATCTGCCTTTCGTATCGTCCAACCTTTTCTTCAGCCCACTGACAATGACCTTGTTAACGGCCTCGGCTTGCCCATTTCCTTGAGGATAAGCTGGGGTGGAATATCTATTTATGATACCCATGTCACCACAATACTTCCTAAAAGCCTTACTGTCAAACTGAACACCATTGTCTGAGATGAGTGTGTGTGGTATACCGAATCTAGTGACGATGTTTTTCCAGACAAACTTCTTGGAGTAAACATCTCTAATATTTGCTAAGGGCTCGGCCTCGGCCCATTTAGTGAAATAGTACGTTCCCACGAGAAGCCATCTTTTGTTACCTGTTGCCCTCGGAAAATGGCCCAACTATGTCTAGTCCCCACTGTGCGAAGGGCCAAGGCGGAAAGGGGTTAAGAACTCCTCTAGGTTGATGAATATTAGGGGCGAACCTCTGACACTGATCACATTTCCTGGCATAGTCTTGAGCCTCCCTTTGCATATTGGGCCACCAATAACCCTGAGTCAGAGCTCTGTGGGCTAAGGATCTTCCCAAAGTGTGGCTGCCACAAATCCCTTCATGCAGATCTTCTAGAAGCCCTTCCGTTGAGTCAGGGTGTACACACAACAAGTACGGTCCTGAAAAGGATCGTTTGTACAGTTTCTGGTCCTCGGACAACCAGAAACGTGGCGCCTTTCGGCGTATCTTATCTGCTTCAGATTTGTCCTCAGGAAGGACATCATTCCTAAGAAAAGATATGACCGGGTCGATCCAACTAGGTCCAGGCCTTATTAGATGAATGCGAGGCGCGTTGGCAATGACAAGAGAGGGTTCTAGTAAATCCTCAACGAGGATAACCCTAGGTAAACCTTGAGCCGAGGACGTTGCCAGCGTGGCTAAGGAGTCTGCATGGGTGTTTCCGCTCCGTGAGATATGAGTTAAGGCGAAGGAGTCAAATTCAGTTTGTTGGCGCTTGATCTGGGCCAAATATTCTTGCATCCTTGGATCTCTAGCCTCCATGGTCCCCGTGACCTGGCTGTCCACCAGTTGAGAGTCCGAGAAGACATGGACTTCCTTTCCACCCATTCTATGCACCATTTTCATGCCTACCAAGACCGCTTCGTATTCGGCCTCATTATTAGTGGCCGAGAACGCCAATCTCAAAGACTTTTCGAAAACAATTCCCTCGGGGGACGTCAGGACAAGTCCAACACCTGACCCTCTCTGATTAGCTGCCCCATCCACATACACTTCCCAAATCGGAGATACCGCAGCTGTGATCATACCAACTGATTTTTCACCCATGTGGGCCTCTTTTAGAGTTTCTTCCAGCAATGGCTCGGCAAATTCCGCCACCAAGTCAGCGAGGACCTGGCCCTTCACCGAGGTGCGAGGCTTGTATTTAACATCAAAAGCCCCCAGGATGGTCCCCCACTTTGCTATCCTTCCTGAGTAGTCGACGCTACGCAGCACTACCTTGAGAGGCAATTGGGTCAGAACAACCACTGTGTGGGACTGAAAATAATGGGGAAGCTTTCGCGTGGCATGAACCACGGCCAGGAGCGCTTTCTCTAAGGGTTGATAACGCACCTCGGCATCACCTAAAGACTTACTAACGTAATATACCGGTCTTTGCACCCCGTTATCATCTCTTATCAGGACCAAGCTAACCGCGTGGACGGCCACTGCCAGATAAGCAAACAAAATCTCATGTGCCTCCGAACGAGACAGAATGGGTGGCCGAGAAAGATATTGCTTGAGCTGTTGAAAAGCTAACTCGCAGTCCTCGGTCCATTGAAACCCTTTCCACTTATTCAACAGTTGGAAGAAAGGACGACACCGGTCAGCTGACCGAGATATGAACCTATTCAAGGCGGCAATCATTCCCGTTAACTTTTGAATTTCTTTTGGGTTCCGAGGAGGCTGCAAGTCCTGAATAGCCTTGACCTGCACCGGATTTACCTCTATGCCTCTATGAGTAATCATGTATCCCAAGAACTTTCCAGACCCCACGCCGAAAGAGCACTTTGAGGCGTTGAGGCGCAACTTGTACTTTCTCAGTATCTGGAAAGTGTCGGCCAAATCTTTCACGTGTGAGGGTATTGTTTTGCTTTTCACCACCATATCGTCCACATATACTTCAATGGTTTTCCCCATTTGCTGTTCGAACATTCTGATCATCATCCTTTGATAGGTAGCCCCAGCATTCTTCAAGCCGAATGGCATGACCTTATAATAATAATTCCCCGTCGGTGTAATGAAGGCAGTCTTCTCCTGATCCTCTAAGGCCAAGGGAATCTGGTGGTAACCCTGGAAGGCGTCCAAAAAACTCATCCGAGGATGTCCGACAGTGGCATCCACCAGTTGATCAATACGTGGCATTGGGAACGAATCTTTAGGACAGGCCTTGTTCAGATCAGTAAAGTCCACACATACCCTCCACGTTCCATTTTTCTTTCTAACAACAACAGTATGAGCCAACCATTCGGGGTAGAAAACTTCTTTGATAGCCCCCGCCCTTTTGAGTTTAAGAACCTCTTCCTTCACAGCCTCAGAATGTTCTCTGGAAGATCGCCGAGGTGGCTGCCTCCTCAGAACAATAGCTGGGTTGACATTTAAGTGATGACAAATGAAGCCCGGATCCACGCTTGGAGCTTCATAAGGATCCCACGCAAAAATATCAACATTGTCCTTCAAGAATTCTAACAATTCCATCTTCTCTTGGTGTGGCAAAAGTACACCGACTTGGAAGAATCTCTCTGGGTCATCGGCTACTGGAAACTTCTCTAACTCCTCGCAATGTGTCTCATCTCCTGTCACCATTCCAGATGAATCAGGAGCCGTTAACTGCTATAAGTCTTTGGTGATTAAAGCCGAAGACTTGGCTTCTGTTTGATGTAGTACCGCAGCCGATATGCACTGCCTGGCTACCGATTGGCTGCCGAGGATTTCCTCAACACATTCCCCCGAGGGGAATGTGACTTTAACGTGCAAGGTAGAGGAGACAGCCCCAAGCGCGTGCAGCCAGGGCTTGGCGAGGATGGCTGTATATGGAGAGTACGCGTCAACCACAATGAAATCCACCTCAACCGTTTCTGAGCCGGATTGAATGGGTAAACGGATCTGTCCCTTCGGCACAACGGCTCTCCTTTCGAAGCTTATAAGCGGCGAGTCGTAAGGAGTTAGATCTTCCAACTCCAACCTTAGCCCCTTAAATAGATCAGGGTACATGATATCTGCACCGCTGCCTTGATCTATCATTACCCTTCTCACATCATAGTTCCCTATCTTGAGGGTGACCACAAGAGCATCGTCATGGGGCTGGATAGTCCCTACCTTATCCTCCTCGGAGAAACCTAAGACGGGCAAAGTGCCCTTCAACCTCTTCGGCCTGCTACCCACATCCTCGGCCTGAGGATGGGAAACCGCCATCACCCTAGTGGGACTTGAGCTGGTCCTACCAGGTGCAGCGAAGATAACATTAATTGTTCCCAATGCTGGCCGAGATGAATTGTTCCTCTGGTTGTTTGAGCCAACTTGACTGACCTGCCCAGTGGGCTGACACAAGTGCTGCTTCAACTTTCCCTCACTGACGAGCTGCTCCAGATGGTTCCACAGGGTCCGACAGTTATCGGTAGTGTGGCCCATATCCTGATGGTACTGACAAAAGAGGTTTTGATTTCTTTTCGCAGGGTCTCCTGCCATCTTGCTGGGCCATCTGAAGAAGGGCTCTTTACGAACTTTCTCTAGTAACTGATGCATTGGTTCTCGGAACACAGTATTTACAGCCTGAGGTGCTGCCGAGACGGATTGCCCGAAGTAATCCCTCCTCGGCTTGTTGTTGTGATATCTGTCCGACCTGAAATCCCTTCTCTCCTGCGGGATAACCTTCTCCTTTCCCTTCCCCTGCTGCTGGTCTTCCTCTACCCTTTTGTACTTATCAATACGATCCATAAGGCGGCGTACGCTGCGGACGGGCTTTTTCGTCAAAGACTTTCTTAGGTCGTGGTCAGTAGGAAGACCTACCTTAAAGGTATTAAGCGCCACCTCATCAAAATCACCATCTATTTCATTAAACATTTCCCAGTATCGGTCGGAGTATGCTTTCAGCGTCTCCCCTTCCTTCATGGCCATGGATAGCAGCGAGTCCAATGGCCGAGGGACTCTGCTACACGTAATGAACCGCGAAGCGAATGCCCTAGTTAGCTCCCCGAATGAGCCTACAGACCCCGATTTGAGACCGTTAAACCATCTCATAGCCACAGGTCCCAAGCTGGAGGGGAAAACTTTACACATTAGAGTCTCGTTGTGAGAGTGCACTGCCATCCTCTGGTTGAAGTGACTCACGTGCTCCACCAGATCAGTCCGGCCATTGTAGATGGTAAAGGTGGGCTGGGTGAACCTCCTAGGAAGCCTCCCCCTCTCAATCCTCTGTGAAAACGGAGATTTGGAGAGTTGGTGTAACGCCCTACTCATAGCGTCGTTGCCTAAGCCCCTAGAAGGAAGATTCTTGCGTCTGCGAGCTGGCCGGTCGTCCTCCTCACCGGAGGACACTGAGCTGACAGGTGAGCACGATCTCGAACTGTAGCCAGCTCGCCTATCCTCTTCCGAGGAAGGATTAGGTAAGGATGATGAAGGTCTACGTCTGGCGCGGCGTAGCTTTCTCTTTAAACGGTTGATCTCCTTCTACATGGCTTTAGAACCGTCCTCCTGGGGGGCGCTACCCCCACCATGAGTGTGGCTGGCGCCTGGGTACTCTGTATGGACACTTCCCTCACGATCCCTTCGATGTTCAAGACACTCGAAATGGTCCTCCGGTTGTGATCCCTGTGACTCTGCATGGTGAGAGCCTAAGCCTGCCATAATATCCCTACCTCTTCTAGACTAGATTTCCCACAGACGGCGCCAATTGTAAGTGCACAATTGCACCTAGCCCCAAGAACAGTTACGGGCTCAGGCCCAATGAGCCTTAAACAATATGAATTTGTAGAGTGTGGGCTTGAAACCCAGGTTAGAAGTGTCTGAGGATTAAATGACAAGCCAAAGATTGCAAACACTTGAAAACAACAAGGAATATTGTAAATCAACCTGCTCGGACGTAAGCCGAGAGCTGTTCTTATATTATCTCTTTCTCTTTTTTCTTTTTCTTTTCGATTACAAAAAACGGAGCCCCCCATTCCTGTTCTAGGTTGCTTCTTAAATACTCATCTTTTTGATACTTTGTACACGTGTTGCCCCAACTCCCCCTTAGCCTAGATATTTCCTTTCTCAGTGCCTTTGAATAGTAACCAGAAGTGTCCCTTCCACTGTTCATGTGTCACTTCCCCATTAATGCGGCCAGGGTGGTAGGTGCAGGGTCTTTAATGTGGAGGTGGCAGCCTTTATCTTTGGTATTTCTCTAACATCGGTGCTTCTAGGACATTCAAGGGTTCACCCCCTTTAACCATTGGTCTTGACCGTGTCATTCCCTAACCTTTACCATGAAGTCCCGGGTTCTCCGGTGTCCGTCCGAAAGGAAATTCACCCTCGGCTGGATCCTCGGATCCTCGGCGTATGGGCCGACCCGTAGTACTAACAGGTTCTAAACTCAAGAGCAGGTCGACCTTCCTTAGCATGGCCCAAAGGCCCACATCCCCATCAGGGTCTTTTTACTCCCCACACCACCAATAACCGTTGATAATTTTTGCAAGGTTTTTATAGAATTTGTCTGAGAAAAGATTGCATCTCATGCTATAGGGAGAATGAACTCTATCTTGTCTTTGATCAAAATCTCCATATTGCTTATTTAGACATCATAGAAAAATATCTTTAAGTGGGTTACACTTAACTCAACTGGTAAAATATTTGATAGTTGTATAAGAAATCTGGGGTTCAATACTTACACCAAAAATTAATTGGTGATTTAGTCTGATAAAAAAAAAGTAATTATCAAAAACGAACGCCATAGGTTGAAACTCTCTCTCAAAAAAAAAATTCATATATTGTGTGCATTTTTTTTTTTTGTAATCTTGTATTATAAAGAGCAAAAAATATATCATACTTCTTATAGAGTCCACCCTTATATAAAGGGGAAGACTCATGTATATATACCCAGAGCTATAGAAGCAATATCGTCTATGTGCATTGTACATGAAGTGGACTCTCATAATATGTAGACTCCGAAAGTACATGGGACCCACTACATGGAAATGTTGGAGGGAACTAGACTGATACTAAGCCCATCAATCAATGTTACAAACTTATTCATGTGCCGAAGACATTTTTGGTTTAAACTGTACATCAATCTCCCTTTCGAAAATGAGTGTATGTGGGTTGGATTCACCGACATTTCCTTCTAGAGTGAGCTTAATTTCCTCTGAAGAAAAAAAAAAAGGCAAATATAGAACATAGAATACTTTTACATATCAAAAAGGCAAATATAATGATATAGAAATGTAAGTAACAATTTTTTATGGCCAAAAAGTTAATAATAACTATTGGCACGCTTTGAGTAACCGAAATTTTCACCAAATTGACTCTTTTTTTTTTTTTAAAGGGTTTTATATTTTTTAAAATTTAATGTTAATTATTTAGGAAATATTGCTGGAAATCAATGCAAATGCAAAAAAAACTTAGATTTATACAATATCAAGTCGACATCACTCCACCGTTTTCACTTTTCATTCCATTAAAAGATCTTTAGCGTTCACTACATGACATTCCTCACCAACAGGTCCAACATCAAGTTGATGTTGCCACTTCCATTAGAGTAGTAAATGTTCATTTGAAAATAAGAACCTAAGTTGAATTTACCTATATGAAATATAGAAAATGTAGGAAAAGTGTGCTCCTGAGCTCCTCTTTAAATTGCTCATTAATAATTAGGTTTAGTTAATAAATGCTCCTAAGGTATTAATTAATGAGTTATTTTAAAAAAAATTAATATTATTTTTATGAAAAATATATATAATTAATTTTTTTTAGAGAAATATTAATCGAAATTTTTATTAGAAAAATAATAAAAAAATAAATATTATCGATAATTTTTTATATTTTTTATAAAAATAATAATAAATTTTTTTATTATAATTTATTAACAATTAATTTAAAAATATCTGTTGATAAAACTCTTTTTATTATTAATTATTTTTTTAAATCAATCCATTAACTTTCCCTTTCATAACAATTTTGAAATTTGAGAGACCAAAAAGATAGAAATTGATAGAGTAGGAGTTGTAGGTTCCCAAGGAAGATTGAGGAAAGTATGGGAAGGGAAAGGCGTGGCACCTAGGCAAATAGGATTAGGACTCTCTAGCCTAGCATTGATGAGAGTCCAAAAATTGGTGGGGTTGTAAAGGGAGACAGCTGTAGCTGCAAATGGGGGCTGTCCCTATCAATATCAAATGCATGCACAAAAACAAACTACTCCTTCTCTTCTCTTATCTCCTATTGTCTTCAAAAACCTTTCCTTTTCCTTTTCCTTTTCCTTTTCCTCTTCTCTTTATTTATTATTTATTATTACTATCTAGTATCTACAAACTTCGAGAGTTGGAAACGTGACTTGTACTGCACCTCTTTGTCTTGATTGATGCTGGATCAGACGGTCAGGAAATGTTTGATAATGAACGTGTTAACGAAGGGGGATTAAGATCACCCATGCATTAACCCAAGGGTTTGGATAAGTAATTTTTGTTTCGAACAAAATTTAGCTACAAAATAATTTAATATAATATTTTTAATTAATGAAATAAATATTAATACATATTTTAAAAATCTAACCTTTGAATTAATATAAATTTTGAATTGCATGTTCTTTACGCTGTTAATACATATGTTAAATTTTATGTCAATCAGATGTTATTTACTCTACTATTTATAAACTTATATTTTATACATAATTTTAAACTATAAAAAATTTCAATTTAAAATTTTATTGATAATATCACTATTAATCTTTAATTTTTTAAAAATTTTACAAGAATATAAAAAGAAGATTTTACACCTCCATATCTATAAAAATATTGAATAAAACAAGTCGGTTTGTCAAAAAAAAAAAATCAATCATGCATTTATTGAATTTGGAGACTAGCATAGTAGTAGTAGAAGCCATTTTGAATTGTTTACCTCGGCAAGCGAGCCCACAACTTTGAACTTTGTCGAATATTGGTTCCCAACCCCATGTTCCTATGTCATCTTTTGGGTGGTGAAAGGAAAAAAATCCCCTTACCACAATGTCCCCACGGCGCCACCCTACTTGTCCTACCATATTCTCTTTCTTTAGGGGCTGTTGTCATCAAAGAGTGGGGCACATGTCATTTAATTTAATCCTATATCCCTTCTATTATTAGGCCTTTCTCAATTTCCAATCCATCTACACAATATTTTAAAAAAGTAAAATAGAAAATGATTAGAAAGAACAATGGCAATAAACATGTTGATATATGTGCAACTGGACCTAAGTAACTAGGGAGGATCATTAGTAATAAAATTAATCATGGTTCAAAATATTGTTTTTGCTTTAGGTTTTGGTTCAACCCGATATTTGACTTATTTTTACTGTTTTTGATCGGTTTTGAATGTTGATCAAGTCACTGGATCAATACCTTTCTAAAATATTCAATCAAAGCTTTTTCTAAGATCTAAAACATAATATTTTTTTAGTATTGCAATCTGGTTGAGCTATATTAGCGTAATATTTCGGTTAATTTAGTCCAATTCAATCCGTTTGGTTCCTTTTCGTGCATTTATTTAAGAATAGGAAAAGACGAATTTTGGTTAAGAATATTTATTCTACATTCAAATTTATTAAAAAATATAGATTTCAAATACGCTTAGATTAAATTCCAATCCATTGATAGGCCAATCCATTGATAGGCCTAATATTATACAGAAATAGGACTGACTAAAATTTTTTGATAATGTTTGTAGAGGAATGGAAAATAGTCATATACATGACCTGCTTTCTCTTTTTAGGGAGAGACTTGGGTCCTTGTGCACTGGACCAAGCCACACCCCTTTTTTTGAACCTGATGTTCTTGCAAGTAATTATTCAAGAAATTGCATGCTCACTTTACAAGGAATTGTGGCGTATGAAGTATGAACACCAAATTTTTTTAAGCAATTTTTGTCCAATAATCGCTATAGTGATATGGTGTGATAATTATATAATTTTAACCTTTGGTATCATTTTCATGATAATTACTTTTTATTATCAAACTAAAATATCAATTAGTTTTTTTTTTAAATATAAATAAGAGTTTAAACCTCATATTTTTTATTCAATGATAATAAATTATATCAATTGAACTAACTAAAACTTACAATACGAAGAAAGCTCATACAAGAATGAGAGAAGAATAGCTAAAAGCCATATAGCTAAATATTAACTTTATGCTATTCTTAACTATGACATAGAATTCAAACCCCCCTTCTCCATTATCAAAAAATAATAATAAATAAAAAAATTTGAATGAATGAGAGGAGAGGAGAAGTGGAGAACCCTGACAGACATAGTAGCCTCACAATAAATGGTCTGTGCATTGAGATAAAAGTCTCAATAGAAGCATGTTGAATGAATTGGAGCAACCATTTAATTTCTGCTTGGGAAGTATCTAACTAGGAGTGTCATAAGAAGTCAAGAGTCAATGAATCATCCACAGAACAAATCCAATCCACCAACATGAATTCTTTAAATCAAAATTAATAACTTGACTAATGGATTACAAAATAGTGTACCTGTGTACTTAAAACACTTACAGATAGCTCTCAATTATATATCAATATTCGCAACAAAGAAATTTTACTCCGGAGAACAAGTAGCCTTGTCGTGTAAAACAGACTTCCCTGCATTAGTCTTTTAGTTTTGACTTTTATGCATTTTTAGGTATATACACGAAATTCAAATACTTTCCTAGTGAGAAAAATGATCCTTTTTCACCATTTCACCTTCTTCACCTTTATGACATGGTGTATCTTGACAATGGCTCTATTCTATAAGTTGAAATGCAATTATAGGTGTATAATAAGAAATCTGCTGAAGAAAAAAAAAAGTTAATCTGGACCAGAAA